>NC_133813.1:13397917-13703110 GCF_043250625.1 Sebastes fasciatus
GTGCTTGTACAAGGTATCACAATGTCCACTAAGATTAATAAACATGCTGAGCTATATGTGCAGACAGTGAAAAGTTTAACCCTAAGCCTAGTTTTTTTTGCCTAAACCTAAATAAGTTGTAGTTTTATTGCCTAAACCTAAAGAAGTTGTAGTTTTATTGCCTAAACCTAATGAAGTTGTAGTTTTATTGCCTAAACCTAAATAAGTTGTAGTTTTATCGCCTAAACCTAAAGAGGTTGTAGTTTTGTTGCCTAAACCTAAAGAAGTTGAAGTTTTAATTGCCTAAACCTAAAGAAGTTGTAGTTTTTTGCCTTAACCTAAAGAAGACTTTTTGTTTGTGTTCAAAACATGACGTTTCATTCAGTTTTACAACATGTTAGAACGTGTTGCTTTTAAGTTTCAATTTCACTTTTACACCGTAGTAGGCCCCTAATGGCCCACATCTGTTGTGCTTATAGTGACTGATGACGCCTATTTAATGGCCTGATAACAGTCAACATTGCGGCACACCCATTGCAACAGTCCTACTCTTGAGTCCTCATAGAAACTTTTCACATTGGTAGCTAGAAGTAGTGCCGGCATTTTTATGGGTGCTTGTAGAAGGTATCACAATGTCCACCAAGATCAATAAACATGCTGAGCTATATGTGCAGACAGTAAAACAAAGGGTCAGCCAGATTTACAGCTTGTAATCAGATGCAGATGGGTCCCCAGTCCCTTGGTGAGGACAGCTTATATCATGGAAAGTATTGATGTCTTTTTTTTTGTGCCATCCACTTTCGGAGAAATGATGCTGTTGCCGTGTGGTAGCCCCCTCCGTGGTTATGAGATGGTGTATTCAGCTGGCCTGGCCCTGTAGATACAGCGGATCAGGGGAAGTGTTATCCTTTAAGCCAGGTGCCGCTGTTCAACACAGCCGCTTCCTGCTGACTGAAACACTTCCCCGCACGCTTCTGTCTGCTTGTCTGACTGTGCTCTCGCCGGCTCAATGTGTGTGTGTGAAGAGGTTACTCAGGCCTTCTGTCTGAGCTGTGAGTGTGTGCAGCACAAATGTGGTGCGAGTGTTTGATCAGACTTTCTGGAAGCCTCTTGAAATAATGCTGGTGTTGCATGCGTTTCTGTTGTTACAAGCCCCTCGCTTGCACTCAGAACTAATAAAGATTGATCAGTCTTCCGTTCAAGATCAATGGCGAACGCTATTTTGGTTATGCTAGGATGCATTGTGATCAATGACAAAGCTATTTTTTGTGTCGAGGGCAGGGCCCGGTTTACTTCAGGCAGAATGAGAAAGAAGAGCTTGGCTGATGGAGCGTTCAAGGCCACAGAAGCTGCAGCAGCTCCTCCCCTCTCTCCCCTGAATAGTCTCCTATTCTGCAAGTGTTGGTAGTGAATTAATTTTGAGAGATTTCGCATGCTCTATGTCACATTACCACCAGGGACAATTACATCACTGTCAGATTACAACGTGCCACCCACTGTTCTGCCAGTTTATAAAAAAACACTTCCAGGAAACCCTAGCTTACCCTCTCCCTCTCTTTCTCTACTCTTTCTTCCACCTCTCCCTTCCCCTGACCGTCCTCTTGCAGATGCTTTCTCCTGCATTGACTTGGAGCTAGAGGAGGTAGGAGGGGGAGGAGGAGGGGGTCATTGTCCATTTTTCTCCAGCATCATGTTCAGCAGGAGACAGCCAACTGGAGCGTAAAACAAGCCTGTAGTCCGCAGGTAGCCACCGGCTGAGCTCACCTGCCGCTAAATTCGCTCTGACAGGTGAGATCACAACCTCGTGGCGGGGCACGGCACCCGACAGAGAGGCGAGAGGCATGGGGGTGTAGCGGCTCAGCCTCGCAGGACCTACCTCTGCACCGTAGCTCGGTGGAACAAGGTGGTTAATAGTGAAACATCTCGTGGGTTTTATAATCTGTCGGATAGAAATGATAAGACGTGACTGCTAAAGTAGTTCAGCTGGGCCGGCTGCGAGGGCCACGTAGTCACTGGAGCCACTTTTAAAAAGGAGTTCATTTTGTTTTAATAAAGATAATGAGTTTCATTAAAGGCATACCCTCATAACACAAGAATGAACCATACCATAAAAGAAGTGGGAGTCGTTTAATGAGTTTGAGCCATGCTGGGTGGGACAGTATGTCATATAGAGCGGGATGTTCTCATTCAGCATTCATAGCTATACCTATGAAAAGTAATGCACTGTAATTTGTATATAGCCCAAAAAAAATTATGCGTATTTAAAAAGGCTGTCAGTCTTTTAAAATATTTATTCACAATTAATCACATGATTGTCTATTAATCACGACTAATTGCACATTTGTATCTGTTCAAAATGTACCTTAAAAGGAGATTTGTCAAGTATTTAATACTCTTATCAACATGGGAGTGGGAAGATATGCTGCTTTATACAAAGGTATGTATATATTTATTATTGGAAATTAACTAACAACAAAAAAAAATGACAAATATTATCCAGAAACCCTCACAGGTACTGCATTTAGCGTAAAAAATATGCTCAAATCATAACATGGCAAACTGCAGCCCAACAGGCCACAACAGCTGTCAGTGTGTCAGTGTGCTGACTTGACTATGACTTGCCCCCAAACTGCATGTGATTATCATAAAGTGGGCATGTCTGTAAAGGGGAGACTCGTGGGTACCCATTGAACCCATTTTCATTCACATATCTGGAGGTCAGAGGTCAAGGGACCCCTTTGTAAATGGCCATGACATGGTTGGTATACCAATGGATTCTTTACGTTTTCTTGTTTCATATGATTTCTTCACTCTAGCTTTAAAACTGAGCCCGCTACAACCTACGAAAGATCGATCGCGTTAAAGAAATTAGTGACATTAAAACTAATTAGTGTTAATGCACTAATAAGATAAGATATTCCTTTATTAGTCCCGCAGTGGGGAAATTTGCAGTGTACAGCAGCAAAGGGGATAATGCAAAAAACAAGATGCATCAGCTAACACAGTAAAAAAAAAAGAGCTAAACAAAGTGTAACAAAATATGAACCATTTAAATAGAAGGAAGTAATGACAGCCCTATATAATACACATTAAAAGTATAAAACTAGTCTACTTGTTTTATCCACAAATCAACATTGTTGTTTTAACTGATGTTCCTCTGCGTGCAGTAAATTAAATACAAGACATCTCACATGAGGTACAAGCTGCTTTTTGAGTTGTAAATATGATTTTGTCAGTTTAATTTGTACAGAAGAGGTCTTTAATCTTTCATGACCCAGGGGAAGCCGAGGCCCTTCTGGTCCTAACAAGCTAGGAATTAAAGGTACACTCAAAGTAGACTGGGTTTTTAGGGTCATATCGAGCTAACATGTGTTTTGCCAGCAGGAGCCCTGCAGTACAGTGACCGAGTTTCAGCTCACAGCATCTCCCATGTTAGTTGCAACCTCCTTCTGCTCTTCCCCCGGTGATAGCTGAGTGTTTTTCTGTTTTTATGGGATGGATGACTGAAATGAAACACTTGAAAATGGCTTTCCTTTAAACTTTGCAGTGGGAAACACAATAGCTGTGTGTGTTTGTTTGTCACGTTTTCCATCGGCAGAGTGTTTTTATTTGTTTCACTCAGGTGCAAAACACACCATAGGGAAACCACACCCCTACATGCACATACACACACACACACACACACACACACACACACACAAACCTCCCTACTCCAACTTCTCCCAGCTCCACCGCTGCAACTCAGCAAATGTGGCGGGCAGGGTTTAATTTTCTGGCCCCCCGCTTCAGCCCCAGCCTCATGCATTTTTCATCACCGCCATCCTGTTCCCACCCAGCCACTGCCGCTGCACAATGGTATTGATTGGCGATTAAGCCATCAAACTGTTATAAAGAGGTTAATATTTTAAAGCTGTTACGCTTTTCCACCCTCCTTACATTAATGTCTACCCTCTCGTACAGTTTCAGGGGGGTTTTAAGAGTTTCCGCTCTTATGCCAGGTCAGGTTATGAATGTTTGATGTAATGCAGACGGCTGTGTTTCCCCCCTCGTTCCTATACAATGCTTACTCCAGCTCTGAGGTGGCGTGTTCGATCAGCTGACTGTGCCAAAGGTCGAGAGGGAACAGTGTCAGTCAGCAGGGAGACTGGGTAGGGTCACACTCTGCTAACCCCACATGTGGGATATGTCTAGTTGTTGACCAATTTGCTTATGGTAATTCTAATAGATCTCTGGAGGCCGCCTGGCAATATTGAGGGTTCAGCGTTAATTGTGACCACTGGGCAAAGAATCTGCAGTCTCATCCTATTCTAGCAACTGATGAGCATCTTGAGTTATTTTTAGGTGTTAATCCAGAGGAGCTAGAGACTCTTCTCCCTCTCCGTAATGTAATGCATGTAAATATACTTAATACCTCTGGTATACCAGCCATGAGAATTTCACTTTTTAGCTCTCAAGTTTCAGACGGCAAGACATTTTTTAAAGTTACTGTGTTGAATGCTGAAAATCAGTTCTGTAAATGTGTGAAAGGTGACCACACTAGGGCTGCCATCTCTTAGTCCATTAGTCGACTAATCGATAAGTCGTTTTTTGTGCTTTTTTTCAAGCTGGATGACTTATTTCCAAGAAACTTATGAGCACATCTCTGGTGAACACAAGATGCTTTTGTGTGATTCTTTGTGGAGAAACTCAGTTATACAGATCTGTCGACAAAATCGTGTCGAGTGTTAGTCGACTAAGGGCGCTTTCACAAGCCATAGTACGTTTGGCTAGTCTGAATTGGAGTCAAATTGACACTATTTAGTCTGGTTTGTTTTCTCAGTGCACAAATTAAAGCGGACAAAATAAGGAAGTACGAAGGAGCAAATTTATCTTTTTTGTATAGCTGCTATGCAGTGGAAAAGTGTTTTCGCTATGACTCAGCGCTGATCTGCTCTGCGCACAAATCCCTTCTCCTCCACTTTATCTGGAACGACTTCATAAAGTCACTATTTTCGTGGACTTTATTTAGCATATTCTGTATGTTCTCTTCGGCCCAGATGTCACAAACATCAGACTTCTGTCGAGCTGCAACTAACGATTATTTTCATTGTCGATTATTTTCTTGATTGATCGATTTCTATAAAATGTCAGAAATGTCTTGTTTTGTCCACAACTCAAAGATATTCAGTTTACTGTCAGAGAGGAGTAAAGAAACCAGAAAATATTCACATTTAAGAAGCTGGAATCAGAAAATTTAGACCTTTTTTTTTTTCAGATTAATCGATTATCAAAATAGTTTAATTTAATTGTTGACAACTAATCGATTAATTGTTGCAGCTCTAGACTTCTGCAGAAGTCCAGGTCAGTCCTCTCCCACTCATGTTAACTTGTCATTTACCTGAAGAGAGACGCATACTCTCGTAAAGTCTCGCCACCGTTGACTGTCACAGTTATATTTTTTTGCCTTTGCAAAAACCGTGAAGATTGAGGGCTGACTGCTCCCCGTGTTGGAGTTTTGGTCCGGCTGCCCTTGATGGATGAAGTCGGTGGCAGACTTGCGTATTCTGGATGTTGAATTTTAAAATGGGAGCGGAAAATTGTGGTGTTTCCATCTTTAGTACTGACTTGTTTATCGCACAGCTTATAGATCACTTCGTTCATGTTCTCTGGCTCTACTTTTTTCGTTTAGTTTTAAACCAAAGAATCACCAAATTGGCACATTTGCATTTTTTTTTTTGCTATCGAGAGCGGACATCTTTCCTGCTAGAGTTAGGGCTTATGCATAATTGAACATCGTTCTGTTATCGTGGACACGTGAGGACCGTTACCGTGGCCAACCAATATTGTGTTGAACGATAATCTCATCATCAGCCTAGTGGAAACATGCAGAGCCACCAGCACAGCACGGTGAAACAGGGGGTCTTGAGGCGTGACGTGAATAATGACGAGGGTTGAGAGAGGTGAGAATGGACATGGGATGGATTTATTTTGTGAGTGTGATGGAAGGACAGAGATGGTAGAGAAACCGGGAGTGTCATGGGTGTTAGTCCAGCAGGATTCACACCTGCAGGTCTCAGGACTAGAGGGTAAGAATGTCAGGAAGACAGGGAGGGGGCTGCAGGATGTAGGTGAAGAAAAGCAACCCTCTATTAGCCTTGGAGTACATGCTTTCACTTTAACTTCAAGCCAAGGTCGTGCACGGAAAGGCACAGATTTCACCTGTTACGTGTCCCGAACTGACACAACCACTCACCGTCCACGAGCTCAAATCCAGTCAGTTGATATGCTATATTTCTCTGCACGTCAGTCATTCTCTTGCTGCGCCTGACAGCGCAGACAAGTGACTCCTACAATAAGAGTGGTGCTCTCCATTAGTGCCAGTCAGTTTACGCTGTTTTAAGTCCTTATGGCGCTCGCCTCCGGGGCAGAGCTGGATAACACGCTTGAGCAGTGTCCCAATCACTGTGATCACCTGTGACAAACCACACCGAGGCCCAATCAATACACTACTCTCCCGAGGGCCGAGGAATTAATGTAACTCTGCAGGCCTGTGTGTGTGTGTGTGTGTGTGTGTGTTTATTGCAGCAGCTCCTGCAGAGCGTTTGGAAACGGACAATATTAGAAAATCTTGCTGCCTGTATGCGATTGGTAGAAAAAAAAGATTGCCCCTTACCTGATGGGGCTGGGATGATTCACCTATCTCCTGATTCAATACTATCCCGATACTTGGGTGCCGATTTTATATGTATTGCAATTTTTAAATATTGCGATTCGATATTACGTTTTATTGCAATTTCTTGTTAACTTTTTTAACACTAGACCATGGGGAAAAGTTGAATCACACACTTCTAGGGACTTTTACTTTGGAAAATATCTAAATTAATCCAGTATAAATGTTTGATTTTCAGCATGTATATAGTCAGAGATGTCTTGAAGTCAAATATATCAGTCATTGTCAGGAATTATTTATAAAAATTTCCAGCAACCCAAAAATCAAAGAATAAAGACATTTCCCTCACAAATTAGTGGTATTTTCTTTTAAATTTATAAGCTACATGTAATGTTTTATACTTCTGGTGAACATAATCCAATCAATCTTATTTCCATATATGTATGTTGTATATACAGTTCCCTTTGTTAACACCTTATTTTGAAAACCAGACGTAGCCACACGTGTATACTTCTGCTAACTCTCCCGTCAGCTCCGTTCTCTTTATACATCCATGGTCAGCTCCATCGGGGCCGTTTGAATGCATTTAACATAAATGTCAGTATATGAGTGTTCTACAGTTGTAGCGTCGGCCCATTTGACCACGGAGATGAGAGTGACGGCCGGCTCGACCGCACGGTACCGCGATACGATAACGTTTCCTGTCCATAACAGAGTTAACATGCAGCTTTAGCCGTGATGTCTAGCTCTGCTTTTCCTGCAATGTCTGAAACCCAAAGTGTTTCCATACTTTAATGGATGTGTAGTGTTTACCACTTTGGATTTGACATGTAAGGGTGCAGGTCGTATCCACGCTGACCCTCCGCCGTTTTCTACTTTCTGCGGTTTGTTTTGGTTGACCGATACAGAAAGGATATGACGCCACGTTATTCAGACTACAACAATAAAAGCAGTAATTTCCTTCTACCTCCGCATAGACTCAAATGAAGCAAATATATCGATTCTGGCATTAAAAAAAATCTATTTAAAAATCGTAAAACAAAATAATCGCGATACATGGGTGAATTGATTTTTCTTCCCCCCACCCCTATTACCTATATAAACTAATCAGAGAGGAAGAAAGAAAAATGAAAGAATTAACGGGAAGTTAAAAAAGCAAGAAATCAGAAGAGTAGAGAAAGTTACAGAGGCACAAATGCAGGCAGTGTGTGGGAGATTGGTTCCAGGCAGGGGGGAAGCGAAGAGCTCAGTCGGTGACTCCTAAGGGAGAGTGTTCACAGCTATATTAATATAACACAGAGGGGGTAGTTAGAGAAGCTTTGTTTGTCTTGGGCTAAATTAACACCCCCTTACCATCATAATAGTCATGTCATTATGGGAGGAGGGTAGAAGAGCCTGAAGAGTGTTTATGTCAATGTTTTCCTCCCACTTAATGAGCCGGGTTTACTCCCTGCAAATAAATGAGCAGATGAGACTATGGAGTCGTTAGTGAGGTACACAGTTTGAGGTTTCTTTCGCTCTGTCAATCCTTTGGTATAAGTTACAGCCACAAATAAACACACATATGTACCAGATGTCCAGCTGTTCGGTGTCTTCATTAATCTGTTGTGAGCTGTGTTTTTTCTCTCGCTTGTCCTCGGCATTTTGTTGCCAGTCTTTGTTCCCGTCTCTCTCTCCGTCTCCTCTTCCTCCACCTCCCTGCCGGCTCATGTTGAACCTCCTGCTGCGGTTGCCTCCAAACACCATCCACCCACCGCCACTACCCCCTGCTCCCCCCCCCATGCCTGCAAGAGTTCGTCCCTCATTATCGGTCCTTACTGCACCCCAACCAACCTACCCACCCAGCATGGTGTCATAGCTTCAGTACAGTATTGTCTCATTATCTCGGCAGACACCAGAGAGGAAGGGCATTACGGGGACTTCAGACACTCCCCCTCCGTTAGAGGGCTGGAGGCTACTGGCAGAGCTGACAGGTGATTAAGACGGGCCAAAGGTTTCATCTGGACATATCAATGCAGACAAACTAGACGCTGAACGCTCGCTGCGTTTTTGTTCATGCATCCTTGTTCATACGTTTATCGCAAGCAACCATCATCTGCAACCTAGTATAAGTATAAAATGAACAAACCAAAATTGCTTCAAACCAAAATTTCGGAGAAAAAAAATACTCACTGGAGAAGCTAAATATATATTTTCTTAATTCATTTATCTTTGGGTTTGCTCGAGTCAAGTGAAATTAGGTCACATTGTCTGAAAGTCCTTTTAAAAGACACAAAGGACACAAACGAAGACATGAAAACAAGAGAGTAGAAACGTATCCTCATACAGCGACTCATATCATTGCATCTTGTATGAAAAGGTTGGGTGGGCCTCTCTAACAGTGAGACGTGATAGGCATCGTTTTTTATTTATTTATAAAGCCCTTAATGGCAACTTGCCGTCGTGCATCATGTCCTTATTAAATTGGTCCTTTAGTCACTATTCGACTTGTTCAACTGATCGGCTAAAGCTTGAAGTCCCGCATGCAAACACTACATTTGGGGAAACTGCTTTCGGTGTTTGTGCTGCAAAAACTTGGAACAATTTACAAATCACATTCAAACTTAACACAATTGTACCTCTAGGTGATTTTAAATCCATGATTACAAACTACTCCGCTCTTGAATGTAACTGTTTTTAACAGTGTATTTTATTTATTTTGTTTTATTGTACCCTCGACATCATTGAAAATGAGGGCATGCCCTCAATGATTCCTCGAGATTTAAATAAAGGTTTAATGAATATGATATCTTACAAAAAGTTACTCCTCATCTTTTGTTTTTTCCTACGAATGTACTCCAGTCTTTTCAAAGTAAACTTCCGTCTTCACAGGAAACAACTTGGTTAGGTTTAGGCAATAAATAACTTAAAAAGTGGCGTAACTTACGGAAGTTATGTGACAAATAAATCAGCATTGTCTTCTGGTTTCACACAGGACACAAACATCGGTCTCCTGGGCAAAAGTCGTGTGTTTCCTCCTCTCTGCGCTGTGTTTGTGTTGCTCTTTATACTTCCTGGTTCACAATTACGTGGACTACATACGAATTGATTTCGTGGGATATATAAGAATTACAGTGCATGAGTGTATGAGAACTGCAATATATTACTGCTGTATTTGGCAATTTGCACTTTGCTCTCCCGTCATTTCTGTTTGTTTCAAAGCTCCAGCCTCCACAAAAAATCGCATGTGCTTCAAAATTATATTCATAACCAACCAACACTGACTTTACTTCCATCAGACCTGTGTTGTTAAAAGAAGCCGTGGGTTTTAAGCTGACCAAATTCCTAAAACTGACATCATCTTGGCTTTTGCTCGCATCGATTGACACCAGTGACACTGAATGAACTCATCAGGTTCATTTCATATTAACAGATGGCGCTGAGGTGACACCGAGAAACAGTGAGGTGTCCTGGACGAAAATCTGAAATTAAGTCATCCATATTATGTAATTAGATTTAGTAATAACCTGTGCCATGAAAAGTGGTTTGTCCCAGATTATGTTGTTTAAATTCAGTCTTCAGCCTCTCCTGTTCAAACTCTTCCAAAGATGCTGCGAGACCAAATTATCCAAAGAAAAACTGCGTGGAAGCAGGTTTGTCATAAATAAATCATCTTCTTGATGTATGGGTTTAAAATGCACTTGGCTCTCCATCTCCTCCTTGAGTCATCTCTCCAAATTCCTTCTGTCTTCCCAGAGCTCCAAAAAGCAACACGTAACGTCCGTGTAACTGTCGTGGGCCTGTTTTCTTGGTTTCGGGATGGGGGTGGCGTGGCGGAGGAGCGGGGCTGGCGAGGACACAGCGCTGAGAAGGAGGAGGAAGGAGGGGGGTTGTCTGTCCTAGGAGACAGATGGCGCGGGGGGCTGGTCCATGATGGGCTGGTGCTGGACGGGCTCCATGTGCTGTAGTGGGTAACTGGGGCCCAGGGTGGAACGTAGGCGGCACTCTGATCCTAAGCGCCACAGTAGTCCTCAGGCACAGGAGTCCACTTCCCCCGCCCATCTGTTCCTTCCATCGCAGCTATGGCAAACGTTCCTGTGCACACAAAAATATACACAGGCGAACATACACGCGCGTTTCGCATACACACACATACGTCAGCGACTGCCCCCTGCTAATGTGCAGTTTTTGGGTTCAGTTGCAGTGCACCGCCAGCTCTTCCCCCAACATTCCTCCTCCCCATCTTACTAAATTAGCCTCCAAGTTTGACTGGATCCCTCCAGCCTCCGCTCCCGTTTCCAGTCACACCGAATCTGTTGCTGAAAGCTCGACCGTTTGTGTAATCCTACATAATATAAGACTACTCCCACACATACTTGTCGATGGCCGCAACCTTTGCTAAGAATTAATCCTGGCGCCAGGGATTTAATTGCTCTGCCGTCACCTGTGGGCGAGGGGATAGCAGGTAGATCCACAGACTGGGAGACAGAAGGGGGGACAAAAGAAAAAAAAATTGCCGAGGTTGTAAACAGCAGAAAAACATGTCGCCATAAGGTCTCTAATGTATGCCGCAGGATGATGCGTTCCTGTGACTGATGCATGTCTCCGGAGATTTTTTTTTTTTTCTCAAATCATAAATGTTTTCACAATCAGGCTGGTAATAAACGTGCTAACACACGTGCAGCAGCCGGAGCGATAATGACTTGAATGGGAAGGTGACGGTCAAACGGCTGTTGGTGAGTCAAGGTCACATGGAGAGCAGAGTACAAGATGTTTTCTTTTTGCCACCTGGAATGCTTGTGATCACCAAATGTTACACCATGCTTTTTTTTTTAAAAACATTTTATCTGCACTCTGAGATGAAAAATGCAGTGATAGTAGATGCAAGTGGTGAGTAACTGGTTAATTGCCTTTCTCTGGTTCTTCCTATTCCAGATTGTGTTGTTTGAACAGCAGGGAAACAGCCCCGAGCAGGTTGTCGCACTATTACAGGTTCAACAAAAGCACTCGGTCACTTCCGATCATGTTCATTAACACAGTCCGGGCAACTTGGAGTCCATGTGTTTCAAACTGGGCTGTTTTTCAATGCTAATGCAACTACAAATATTGTAAATTATATATAATATTGTAAATTTGAAACTATTATATTCTACACTTTAAGCAGACCAGATTGCATGACATCATGCACGTATTCTTTATAAATATTAAAATTATTTAAAATAAATAAACAGTTAGTAACACATTTTAAGCCAGTTCAAAGTAACCTTTTATTTGCGTGCATGTAAGTACAATCTTACATGTGAGCCATGGCATTTAGAAAGGAGATACTTTAAAAGACATAAAAAAAATTCCCCCAATTTTTATTTTTCCAGCAAGTGGACGGCGCTAAATACAAGTGTAAACGAGCACCAAGATGCATTGCTTTGCCGAGGTGGTCTTTGAACACATATTTTTTGTAGTGTTAACGCTAATGGTAAATGAACTTGCATATATTATTTATTACTATTTATATAGCGCCCCATATCCCGACCACTCAAAGCGCTTTACACTACATGTCAGCATTCACCCATTCACACACACATTCATACACTGATGGCAGAGGCTGCTAAGGTGCCAACTTTGCTCATCAGGATCTAATCTAAATACTCAATCACACACCGATGGTTATGCCTTAGGGAGCAATTTGGGGTTAAGTGTCTTGCTCAAGAGACATTGGTCAAGGTCGACACACATCGACATGTGACCTGGAGCAGCCGGGGATCGAACCGCCGACCTTCCAAGGACAAGGACGTAACAGGAAAAAGCATCATCAAAGCCGCAGCTCTCCTTTTTTTCCTTCTTTTTCTTCAGTTGGTTCTCAAATCGCGTAAGGTGGCTTTGTCCACGACGTCTGAATATTCCAAAAAGCCTATAGAGATATACTGTATGACAAGTCTGTAAAACATCTTGGGCGATTTGGTTTGCCTGGAACACCCCAAGGAATAGACCCAATGCCAATGTAGCCAATGTGTGCCAGCAGGAGGCGACTCCTCTGGTTGCTAAAAGAAGTCTGATTGTATAGAAGTCTATGAGAAAATGAGCCTACTTATCACTTGATTTATTACATCAGTAAACATTGTAAACATGAGTTTATGGTCTCAATCGCTAGTTTCAAGTCTTCTTCAATACAGCATGATGTTCATTTAGTAAATTATGGTCCCATTTGGAGTCAAATAGACCATAAAGCAGGGGATGATTTAGGGCGTGGCTACCTTGTGATTGATAGGTCGCTACCAGGGCGTTGTCTGGTCTGGGAGTTGTCCGTGTTTTCGTCTCCCAACTTTAACCCTTTCACAGTGTGTTTTCAGTTCATGAAAGTTAATCGTAACATTTTGATCGCCTAAAAATGTCTTATTCAGGGTTTGGTTTACTTAACTCCACCCTGTTGTGTCCCTTCTGGTTGCAAAGAATCAAGATTGCAACGGCCAAAATGCCGAACTCAAGGCTTCAAAACTGCAGTCCACAAACCAATGGGTGACGTCACGGTGACTACGTCCACTTCTTAAATACAGTCTATGGTGTGATCTGACTTAGAGCTGTCCACTTGTGATCAGCTCACCGAAATCGCATGTTAATGCCAGGTGTAAACGGGGCCTATGACATTCCACTGAGCACCTGGCTTGACATGCTTTTAGTGAGAAGCCCTTAGCCAGCTGTCTGAATGCCAGTTAGGGAAACATTAGACCTTAAATATTAATGCAGTAATATGGCATTGTTGGAATGCTTACTGAGCTGTGGGCTCCAGGCCTGCTGGGTTATTTGTCACACTCTAGAAAGCTCACAGCGGCCAGAAAAGAAACCTCCGTGAAAGGGCGAGAGCCCAGAGCGTATAGCCTCTTCAGCCGATAAGGATGCACCACCTTTCATAACTAGAACATGTTGCTGTTGCATCTTTTAGTGTCATTTCTATCACCCATAATAAGTCTCTAATGTCCTCTTTCTTCTGCAACATGCTCCTGGACTTACAGCACATTAGTTGTCTTTTGTACGAGCTAAATTCAACCAAAACCCAAATGAAATGCGGCTATTTGCTCCGAATCCAATTGAGATTTGTACAATCAAAAAAGAAAAACAGGTGCGAAATGCATTAAGCTCAATAGTCAAAGCCGCCCTCCCCTCTGCTTTCTCTCTCTGTGTGAATCTTCCAGCAACAGATGGCCGATGGAGAAATCAGCAACACATTTATTTTCTCTGTCCTTTATTTTAACAAAACTGTGTCATAATTGGACGTCTACCCGAACACACATATTTTAGTATATATTGATTCTGTTCCAGCCGAGATATTTTCATCTTACATCATCCACTGAACTGAATATACGTGCCTTTGGAAATAAGTCGCTTTTCACCAACAACAGTTTTTTAAGATTTTTCATGTAACCCCAAAAATATGCAAACGTGCATAAATGCTATGCATAATCACCAAGCACACACACACACAGGCTCAGCGCTCTGTGCTTTTACTGCTTGTAATGTATTAAGTTAACCTTGGAGACACCCTATGGTGCTTTAGCTAGAGCTGGCAATGATGCCTTAAACACTGCAGGGAATGAGAAGATGAGAAGACGGAAGGAAAAAACGAGAACAACGAGAGTTTAAGTTCGGAGAAAGAGGCATATCTGGCATATATGTGTGCAGGTTTCATGAAGACTTCCTGTGAAGAAATGCAAATATAAAATTGGTGGTGGCGCGGTCTCACAGCCCGAGAGAGAGTCCGTGTGGGTAGAGTGTAAGGGTCGAGGACACGGAGGGGGGGCAAGGGTGGGTTACGGGGCGCATGCGGTGAGAGGGGGTCAATGATGTGAATCCCATCGATCGCAGGCTTCCTGACAAGTGTTCAGTGATTTCCTGTCCCTGGCAGAAATATTGTGCTTGTTAATCCATTTGAGTCAGGGCAGCAAAGGGGGCTCAGTGAAAGAGGCAGAGTCTGTGTGTTTGCCTGAGTGTGTGTGTGTGTGTGCTGCTTGGAAATGGTGGAGTGGGGGGAGGGGTTGGGGAGTGGGGGGTCAACGCAAACAGGATGCTAATGAGGCTGCGCTAATCAATGTGTGCTTAATCAGCTATTCAGCTCTGAGTGGCCACGGGAAGGAATAGAGGAGGGGAGCGCGGGGAGCGGTGAGAGAGCGTTGGGAGGAGTTCATGAGAAAGTGCAGGCCCAACCTCTGATTCACTCCCTTTGTTGAGAACATTGGTTCTCAGGAGCTCCTCGGTGAATGCAGATTTACTTTATCGTCAGACAGCGGAGCCGCCAAGCGTGTTTTCGGGGTTTCTGCTGCTTCACTCCTCCGGGTTTTTCGTCTGGATGAGAAATAATTTTCTAATTATGTGTCCAGTGGCTGTCTTCAGCTCGTGTCTTGCAGGGATCTGACTAAGAGATGGTCTTCATTCTTACTTAAGATGATCCGCTATACAAACCAATTCCCATTTTAATGAGGTCAATTCTTCTTTCAGCCAAACTCTAATATATTCATCACTTCATTTATCGTTCACTCCCTCCCCCGCCCCCTAAAGCTTTCTGTTCCCTCGTGGCACATACAGTATGCAGTTTACAATGATACTGTTGCAGATTTACCACCAACATTTCTGAACCAATCCGTCCTCGATTTTAGCATGAGGTAGAGAAAAGCAAATTTCTTATTTCTACCCGGCTGAAATGACAACTGTTGCTGGCAGATTTTATTTGCTGAATACAATTTTTTTTTAGTTTAACAAGAGAAAAGGTTCTTAATATGAGGACTAAGCAACGTGTTTAGCAAACGTAACGTTATAGAGGGGCGAAGTCCCTACCTTTCCGGTGTCCCCCACCTTTTTTCGGAAAAAAAAACGTAACCCTAACCCAGGAAGAGAAAGAACGAGCGAGACCCGTTGCCGGTGTGAGTTCATCCCAGTAGGAAACACACAGACATCGTAGCTTCAGAGAGAGAGACGTCACTTACAAGACTTCTGGGTGTGTAGTCTTTCTAATTACATATTTTCAGTCTTATACAACAAACTGAGACTTTCTTGACTTGCAAATTTATGTTTTAAATTGACAAACTAAAACAAATATGTGTGATTCATGGCGCAATTGAAACGGGATGAAAAAAAAAAATTACTCTCGCTGTTCATTACTGTACATATTTTTTCCAAATTAAGGTCCCATGGTGGTCCACCGGAAGGGATAGGACTTTACCTCTCTATATGGGGATTGCTGGAGTGTAAACTAGTTCCGGTTGCTAAACTATGATTGGACAATCACTGTAGGGGTTATGTGAGCACGATTGTTTTGTGCTATTAAGCACTTATTCATAAAAACATTTGTTGTGATGATCATTTGTTCATTTTAAAAGGTACTACTGCTTGTCAACCACTTGTTCTTTTCATTCCCGCAAACGCATCACACGTCTTTCATAAAGAATCAGCGATATAGTACATAATGCTCTTGTTCATAAACTTTCATTATTTAACCCGCTCCCATGGGACATTTTCTCACCTCTTTTTTTCTTTTTTCTTTTTTCCAACGTGTTGGTTTCCAGAGTTATGCATTAATCCTGTTCTTTACCCACTCAGAAAAAGGCCACAACTCAATCAGTCTCCCGTCCTCGGGAACAGCGGCCTTTAAAAAATGACTCCATACTCTGAGTTGACAGCCCAAAGATGGGAAGAGAGGAATTAATCTCACCGAAAGACCCAGAATAAAAAAGGGAGGGGGGGTAAACTAAAACACAAGGTTGGGGAGGGTGCAGAAACAAGCTGTGCGTCTGGTGAATGTGGGGGCAGCCGCTCACAAATTGTACACAAATGCTGCAGCACAAGGTGTACGTGCACACACCCACACAGCCGGTATGTGTGAAGATGAGAGGTGGTGGTGGTGGGGGGGGGGAGCAGGGATCAATCCATATTACGGTCTAATCTGTATCGCCCTAGGCTGCCGCGGACGCAGGCTTTTGGGGGACTTTATGAAGTGTCAACAAGTTGTGATTTCAACTGGAGCTGAAAATAGGACCACTGCATTTGGTTGTTAATATTCTATAACAGGCCGAGTCAGTGCAGACACTGTTGTGTCTACATCCAAACAGAAGAAGTTAGAGCGTCTCTAACTGCTGTACTGTGACGTATCTCACAGTGAAACAGAATATTTGAGCGGTGTACAGCTACAAGACGGATTTAAATCAAATCATTTGCATTTGATTGGAGAGTTTAGGTGGATACGGAGCTAAAGGGCAGAGGACTGTTGGCTCCACACACTCCTCCCTCACCTGTTGTTAGATCAGGAGGAAGACGAGGGAGAGATGAGAGGGAAACTGGCCGTGTGGTAATATTACTGCAGCGCGGGCAGCACATGCAGGTGAACGGCGCCCGGAGCCCCCCTCACTCACCCGCCGACAAAACTGCACCAGGTTGTTTTGTGTTGTCATCGGTGGACATTCACTGCTGCAGTAACATCAAGTCGGTTGAATATAGGTAAAGTTTCCCTTGAATGAATAAGACCTCAGTCACATTGTTTTGGGGAAAAAAACAGCATTTTTGCCCACTGATATCCAAAATAGCGTCAGTCAAGCAAAACAATTGTGCATTTTGCAATAAAAGCAACACATTTGGCACAGATGTAGGTTTATATGTTATGAAAAGATACAGAAATTGGGGCGCTGCAAATTGGCCCCTTCATTGGGATATACAGTAATTCAATAATAACCTTTCAGCATATTGTAATTCAAGTGTTCTGAGAGCAAACTAGACTCATGCACCTCCTCATGGCTCTGTTTTCAGGCTTTAGAAAATCTAGCCCCGTGACGGGAGACTTTGACCAATCACAGCTCATTTAAGAGGGCGCTCGCATTTTAACAGATAATATATTGGAAAAACATATAAGGAGGGCAACTTACCTGGCAGGCTTCCTTATAGGCCAAGCGAAAGCAAAAAATTAAGCCAATGCGGAAGTGCCAAAAACTGCAGGTCGATTGGCTGGCTCCAAAAGTGAGTCAATTAATAGACCCCCATGTTAAAATGCCAAACTTTACAGCAGAAATAAACATGTTTACAGCCTGGTTACAGTCTTGGTCTCTATAGCTAATATCCCATTTCATGACAACTGTACAGGGTGGGATTGTTATATAAATAACCTGTTTAAATTATATTAAGGCTTAAAGTTATGCATAATTAAGGGTGTGGCTGCTTTGAGTGACAGGTGGGTGCCATTACAGCCATTAGCATCTCTTCCTGACTGTTTCCATATTGCTCTGGTAGCTACTTCGATCAAAGAACATATATTGATTCAATCCACAAACAATTGCCTCGCTAGTTGCCCAAAGTATCATTTGATTGGATGACTTTTTGTAAAGGCCACCGAGTGCAGGGTGAGTCATCAAACATTTGAAGCTGTTTACAGGAAGAGAAACGACAGGGATTTTGATCAGATTTAAAAAATACTCTGATTTTTGACATATATTTGGCATATAACAAGAGGTAAAATGAACACAGGGACACAGGATTGAAACTGGGAAAATGTATTTTTCATTTCATGGGGATTTTAACAAAGACGCACATTAGTTGGCTCGCTTCACTGGCCACCCAAATAGGATGTGACCTGAGGGCAGTGAACAGCTGTAGGGAGGGAAGATACGGTAAAGTAATGAGAAAGTAAGCCAAGAGAGAAGTGTTGATTCCTGGCGGAGGTCCATATCGACGCTCTCATGGAGTGTGTTAGAGCGTTTGCGTTGGTGTGCGAACTGTATCGGAGTTTGGAGGGAGAACAGAGACAGATAGGGAGGCAGATTGAGGAGAAATAAAACGGAGAGGCAGATAGATCGCGAAGGACCACGCCAGAATCTCAAGCCTCCGGAGGAAGGCATCTCTCTGAGGCCGTCCATTGTGAATCACGATTGCCAGTAAATTCATCACATCACAGCACACAACACTCCTCATTCTGTTTCATTGCTCCTCTTGATCATTCCCACCATTCATCCTGCGAGACAGCAGCATGTACACGGTGATGCCCAATTGATTTACTGTTCTGAAAAATACACATTAACATGCCTAACAGTTGTCACATACCAACTCCGTGACTGTACTTTAAATGGCTCAAGCCTGATGTCGTGTCATGTGGCTTGCGTTGGAGAATATTTGATAAGGCTACATCATTACAACCCCACCCCTCCATCTATCTATCTATGTATCTATTCGGGTAAATGAGCAATGGCTCTCGTTTGAGCCGGAAAGCCGAGCTGTCATTAGTCTGTCTTCAAATACACCCACTGGCTCTAATGATGCAAAAACATGCCTGGCTATGCCTGAGCACGAGCCGTTTGAAGAGTATGAAAAAAAAAAAAAAAAAAAAGATTTGAAGAAAGATGGATGTAGCGGCGTGTATGTCTTCAGGTGGCGGTAGTATTTCACCACTGAGAGATGGGGAGGATGGCGGGATCTGCTCGTGGCGTGGTGATATGTGCGCGCGTGTTTTATTTTCATTTTAAAGAGGAGCGGACTTTTAACATGCAACTCAGAGTCTGTCTGTCTGTCAACCGCTCTTTGATGTCCTGCTGCTTCTGTAGCCTTTGAGAGGACTCGGGTATCATTAAGCACTTCCAATGAGTCCCACGTAGCTAGATGACTGGATCCCGAAAGTTTTTCATCATCAATAAAAGGAGTCTGCCTCTCCTTCAGCTGGGGACTTCAATCAACTTTAATTCATTTATTTGTCCATAAATAACCTGCCTGTGATTAGCCAAATTATATTCTTTTAGCATTGTTGGAAAACCAATCGCTGCCCTCTTGTTTTCTTAGTTTCAATGTCTTGCATGTGGTCTGTAATGATGTCCATCGTACTGTATGTGAGTGATATATGCGTAGAGCTAATATATGCCTGTCACCAGTAAAGGAGAGCATCGCAGAGTGCACCGCATGCTGAATTTGAACGAGGGGGAAGCCATTAAATATTCTTTTTGATTGCATATCCAGCTGTATATTCTCACAGAGGGGTTTTGCTTTTAACTGAATGTGCTGTACACAAGCACTTTGCAGTTTAACAAATATTTTTCCCCTGGCAACGTCTCAGCCCACCGGTGGTTTAGTACTTAATCCTTCCCAACAAATTCAACTACTAGATTCACCCAGGGGTGGGCGGGGAGCTGCCATCTCTACAAAGGGAATTATTGACATTATTAAGCTGTTTACAGTAGAAAAAAAGCATTTTGTATCTTAAACAAATGTATGGTTTCAATCCCTGTAAGCCCTCTGTAGGCTATAACTTAGCGCATAATGATGAAAGTGACCTTGCTCTGGAGAGTTGGGTGGGCAGGTTTTACAAATGTAGCTGGGAATACTTAAGGGAATACTAATGTTAGTTGAGGCAACATCTTAGGCCTGCTTATAGCACTTCTTATACCCCAGGTCTCCCCCAGAATCAAGGGTCCTTTTGAAAAAGCCCGTCTTCTCATCTCTGGCTCTGTTCTGAAAGCTCATTAGGACCACAGATCAAAGAGTGGGGCAGCCGGCCTGTGAACTGGACACTGTGGGCTATTTCCATCTATTTATCACTCATACGGCCATTTTGGCTCTCACTGGAGGTGATCTGCATCCAGATCGCACCACAGCTTTCCTCTGTAATCGTGCCATTTTTGGTGACATCCATCAGCAGCCGTGCACTAAGAGTTTTCCGGACCGAATGCCCGTTTCCAACAAATGCTGGCCTGCACATGAAAGGCTTATACACAAGTTCCAGTTACAACCTTGTCAGACTTAAATGTAGAGGCTGTCCTAATTTCTTTACAAGTGTTATACATTTAAAGCAGCAGTAGGTAGGATTGGAGCAAATATGATTAAAGAAGTTATTTTTTATAAAACTCAGTATATCCTGACAGTAGTGCATGAGACAGGTAATCTGTAAAAAAAATCATGTGTCTCTGTGTCCTCCCAGTGTCCTCCGGTGCTCCTAACAGCCTCTGCAAGATTTCACAGACCGGAGGAAAACAACCAATCAAAGCCGAGCTGGAGCCTGCCGTCTCTGAGCAGCTGTCAATCACTCGCAAACTCCCATCAAACGGTCAAACTAGGCAGCGCTGATCAAATATGAATCGATATTCTGTTACTGTAATGTCTATTTCTCTCCTCAGATGTTTTCAGGAACATCTTGTAGTGTACTGTTTTGCTGTAAAATGAGAAAAACGGGACTCTCCTGGGAAAATCAGGAGGGTTTGCAAGTATGCATATTTGTGATACGTCAAATCCAAACGTAATTGAGAATGTAGTTTAGTGATATAGCAATGCTGATGTGTAAAATCAGTTGTATTCCCCTCTAATGCAGACTGTGTGGCTGTGTTTCCTGTCACCTGGAGCAGCTTTGTGGATGCTAGTTCCCTCGGCCTTGGACTAGATGCCCAGGTGGGAACTCGATCAGCTGGGGGATGCTGGACTAACAACACACTTCCTGTCTCAACCTTTTCCCTGCTTTTGTATTCTCACACAAAACACATCTGCTGGCATACATAAGCTTAAACACACATGTTCATTCACTTACACACAATGAATGACCTCAGACAGCCCAGAGCAGGTGATGAGCAAGTGATTCGTCTGTCTGCTCTGATAGTGTTTAACGATGACTTTACACAAGCAAAGTGAAGACAGGTGGATGTCATTCTCTTGGTGCAGCTCTGTTCTCCCTCAACGCACAGACTGGCGACGTGTTAATAACCTTTAAAACCTTTCTACTCCTCCTTGGGCGCATAGTGTCTATATCACACACACTGGACAAGAGTCGTAGACATGGATGCACAAAGCAGAAGTGTAAAGGGAGCTGGTCTATGATGGATGAGCCATAAGGGACATTGTGTGACAGACAGCGTCACACTGTAGTGACCTCTCGACACATATTATACATTATACATGACACACCTGCACTCCACATGCATATACAGCCTTTCCGCTCGTACTTGTCCCCTCATTCGTGTCATAAACATACGAGAATGGCGCAGTGACCCGTTCCCCCTGGAGCAAGCACTTTTGTTCTCACAAGCTGTCCAAACATTTCTGTCTTTGAAGGCCCCTCAGTCTTTTCTGCCTTCGCTTGGCACCTGGCTTCTTCTTTAAAAGAAACACTCCAACCACTGATTTATTCTTCAGAGAGACTGAGTGGGAGAGGAGAAGTATGTGTCTATCTGATTTCTATCTGTGTGCATCAGCTTTGCTGCAGGAGAGCGGGGTGTTTCATTGCAGGATTTGTTTTTTGCCAATTAAACAGACGCTAATATCCGTCACAGTGCCGTGAGCTGAGGGGCTCCGGGGTTATCCAGGTTGCTATCTTCGCAGTGTGCAGAGCAAACTAGGTTACTCCGTCTACATAAAAAAAAAAGTTGATCGCAGCACATCAGAGCGAAAGCATCCCGAAACACACCAATAGCTGTCGTCGGAGCTCAACAGATAGTAGCTTCCTTCGCTAAATCAGCTCCTGGAAAGTTGTCAACACAGCTCTGCCAGAACTGCTGCTTCTCTTCTTCTTCTTGTTATAGTTGCCTTTTTTCTCTTTGCGTCGGTGTTTAGTGTTTGCTGACTGACTGTGGGGGAGATAATGAGGAGGGTGTTCTTTCTTTTTGTCCTCACGTTCATGTCTACCTTTTTGCACTGCCTCACACGTTCATACTTCATAGAATCACTATACAGTATGTGTGTGGGGGGTAAGGGTGTGTACTAAACATATAAGAGTCTTTTGATGCACCCTAGTATCATGAAGAAACTCTTTTTCATCTACTCTTAAGAACCCCGTTGAGACTGTTTATTTCAAGGGTTCATCCTTGAAATTTGAATTTAAAAAATATACTAATCTTAACAGTGTTTGAAGTTTAAACACTTTCTTAAAGCAGTATTAATATATCTTTTTTTGGTGGCAGCGGAACAAGCTGTAAACACAACGCTGACACATTCACAACACTTTTAATACAGCTAACATGTTAGCAAACTGTTGCTTATTTACAAATCCAGCAGACAGCAACATTAGCGTTCATTTGAAGTCATGTCTGTATGTAAGTTTATTATTCACTCTCCTTTTAGCTCTGTTTTGGTCTCCACCAACTCCTGAGTTAAATATTACAGCTGCACAATTGATCAAAATTTTATCGAAATTGCAATATTTTTTGCAATATTTGTTAAAGGCGAAATGTGTGACAAAATACCATTTTAAACTAAATATTGTGGTGCTGCAGAGATGTCCTGGACTACACATCATATTCTACAGACTCGAGAAAACATCTTTGTTTGGTACAGATCCTTGCAAAAATCACACCATAATCATTTTTAATATGTTTTTTTTTTCAGTGAAAATTAGAATAATGATGTAAAAACCTGTAAAAATCATTCCCTCTAATATCACAAATCATATTGCAATTGCAATATCAGTCAAAATGATCACAGTTAGATGTTTTTTTCAAAATCCTGCGAAAAATAAATAAGAAAACAATTCTTTAGTTCTTTCTTTGGTATGATGTTGTACATTTGGGTGTGTTATGTAAAAAGTGTCCTTAATGGGTGTAGAGCTGCAATGATTAAATGATTAATCGATTAGTTGTCAACTATTAAATTAATCACCAACTATTTTGATAATCAATTAATCGGTTTGAGTAATTTTTTAAGAAATAAAAAGTCTAAATTCTCTGATTCCAGCTTTTTAAATGTGAATATTTTCTGGTTTCTTTACTCCTCTATGACAGTAAATTGAATATCTTTGGACAAAACAAGTCATTTGAGGACGTCATCTTGGGCTTTGGGAAACACTAATCAAAATGTTTCACCATTTTCTGACATTTTATAGACCAAACAACTAATCGATTAATCAAGAAAATAATCAACAGACTAATCGACAATGAAAATAATCGTTAGTTGCGGTCCTAATTGGATGGCATGCATATAAATTATATATTAAAAACCTCGGGGTTGAAGGAGGTGAAGTGAAAAAGGTGATTTAACCTCTGGGAATGACAGAGCGCGACGCCTCTCAGCTACGAGCTTTGATCCGCAGTGCGTTCTGTTTGTACATTTGGGTTTCTTCTAGACGTCCTGGCTTCTTCCCACAGCCCACAGACATACAATCAGGTGGATTAGAGATTCTAAATTTCCCACAGGAACGAATGGGAGTGTGTGTGTGTTTATCTGTCAATCTGTGTTAGCTCTGTGATAGACTGGCAACATGTCCAGGGCTTTCCCTGCCTTCTGCAGACTGTGTGCTGGTTTAGGATCCACCCCTTCCCCTTTATTATTAGCCTGGAAAGAAATAGGCTAAGTGAGAGAACACAGCACAGGAGCAAAATTTATGTCAAAGTAATTTGGGGAAATGTTCAAATTGCCTGTGAGTGCTTCACTGCAAGCAATAGGTGCATGTGTGCGTGTGTTTGCATGTGTGTGTAGGTAAGTAGGGCAGTTCTACATTAATAATGGCCTGTCACAATGTATTTTTTCGAGGCAGTGCGAGCGATTGGACCTGACTTAAACTGTGTCCCACTTCCACACTGTATACTAATACAATTTTCACTACGTTCTAAACTTCATATTGTACAGTCTCGGCAGTTAACGTTGAAGAAATTGATGCATTTTGCTGTTTTGTACTAACAATGATACAAAAGCTGTGCCAACAAACATCGATCAAACACTGATTTTGGAACATTGCTGCCAATTTTAATTTTGGAAACTTAACAAAGAGAAAGCAAAATGTTTCTTTTCCAAACATTTAATACTTATTTAATATTCATGGAGCTGTCTCACCACCATCCAAGATTTATGTTTTTCCATCTGCGAGCAGTTTCTTCACCAACATGATACTCAATAAGGAAGCAAATTAAGCATGCATGCTGACATCTTTGAGAATAATTTTGCCATTTTTCCGGTGTGAACGCACCACATACTAAATCCAGATTAGAAATAAAAAATATGTAGTATGGAATTAGGACACAGCTTTGTTCTCAGCATGCGACAGGCTGGGCTAAACCTGAAACAATGCAAAGAAAAAGTCCTTCTTTCATTTTCCATTGTAGCACCTCATGTATTTATGAATGAGCACACTCTCTGGACCATCACAAACAAACTGTACATATTCACCTTAATCTATGCCGGCATTAGGATGCTCCCGCATTGTGTCATGTTGTGTTCTCACTTTCGGAAGTGCCATTATTTAGCATACCGTTGCCCGTCACCAGTGTTAATACACCCATGGCTATCATCATTTACTTGTCAAAAAGCTGTTTTTAAGCCTTAAATAAAGCCTTTGGAAATTTGCACCAATGTTTTCAGATCAAATTAGTAGTGCCCTGATATCTATATCTTTCTATATCTGTGCCAAATGTGATGCTTTTATCGCAAAATGCACAGTTGTTGTGCTTAACTGCCCCGCTATTAGTGAATTTTACAACTTTTAGGACATAATGGTTTAAATGAGGGCTTCTCAAGTGTTCCTACTTTACTCATAGCGGAGCCATCTAAACCATGAGACACTACAAATGTCCTCAAATGTGATTTCAGGCCATTTTCGTATGTCGTCCTCCCAGTCAATGATGGCTGATGGATGTGGTATTGTAAAACCGTTGCTGGTAAAACCATCCGATTGCTGCAGTGTAACCGCTTCATATGCTTAATAATAGCACTGCTGGCACTAAACTTGTAGAACTAACACAATTCTGTTTGAACCGGAAATGAAAAGATGGACGGGGCAGCAGAAGGTGAATACACCGACGAATTCAAGCTGCTTTAAATGTTTCTAAAACTTTATGGTGTGTCACTGTTTGATTAATGACTCCAAGTGTCTGTTAGGCAGTTTCAACTTTGGGCCTCACAATCCTAATTCAATTACTCACAGCCTTAATCACCGATCCTGTTAAACGGCCCTGGTGTGGATTGTATGTTGGACGGCCGGGCTAGCCGAGCCGTGATGCAGGACTCGTCAGGCCAGCAGTACAGTGACCCCCTCACCCAGGAGCTGGCATGAACTTAAGCGTGACACCCACGGACCAGACTGTCTCACTCCGCACCCAGTTCATAATAACATGCTCCTGTCAAAGCTGGGCTGGACTAGTGTGAATAGACGGTGACGCATCCTGGTCAGCTGCCATATCCACTGATAACACCTACCAGCACAAATGACCAGTATTACACACTGAGAGAGCGCGATGAGTTGTGTGAAGAGGCAGTCACCCAGAGGGCACATTTTACAGAGTGGGATTTCAAACACACAAAAAATGGGTGCCTGATCAAATTTAAATGTTACTAAAACACTAAATCCTAACCATGAAGCACATACAGGGAAGTACCTGAAGAAGAATAAACACAAGAGTGATAGTAGACCAAATGTGTGCAAGATGAAGAAAATATGTAGCGTCACTGAAGCCTGAAACAGCCGTTAGAGCTGCAGTCGGTTTGTGAGAAGGTTTGCTCCGGCCGGTGGGCAGCGCTTGGTTTTGGCTTGACTGTTTTCAGCATGGCGGCCGAGTAACAAACTTTCTCATTTTACACAGTGACGCTGGAAGTCAGTCAGAGTTGGGGGTGCTGAGAGGAAGTCAGTATATATAATGACGTCATACTAAATGCTGAAGAGCATTCGTGTTTTTGCTGAATGGCCAGGATCATTTAAATTTAATATTGACAACATTTTATACCAATTTTCAGGTTCCCCCCTCAGTTTTTAGAGGGCGAAAATTAGTTTTTTTACTTAAAACTGTGCAATTTTACATCATTTTGGGCCACTATTATTAATATAGATAACGCCCAAAGGCTTAAAGACAAACCTTGCTATCGTTGAATAATTTATTTTATTATTTACAGATTCACAAAACTGAACATGGTTTTACCATCGAGCATTATTAAACAACCATTTCCGCCCGGCATTCTGACATAATAACTGGTAGATGATTCTCTCTGATCTCTCATATTTTGAACATTGTATCGATAAAATACAGCGCCCTCTTTCTCACACCCCTCCCCCGTGCGTGGGTTCATCCGGATGCTCTGCACATTGTCTAAGCAGCGCAAAAACACGCTGCAATGGCATGCAGGGAAAACCCTGATTCTAGAAAAAAGCAAACTTGAACATCAACATACTGTACGTCAAAGCAGCCACAGCAATACAGTCAACAACACGGAGCTAACTGTGTGAGACCTGAGGAGAGGAAGAGGGAGTGAGGAAGTGTAGGGATGACCCATAACCAGGTTACTTTAGTTTAACGCAGGACAGTGGAGAGGATACAGCCATTTACACAGGAGAAGAGTGAGGATCTACCAATGAGGGGCTAATAATAGGCTATACTGTATATATTTTTAATTTCCACTGCAGTTAAACAATAAGCCTACAGTCTATGATTTTACAGCTAAACACTAAAATATGTTTCTGAACACATTTGAGGAGAGAAATATGCATTACAGTAACAGAATATTGATTCATATTTGACCAGCGCTGCCTAGTTTGACAGCTGCCGTAGAGACTGCTCGGCTCTGATTGGTTGTTTTCCTTCGAGCGTGGTGAAATCTTGCAAATGCCATTAGGAGCAACAGGTTACTTGTCTCATGCACTACTGTCAGGATAAAGTGACAGTTTTATAAAAATAGCTTTTTCATCATATTTGCTCAAAGTTACCGACTGCAGCTTTAAATGCCTCGGACCTGCAGGGCAGAATAAAGGAAAGGATGGACGCTGACATTTGGTCCTCTCAAGTGAAAAGGAAGCTGAGGTTTACTGCTAAAATGATAATCTAAAGAAGTGTAATTGTTCTCTGTGTCACTACATCACAGGGTTGGCCTATGCACCCCCGTGCTCTTTGTGCTTTTTACACCCAGAGCCGTGAGCTCACCTCTCTGAGGCCGAGGGCGCCTGCAGTCCCCCAGGGACTCCGGCGGCTAATGGGGGTGGAGGTGCAAGATAGGGAGTGGTCAGGTCTCGCTGTGCACCCCCATGGCCAGTCTCATTTCATGCTCTTTGGCCCTCTTTACCCTGGCCTCGGAGTTAAATGTCAATCAGAAGGACTGGAGGGTCCCACCACGAAGAGTGGCTGACCATGCCGTTTGAAAGCGCCACGAGGAAAAGAGAGGAGGGAGAAAGCAATAGAGAGAGGGAGAGTTTAGGGAGTGAGACCTTCACTGTCATGGTGATAGGACGGAGCGTTCTTGAAAGGCAAGCAGCTGTGCTTTCCAAAAGCCAGGGCCGCCGCCCTGTAGCGCTCCAAAGAGCAGCACAACAATGCCTGTCTCAGCACATAAATAATTCCTACTGTATATGTGTGTATGCATCCACAGATGTGTGCAGTTCCAGTATGTGTTTGCCCTGTCCTACATAAAACCTGCTGTATGTATATATATATATATATATATATATACACTTATGGTTGGTTTATATGTTTAAGATTTGTGTTAAAGGGATAGTTTGGGTGTTTTGAAGTGGGGTCGTATGGGGTACTTATCCAGAGTCAGTGTAATACCAATGGTGGAAAGTAACTAAGTACATTTAATCAAGTACTGTACTTAAGTACAATTTTTAGGTACTTTTACTTTACTTGAGTATTTCAATTTTATGGTACTTTCTACTTCTACTCCACTACATTTCAGTGGGAAATATTGTATGTTTTACTCCACTACAAGTATCTGACAGCTTTAGTTACTTTACAGATTAAGATTTTACAAAGAAAACATGTGATCAGTTTATAAATTATGAAACTGTGCTACAGATTAAACTATCCAACAGTACATAAAGTAGTTCAAATGTGTTCCACCTCCACCAGCTGTCACATTAAAATGCTGCTTACGTGTTAAAGCATCAGTAATAAAATTCCAATAATGTGATATATAATGATACAAACTCTCTGAAAGGGACAATTCTGACCAACTAGTACTTTTACTTTAAGTACATTTTTATACTAATACTTTTGTACTTTGAATGCAGGAGTTATACGTTTAAGTATATCTACACCGTAGCATTTACGTTTACTTAAGTAAAATATCGGAGTACTTGTTCCACCACTGTGTATTACCTACAGTAGATGACGGTCGGCACACCCTCAGTTTGGAGAAGCAGACAGGAGTACCGACACGGAAGCAAAGC
The DNA here is from genome assembly GCF_043250625.1 of Sebastes fasciatus. Taxonomy (NCBI): domain Eukaryota; kingdom Metazoa; phylum Chordata; class Actinopteri; order Perciformes; family Sebastidae; genus Sebastes; species Sebastes fasciatus. Next base: position 13,426,600 of record NC_133813.1, read on the forward strand.
AATGTACTGTTGGGGACGTGGCCGGCAGCAAAACATGTTTTAGCCACCTAAAAGAAAGGCCCAGCCCACAGCTATACAGTCTCTGTTTCCAACAGGGATCTAAAGCTGTTATCTATGCTATCACCATAGCAACCAGACTCCATTGAGTCATCAGGAGTACCAACATGGAAGAAAAGCAATGTACTGCTGAGGACGGGGATGGCAGAAAAATATATTTTAGTCACTTAAAAGAAAGGCTCACCTAAAAAAATATATATATATCAGTTTAAGTGTACGCTATATTGGGAATATTTTCGCTCAATCGGTTAGTTTGTTTGTGTTATTGTGTGACTTTGGTTAATTTGGATTCATTGTGTGAAGTCACACAATAGCACAAACAAACAAACCGATCAAGGCAGCGGTAGACCAGCAACTCCCGTGTTCTGCGAGGTAAAATTAGCCTTTTTCAATGGAGTCTGGTGGCTTTTGCGAGAACATAGATGGATACAACGGCTTCAGTTCCCCATCGGAAAGCGTTGTCTGACGGCAAGGTAAACCAGCGAAAATATTCTCAATATAGTGTACATTTAAACTGATACTCCTGTCTGCTTCTCCAAACTGGGGGCTTGCCGACCGTCATCTACCGTAGGTAATACACTGACTATGGATAAGTACTTCATACAGACCCACTTCAGAATACCTGAACTATCCCTTTAAATACACTTTTTATTTCATTTGGGAAAGAGCGTGCAGCTCCGTTTGTTTTTCCATAGTTCCTGTCATCGACCCCCTTTGTCTAATTTCCCTCGACCTTGTCAACATGTGTCTCCGTGTGTTTGTCTTTGGCAGTGACAGAGTGCTCTATTCTCGTGCAGTATTGAGTAGGTTATGACCTAGACATCTTGTCCTCTTCGTCCAACGCCTCTCCATCTTCAATCCACACTGACTTGTGTCTAACCCCCCCTATTGATACCTCTAGCCGTCCATCTTAATTCCACCATGAAAAGCTCACTCTATTCTCTGTTAACAAAGGGGCCAAAGATAGAGGACCCCGATTGTTGTGGAGGTATTTTTCCCTCCTTCTTCTCAGATAAATGTATTCAGTCGTTTAAGCCTCGCTGATCCCCTCCCTCTCTCCCCAACTCTCAGATGTGAGACAGACGGAGGGGCCTGACCGCTGGCCAAGGTTAACAGAGCCTTAAACTGTGTTTGAGCTCTGCATCGCACGCCCACCGCCGCCGAGATCAAACACTGCTCTTCTCCCAGCTCCCACTGACAACTCTCGGCTAACACAACTGTCTCGCTTCTCCTTTCTTTGCCCTCTCCACCGTGAACCCGGCCCGCAGCAGACCTGATCACACTTCTAAGCCCAGTGTGAAACTTCCCAGTTTAAACCAGTATGAACCTTCCCACATTAATTATACATTTCGATCCTGATTATTTGAGCGTGGTGATTGATTGAGGCTTGTTTCCATAATCTCTTTCAAATTTAGAATAGTTATCACAGACAACTTATTAATCATATAATGTAGTTCATGTGTTTGTTATTGACTTTCCTTGTAGGCCTCGCCTCTTATCTAAATTCCTGCTATCAGCTCAACTTTATTGTTTCAGTGAATCTCATCAAAAAAACACATTACATTGGGCTCTCAAATTACATTTCATCAGCACTCCCTCTACCTGCCCATACATTGCTTCAAAGAAACCACTACAGGGCACATAAAGCTGAGCTCCAGGATACACAAACGATCAGTAGTTCATGAGCACCACTCTGTGGCACAAAGTATAATGACAGCATTGGTTTATACTGTGCTATGTAGCCATTAGATAGCAGCAAAGAGCTACAATGCATGAACATGATACCCATGTATCCTGAATGATAAAAGTGGCATGAGAAGTGATGGATGTCAATCATTTATCTCCGACATATACTAATACAAAACGTCTCATTATTACTGGGTATATTTTCCATCTCACCTCCTTTTGAGAGCTAATTTGGTGTCTTTAACCCTCTGAGACCCACTTACACCTGTTTTTGTCTTTTTTAGGGGGGTACAGGGTTTTTTTAGGGGGAGATAGCAGGTCAACAGTAGATGTCACATAGAAGTGGTGTAAATCATCTGAAAGCTGGGAACCTGAAGATGAGATGCAGCTCAGCACTGTGTGGCAAGTTGTTCTAGAAATAAACCAGAAATAAACATTAATTAATACAAATTAATTGTGAAAGTGTATAAGAACTAAGAACATTAGGATAGATGTATATGATTCCATTCCCATGCTCTATTATGTCTCATAAGTTGTTGCAGCAATGTTTGGGTTGATATCATTTGTTACACAGATTTGGTTAAAAAAAAATAATCAATAGTCTCTCCAAAATACCACATTAAGGCACCAAGACCTTGAGGAACACCACAGAAAAAGCCATGCTGTGATTTGGTATCAAAAACTTTTGACATTTGGAGATTTCTGAAAGAATAGCATTTTTTGACAATTACATGGCGAGCACTTCTGTTGTGTAAACTACTCAGAAACCCCCTTATTGTCAATCTAGCTAGGAAAGCCATCCATCCTCTGAATGCCCTAGGTCTTTAGTTTGTGGCTGTAAAGTTTCATGAGGCTGTGATTATCCTAGAGGTCACCACAGGTCATTGTATACAGTGAGGTCAAGTTTCAAAGAAATGGTCTCACTACAATGAAATGGCTACTATGGGGACTAACATAATCGCACATGAATACAGTTGGGCTCATTGGATCCACAAGTGTCTCAGCTTTACGGTGATACCCAATAAATGTAATTCAAGACTGTTTAGGGACCTCAGTATACAGAAATATTCAGATACACCATTTTTAGAATAGGTTGAAAATAAGACATTTATACTGCATTAAAAAAAACGGCATGTGATTATCATAAAGTGGGCATGTCTGTAAAGGGGAGACTCGTGGGTATCCATAGAACCCATTTTCATTCACATATCTTGAGGTCAGAGGTCAAGGGACCCTTATGAAAATGACCATGCCAGTTTTTCTTTGCCAAAATGTAGCCTAAATTTGGAGCGTTATTAAGCCTCTTTCCTGACATGGTTGGTACCAATGGATTCCTTAAGTTTTTCTAGTTTGATATGATACCAGTATCTTCACTCTGGTTCTCACTGCTTTGGGAAGCCAATATTTTGAAGCCAAATTGTGTAAATGACCTTTTGAGCTAGTTAGACAACTGCTAGGCTGATTCAAGCTACAGTACTGAATTTAAAGGAAAGCTAAGATACGCAAAAACAGACCTACTTTGAATTTGTGGCAAGACTAATCCTGTCCTGACAAGTCTGCCACCGCTTAGGAGTTCATTGTCTTCCCTGTGTGACTTTATCATAGCCTCAGGGAAGGTATTCCACTCCTTCCACTCCTTCCACTCCTTCCACTCCTTCCCCTCCGCCACTCACGCCCACACATTCTCACTAGTGTGCACACAAACACACACAAACGCACATACGGAAAGCACTTCGCACTTGCGCTATGGGTGTGGTTTTTGCTGTGCAAGCAAGAGCACAAGGGAGCAGCCATAATGACAGCCAGTGTAAATATGAACCCTCGATTCCCGAGGCCCGGGTTTGATAACTGATTAAATACAGGTGATGATGAGGTAAGCTGCACAAGGCTGTCTAACAATATGCAATGAACTCCTTATCTCAGTATTTTTAATACATGCCTCTCCTTTCGCGAGCGCTTTGCAAGCGTACAAGCTGACCCAGATCACTCAGAGAATGTAGATCATTTCAGTCAGATCAATTATTCATAAAAAGATGACAGGGCATGCTTGCTTCGTCTTGATATGCCGGAGACATAATCGAGATGGTTGCTCCTTAATGGCCCAGGATAATGTGCAGCGCTGAATAGGCAAAAGCAATAGTCAGCAGTTTACTGAAAATCAGGGTTAAATCAGAAGTCATCCTCCCTCCTCTGTTCTGCTTAACTCCTTTCATTTTCCTGTCATAAGAACAAGTTGTATTAGGGGAGTGGTAGGTAGGAGACTGACTGAAGAGTAAAGGTTCAGTATGCCCAATAGGGGGCTCTGTGCTTCCATTTAAGCTCTATTTGGCCAAAGTCACACTAAACTTAAAAATGAACCACTGTACAGTATTTCCAGAAACTATTATTTTTCATTAAAATATCAATATTTGCAACTAACTTTTTCAACAGCCGATTAGACTGTTGTCAGGCTATTAAATATCAGTCGCTATAAGCCCCATAGATGTGGGTCAATAGGGGCCTATCACCCATTAGTAGGTTTTATCATCTATTCACATGGTAGATCACCGAAAGAAGGTATAAAACAGCATGACACCGACCTCTAGCGACTGTAGTAATTGTGAAAGGAGCAGAAGCAGAAGTCCGGCATGACACTCCCTATGAGGTGGAGGTTAAAGGTGATGGATGTGACACAAAACACAGGGTTTTCACCCAGGAGACTGGGGTTTGCGTCCCATGAGAAACCAAGAAAGTGTAGTTGTCTTTGTGATCACAAGCCTTAAGTTTCACTTTTACGTATAGTTATTTTAAGCCAAAACACAATGTTTTTCCCTAAACTTAACTAAGTGATTTTGTTGCCTAAACCTAAAGAAGCCTTTTTATTTTTATGTTTCATTCAGTTTTACAATATAAGTGTTGCTTCTTAAGATTCGCTTTTACTTTTACAACGTAGTAGGCGTAGTAGGCCCCTAATGACCCACATCTATGGTGCTTATAGCGACTGATAACGCCTATTTAATAGCCTGATAACAGTCTAATCAGGTACCCACAAGTTACAAGATGTGAAAACGTGTGAACAACACAGATATGAACATGTCAGTGACTACAGCTTTAAAACCAGACTATAGTGATGAAATATCAGGAATACATTATTTTGTAGAAGTCTGCCAAGCCTTGGAAACGTACGTTGTTTCAGGAGGAAATGGAGAAGAGATACATTAACAAATATATAGATGAGGCTGTTCAGACTCCCCTAACTACATTAATAGAGAATGTAACCTTGAAAATGGCATCTTTAGAGTTTACTGTGAAGCTTATTATTGATACATATATGCATATTCTTAATTGCTGAATGCAAACCAGTGTTGTTGAGCATTAATCTGTATTTTTAGTCTGTTGTCTCTTTTGGCCATGCCGTGATGGCTGCTACAGTTTAGTTTCTGAACAGTTGAATAGGCTCGGTCATTTAATTAGCCTGGTGCTGCTGAGATCGATGACCACCAGATCAGAAAGGATTGTGTGATGGCAGCTTTTAACTGGGTCATATAACACCCATTCAAGCTGTCCCACAGTGGTTTCTTCTTCTTTATTTATTTATTTTTTTCTTTTATGTGTTATTTATCATCTGTCAGTATGCACTAAAACACTCTGAGATTTGATATTGCTTACTGATGCCTTCTTTGCACCAATGTATAGATAGATAGATAAGTCAAGTCAGTTTATTTATAGCACATTTATTGCTTCAGTACAGGTATACATAATTATAGAAATAAAAATGCATAAAATATTATTATTATTAATAATAATAATAATAATAATAATAATAATAATAAACTTTATTTGTAGAGCACTTTTCTTAACAAAGTGTTTCACAAAAGAAAAGAAAACCAAACAATGCAGGTAAAATGAGAATCAGACCGAAGGACATGAGCCCAGAGGAAGTAAAAACATGACTACGATCAGATAAATAGGAATGAGACAGAAAAGGCAATAATACATAATGCAATACACAATAAAGCAATAGATAGATAGATAGATAGATAGATAGATAGATAGAGATGTATCTATGTGGAAACTATACATTCTGCACAAACTACTCGATTTTAATGTTAAGTGAGTTTCTATAGTTGGAAAGAGAGATAACTGGTTGCTCGGTGTGTTCAATCATAAGGCAAACGTGTCGGGTGCTCTTGGAAAACGGGGGAAAAAATCTGGATAAACAGGAAGGCAATGCAGGCATATCAAAAAAGTAGCAACGAGGAAGAGAATATATTGAAAAGCCTTTATTGTAGTGGCTAAATCATATAAAAAGCCAACATGTTTCGACCACTAAGGTTTGTTTGTAAGCCCTGACGAAGACCTACAGTGGTCGAAACATGTTGGCTTTTTAAATAATTATTTATTATCCTGAGTTTCTATAGTGTCATGCTTGCAAAAGACAGATAATTAAGTGAATCAATGACATTTTAAATCACTTCTCAAAACTTTTTTATTATTAATGTGATTGACTGTATTTATTTTTCTCTTATTCACTTATAGGGGATTTTATAGTTGTTGTTTTTTCTCAATTTCATTTTCCTAATTTTAAGTCCTTAAATGTTTTAATCCTGGTTCTACAATGTAAAGCATTTGGTAACTTTGTTTTGCTGTATAAATAAAGTTAATTATTATTATCTTCCATGGCCCCCCCCACAAATGCACCATACTTTGTATCTATCTATCCCTGCTGAAAAACACAACCAGCTCTCCAAGTGTTTGAATAGAAATAGAAACACGCCCATCCTCTTGTTGACAGATTGATGTGTGTAATTCCTCCCGCAGGAGGTCGCTGCTCTCCTGGATGAGAGGACTCTCTCCCACAGCCCGAGTCTGGCTGGGTTCAACACATTCACCGTGTGGATCCAGAGAAAATCACCACCACGGACAGACACGGACTAGGAGACAGTTTTTTTTTTGTGACCGTGTACCAATGTGTAAATATGTTCTATTGTTAAACCCGGCGGAATCATCTCATGGACACAACAACAGTGGATCGAGAATGAGGGAATAATTTGTTGGAGGAGGAGGAACACTGGCGAGGCTCGTCTAACGTTTTTGTGTTGAACTGCCGAGTGGGATCACACAGCTGCTGCTGCTGGCTACGAAAAATGTCGGGAAAAATAGAGAGCAAGCAAGGTAAGTCCTGCCACACTGCTGCTCCACCTTGGGATATAACGGTACTCCTCACACCGGGAGCTAGTGGATCAAATGTAGGGTGAACAAATACATAAACGTGGCTCCAGATACTGTGGAGGAATATGTTTATGGAGGTTTAATTGGGCCTTTATGGAGTCTTTTCTCTCGGCTATCCAGTTAAAATTAATCAGCTAGCTGGACTAAATGGGTTTTTTATGTACCATTTCAACCTCAACCCCACTATACATAACTAAACATTAAATATTATTAAGTGTATTTACTATAAAGATGTTAAACTAGCTTAGTAAACACATTATAAACGTGCTATCATTGTATAGCTCAACCGGCATATATCACCATTCACTCTAAATATCTCTCTAAAAACCCTGGTTTTATTGCTTTAGTAGCATTGATAACATTAGTGAAGAAATATTTCCACTTTTAAACATTTAAAACAATTATATTAATGAGCAATATGGTGTTTTAAATGATTTATTGTGCTTCTTAGTTGGTCGTTAAGCTGACATTTCAGATGGGTTTCTAACGGTGGCTAGCAACGGTTAGCTTTTCACCAAGGCGTATGGAAGGAGGTAAAGACACTGGTGTTGTTGTTATGGGTACAGCGCATGCGCGGTGTAACTCAATTTCGACGACTAAAGGCGCAGATTTGACTGCGCATGTGCAGTACCCCCCGGAGTTATAACGCGTTGATGACGCATGATCCATCTTCTTTCCACAGGCCGTGCTTTTCTCTAAGCTAACTCTAGCTACGTTGTACCTAGTAGTCTACACTGGAGGAGTTGCGTTCACGCCCAAAGACTTGTCGTGGTTTTTTTTTGTGATGTTGTGTTGATTTTTCAGCATTGTGCACGTGTCATTTTTCGTTGCTTTTATGTCTACGAAATGGGCCAAAATACATTTCTGATCTTCTGCTATGTTATGAACCTTCCAGACCTCTCAGGTCATCTGGATCAGGTCTGCTTAGTGTCCCCAGAGTCAGATCTAAACATGCAGAAGAAGCAGTGTTCAGTTTTTATGCACCAAATATCTGGAACAAGCTCCCAGAAAACTGCAGGACCAACTCCAACTCTGAGTTATTTTAAATCAAAGCTTAAAACTTTCCTGTTTGCTGCTGCTGCCTTTTATTAAACCAGATGATGATCTTATATACTGCACTAGAGCTTTTACTCTGGTGTGTTATACTCTATTTTAGCTTCTATCCTAGCTTTTATTTTTAGCTTCTTTTTTTTTCCTAATCTTTAATGTTTTTATTACTGCTTTAATTATGTCTTAATGTTCTTTTGCACTTTGTTGCAATGTTCTTGAATGTTTATGTAAAGCACTTTGAATTGCCCTGTTGCTGAAATGTGCAATACAGATAAAGCTGCCTTGCCTAGCCTTGCCATACTAGTACTGTTAATTTAGTATGCAGCTTTAAAGACAAAGCAGTGCAATGAGTATGCGAGAGGAAACAGGGTGGTCTCGGGTATGCCTTTTGCAAGGAAACTTTATACCCACTTTGCATCCCACTCCACCAGCTGTCTCCCCTGCTTCGCTCCACATAACAGTCCTGTCCCGGTGATGCCTGCAGTAAATGGACACACCAACCAGCACAGACACACACTCAGCTCCCAGTTATAACAGGCGGGGAGGGGAGTGTCATCCACCACTAGCTCAGTCATTCTTCATAGGCGTAAAAGTTTCCGATTCCTTTCAGTGTCTTGCAGACAGATGACTACATATGGTCACAGCTAAATGAAAACTCAGAGGCAGTGTAGACTAGGGATGTCACGGTACCAGAAATTTAGTAGTCGATACCAATACCAGTGAATTTACACGATTCCCGATACCACGGTAAAAAAAACAATAAATCCCCTGTAATTCAACATGCATTTCTTTTATTAAAACATTTGAACACAAGAAAAACAGAGGCATGTAGCCTTTAAGTAATAAATAAAAAGAAACGTCTATTAACATTGCGAAACAGAACAGTGGCATGTAGCCTTCAAGTATTTAAAACAAACAATATTGTCTGGATGTCTGTCTTTGAGGTGCTTTGCTAAATTTAAAAGTTTCCTCCTTTGGAAAGAAAAGTACGACGGCACCGTTACTGCACCGCATACTAGTTTTTGCGAATCTATTATAACTCCTTGTAAATCCGCCTCGAACGCAAAGTATTTCCATACCATGTCTCGTGTTGTTGTTTTTTTCCGTACTGTTACGGCGTTCTTCTTCTTCCTTCATTTCATGGCAGATGAGAACACTTGTAAGCGTATACTGCCCCCATTAGATCCGGAAGAATCGCATCTCCAGTACCTCGGCTCCGGTACCAAAGAAAACGAGTACCATCAAATTTTTTTTAATTCTGGTACCGAGTTGGTACTGAAGTATCGGTTCTCGTGACATCCCTAGTGTAGACTATGGGGCTGGCACGATACACCTATCTCGATACTTGGGAGCCGATTCAATATGTACTTCGATTTTTAAGTATTGCGATTCTACAAGCACTGCAATTCGATATTACGATTTATTGCGATTAACTTTTTTAACACTAGAAGATGGGAATATCGTATTCACGCGGATCAGAATAAACAGAGCACTACTTTCCTGCTAATGTCCAAATCTTTGCATCAAAATAAGACTGGTTCTTATTCACAGTGCATCTCCTACTTGCAAAATAAAACAGGACCAAAACGTTTTACCCCCAAGAAAAAATCAACAGAGCACTGCTTTCCCTTTCACGTTGTGCTACATTCCTGTTAATTAACAAATCTTTGCATCAAAATAAGATTCAAAATAAGGTTCTTCTTCACCTGAATTCAGTGCATTTTCATTTTGCCCATCTGATTTACAGTATATTACTTTTCTATTCTGGACTGCAGCCGCAACATTCAAGAAGGTTTTTCACAGGCTGTTTGACATGTGGTTTGGGTGAGCTTGAGTTACTACAAAATATCTCGGGTTCGGGCGGGGGAGAAAGTGACAAAGCAGCGTTCTGAGTAAGTTATTAATAACTTACAGAAACATTGCGAACAATAATCCACCTTCTCTTCCCCTCTTTCTGTCCCTCTCAAACAAACACACATTAAACAGGCACATCATTTTTCCGTGCCACCACCACGTAATGCGCTGTCAAGAGGTCGTGGTCATTTCACGTATGTCTGTGAGATCACGTTGTCTAGGAAGCGCTTGATTGGATGAGTAGCAGAGCTTTCTATGAGTGGAGCACACATTTTAAATGTCAATATCGCAGTCGATCATGTACATTTATTTGTGGGAAGCCAAAATCGTGATCACGATTAATATTCAATTAATTGTGCAGCCCTAGTTCCTAGTTGTGTTTTTACCAGGTCATTTGCTGGCCTGCAGTCTGTGCTCTCTTCCACATGTACCCATCGATCCCGAATATTTACCCAGAGACACACTTATGCTGGATGGCAGTGAAATGGAAAGAGGGGGCAAGGCTGGGGGCCACTAAAAAACTGTGCAGCAGGCATAGCTTCAGTGTCAGCTTGTTAAGCCTTTTCCTCTGAGAGAGAGAATGTGTGTAAGGATTGGAGGAAATAGATGGTGTTAAAAGGAGACGGTTGTCTATGTGGGCTTAGGCTGTGGAGATTCGAACAGAAAGGGGACCAGTTTTAGACCTCGACAGAAGGAGATTAATTCACTGGTGCCTCGAGGAGCAAATTAAAAGGGAAAAGATTTGGATAAAGTGAAATAAAGTTCTTGGCTTTAAGTAGGGATTCCTACACATGGGTAATGCTTAAATAGTGATGATGCAAATGGTTACCATAGGACACAGACCATGCAGGACTATCAATGCACACATGGGACACCAAGCTCCAGCAGGAGACTTATGGCCAGCATTTCTTCCAGAGTCACTAGCTGCATCAACGTACTCCCTTATCACCATGGATACTGTGTCCTGCTGTCACCAACTTGTCCTCTCTTGGGCTGTAAACACACTGTTACCTGTTTAGAGCCTCTTCTCCCGCTTTGTGTGGAGCTTTTAGTCAGGATGTCATCACCTAGAGAGTCACGTGGGCGGTTCTTGTGTCTGTTTCAACACCGAACCCCATTCTGTGTAAACGCACCCACATGACTTCATCACTCAGGCAGCCTGAATTGTAATCCATAAACACATTCAGAGTCTGGGGTGGTGTTGCCCAGAAGAGCAGCAGCAGAACTCATCTCCAATGCTTTTTCCTCAGAGAAAATGAACTGGGTGGAGAAGACTAAAAATATGTGCAGTTTTATTTGTAAGTTCCCACTTGTGTACTGTGTTTGGACTTGTTTAAATGGACTCACAAAAGGGGGCCGTCAGGTGAATTAGATTGTAAAATGAAAAGAATAAGGAAGGGTTTTACACATGTACTGTACATAAGGTGTGTTAAAGGTTCTCTATACCAGTGGTTTCCAATCTTTTTTGTAGAGGACCCCTTTTCTATCATTGAGTAAACTGACAACCCCTGACTAAGTGACATTTAATAGATAGTTCATATTATATTCATTGCATAACAATAATGGTACAGAACAACTGATAAACTGTACAATTGACCCAAATAGTGAATGCAATAGGAAGTTTGAGTAAAGCAAGTGACTTGGATGAATTTTGAGCAGATTATTTCCCGTGAATATTGCATCAGAGATTAGTTTTCCTGTTATTTATTATGTATTTTTTATTTATTTTTAACAATCATACAAACTTAATAGGCTTCCTTTTTGACAAATTCAGTGTTTTCTTCTCCCTTACGCTTGGCCATTGTTCTATTAATGGCATACTTTTCTAATTTTTAAGTGTATATTTATAACAACAACAAAAATCGGGGAATCTCTAAAAGTTATATTCGTTATTCTTTTTTTTCTGCTCATCCGATCCGTGACTGAAAACCGCGATACGATCTGAACTGCGAGGTTTGTGATCTGTTGCACCATGCTAACATGCTGCACATGACTCTCCCACTGAGTTATTCAGACTGAAATCAGTAAAATTGCTCATTGTTTATTACGTGTTTTTGTCTAATGCGATGCTTTTAAACAACTAGACACTCTGGAATGATTCCACTGTTGGAGTTCTAGTTGGCAGGGATATTTTGAATGCAACACCCTCGAAACAAGCTGTGACACAGCATTTAAGTAAAGCAAACACTTTTAGCTTCACAGAATAAACCCTGCATGTAGTTTACAGGAAAACATTGCTGTAGAAAACTACAGTAGTGATTAGCGATGCACATCTGTTGTGACTTTACTTTTTTGTGCTGAGACAAGTGTGTGTGTGTCCCGTGTATGAACTCTTCATTCACATGAATAATTCTAAAATTGAATAACTTGACTACAACTTATAACAAGCTGCTCCTCGTTGCCAGAATATGTGCACTTTGCTCATTTTACAGACTATGAAATCTGTTTTATTCTCAAGATAAGTAAAAGCTTTAAAACTCAAATTTCTGGTGCCATCTTCCATGTTGAAAAATATATATTTATAAACCCATGTGTAGGGGCTTATGCATGAATGTTGTGCACATGTTCGTCTCTAAGGCCCTGTCTGCACGTATACAGATATTTTTAAAGACATATTTTCTACATGACCGTTTTACAAAATATCTCCGTCCACACTCAGACGTGAAAAACGACTCCAAACGCTCGCCATAATATTTACATGTCACCACAAGTGAGATCACAAGTTAAGGTTCAAGGAATTAAATAACGCCACCGACAACCCCACACTCACCGCCGCCACACACACACACACGGTCTGTCAGGCACTCAATAAAGTTACGCCAGGCAGACACACAGCGACAACCTGCTAAACTAAACTAAATGTGTGGTGGAGAGTTACTGGGAAAAAGGCTGCATTGGTCTGCTAACTCTCCTGGACGGGTGAACTGGGGACTCAGTTGTCTGCTTTGCTTATACACTGCAGCTGGCGCACCTCTGCATGCGAGGCATTAATCTTGTCGGTTAACGGTTAATAATCGGTCAACGAGGGTCGGTTATCGGTACTTTTTTTCCCTCCAAATTAGCATCCCTACTCTGCTGTCATCAACTGTCTCTTTGCGTGTGGACAGGGCCTTAGTAGGATGCTTGTGTTGCTGTTCACAGTTACATTTCTATCAACGAAAACGTCTTTGAGTGTTGTTTTCTCTGTTTGACCAACTTTACAGCAAGAAACGCACAACTCCTAAAAGAAAAACAAACCATAATTAAGACTTTATGTTTCTATTATTGCAATTTTTGCAGTTGCAAAACCTGTCCTTATTCTCCCCACAGAGACTGGGGTTGTGACATAACAGTTTTGGCGAGTCAGTGTTGGTAACAACGTTGTGGCAGTAGCACAATGTTTTATTATTAGCCTGCAGACTCCTCTCTTACTGGACAGTCAATGGTAGTAGCCAGCCACAGCGGAACTGATCCATCAGTTCCTTATTTTAGACTCCCTGCCCCCCGCCTGCACAGTGTGGGAGTGTGTGTGTCTGCGTATTTGCCTTTGAAAGGGTTCAGCCGTAATGCAAAGAGTTTACTCTCGAGCATTCCTGGAGTTAACACTAAAGTGTAAGTCATTTTGATGGCTTTGTGTTTGCTAAGTGGTTACTGCATCACTTCAGACTGAAATATCTTCTTCTTCTTCTTCTTCTTCTGATGTACAGAAATAGCAACCCCTGCATGCCTTAGTCACCAAAACTTTGAGCAATAGCTGAAGCAGTCGTGATTACAAAAGGGTTCCCCGGGTGATTAGGTTTACGCACATTGCTGATGAGTGATCACCCAGGGCAAAGCTATGGGTCTCGGTTTGACATGCTGCAATTTTGAGGTTTGATGGCAGAAAGCATTTCACCCTCCCTCTCCCACAGAATGAGAGGCTTGCTGTTCCCATATAGGTTTAGCTGTGTTGTAATTAGTTTGTGAGTGTGTGCTGTGTATGGGAAAGCAAAAAAAAGAGGGAGGGAATAGAGCTTAGGGAGAGAAAGAAAGAGGGTGGAGGAAGGTTGATGGGAATCGAGTCTCTGCACAGAAAAAGAAACAGGGAGAGAAATGGATGGATTACATATTTGGTAACGACTGCACCGAGGATATCAATGAGCAATGGAAGGCTTGTGTCTGTGAAGGCAATCGGCTCTTCGTAACATGAATATTTCCAAGGCCGTTCTTCCAAGGAGCTAAAGATGTCATTTTTCTGAGATCTCATATGTAATTCAATACGACATTCCATTTACAGGTCGCACTCTATGCTCTTGAGACTTCTTTCTCAGCGGGGTTCGTCTTATAAGATGACGCTTCACTTGATTTCTCCGCTGTGTGTTGGCCTGCAAGCCAGAGAGCAGGTCATTTATTCCCGCAGGTGGCCTGCTCAGGTCCTTGTGACTCTTCAGCACATCCCCACCTCCAGATAACTGTGGGTTTGGACCCTCTCCAGGCGGCTTAGACGGCCTCGCTCAGACATTCTGTGCAGGATTATGTGATTCTAGACATATTTACAAGAAGAATTATTTAATCGACTCTGGTAAAGCTTTTCAATTCCTCTCGCCTTCTCTCCGTGCTATTTGTGGATCTTTCCTCTGCTGCGTAGAGTGTCTGAGTCAAGACAGGATGATCATGCGGACCAGTCAGTTTGTGACTAACTCTCAGCAGTGCTATTGAGTGATAGCTGTGAAAATGCCAGCCTGACCAGCAAGTCACACAAAACGTATAGCCGTCAGTATCACTCCAGGACCAGTAGCTGTGTGTGGACTCAGGCCTCTTGGATGGGCAATATAAGCTGGAGGAGCCAGGCCTCCTCAGAGGACACAGACTCCTCTCTACAGGGGGATCTAGATGAGGACACAGGTAAAGACACACACACATATATACAGTTCTTCTCCTGAGGCATGCATGGTGGACTGTACTCGCTGTTTTCTCAATAGTGTTGACATTAGTCCATAGCTATAGAGTAAACGGGGTCGGAGCACTGGAGAAACGGCTGACCAAAAAGGTTACATTCCTTGCTTTTTATTTTGGGTATTTAAACGATAAGAATAACAATGAAGAAAATGGATATAGCTTTTTGCAGTGTTAAGTTAGATAACGAAAACTATGACGAAATATGTTCGTCAACGACCTTTTTTTCCATGACTAAGACGAGACGCCACTAACGGTGACGATATCAAACACGCGATATCGTTGACGAAAAAAGACGAGACTAAAATGTAGTTTAAAAACATAAAAAACTTTACCAAAACCTCTCTTTATTTTTGTAACTGAACTGCGCATCATTAACAAGCGCAGTCAGGAGGACCCAAACTAACTGCAAAGCTGCATTCTTCTCAATCATACAACCCGTGTCTGTCATCATGTAATAATAACTAAAGAAAAGTAGTAAACTTAAGTTTTGAGTTGCCGTTGACTAAAACTATGAAGGATAAAAATGACTAAAATGGAACTAACTTACATTTTTGTTTTAGGACTAAGATGCAAGCTAAAATAGCTGCCAAATTGAACACTGACTTTTTGATATTCTCCGTTTTTCCACAATTCCAACGACACAGCGCTGAAATAAGTCAGAAGAATATTTTAAATGTAAATGAACAGACTCTATTCGCTGCTAAAACTCATTCTCAAGCACAGGGTTCTGTCACAGGAGGAGCTGGTTACAGAAGTTTCATCGCATGCACACTGCATTTATTCAGCAGGTTTTTTTTGTGAAATAAATGCATACTTGTATTGTTTTTTTTGGGATGTTCTTTGTTTAAGGCTGCTGTAGCCAGTTTTGGAGCTTTAATGTAAAATCGGCTCGCTGGCAGAATGAAATGCAGGGGACATTCCTCGCTGTGCTTTTTGTGTCGTGTGGCTTTATAGAAGGTGCTCATTTGCCTCGCTGAAGTCTTGGGTGGACCCAGCCCGACGAGGCTGCTCTGCAGGGCCACAGCCTTCCATCACAGGCTGCCTCTCTCCACAGTTTGTAGACAGCGTCTTTAATCTGTTGCTCATCAGGTGAGGATCTGCCAGGTGCTGTGGTCTTAATCCAGTTACACAATATTAAAAATTGGCATTTGGTTACACAGTGGGAGCTGTAATCTTGGCATCTTAAATCCAGCCTGCCTGCCTTGCTTCACCATGGCAGCTGAGCCTGTTTGTTCACCCACATGTTGGGGTTAACACGGTTTGATTTGTTAATGTTCGCAGTGAGTTTGTGTTGCTCCTGTTAAGCTGCGTGAACAGATCCACCCTGGTGAGCCGGTAGCACATAGAGGCTCCATAATTAAGGTAGTTGAGTCCATCATTGTGTAATTGCACAGTGCAGAGTGCCATAATACCTTGTTTTGAAAACACACAGTCTGTAGTGCGCTCAGCCTAATAAATCTGTGCATTTCAGCCCAGCGGGCAGTAAGAATCAGTGTTTGTATAGGTGTGTGTGTCTTGGCTGTCTACCCTGACCTGACCTGCCGGGTCTCTGTCGCTGTGATGGCCCTCTTTGGGGACGGCCAGAGTGAGTGATGTGTTTCAAACTGACGGACTGCATGGTGCTACGGCTGAGGAGGTCTCATTTAAGCCACAGCTGAGTCGGCCCATGCTGCAGGGATGCAACTGATGTTTTGAAGTATACAGTAAGGCTCAGCAAGAGGTAGATTCCACTTTCCAATGTCATATATAAGCGTAATCGGCTGATATCAATCTCAATTAGGGGTGTAAGAATATCTAAGGATGTAGGTGTGTTAAGGTGGTAAGTGGCTCAGAGGGGTAGGGCAGGTCATCCACCAATCGGAAGGTCAGCGGTTTGATCCCCGGCTCCTCCAGTCCAGTCCTTGAGCAAGACACTTAACCCCAAATGCTCCCAAAGGCTGAGCCATCGGTGTATTTAGATTAAATCCCGATGGGCAAAGTTGGCACCTTGCATGACAGCCTCTGCCATCAATGTATGAATGTGTGTGTGAATAAGTGAATGCTGACATGTAGTGTAAAGAGCATCGAGTGGTCGGAAGACTAGAAAAGCGCTATATAAATGCAAGTCCATTTGCCATAACTACACCCTTTCCAATGTCTCTTAATCTAAATATATACTGCTTAGACATCCAGATTGAAGAATCACTTTTCCAACCCAAGGTCTCCGCAGTGTGTGTTCATTCTGATACATTATAAAGTTCAATAAATCTAAGGGACGAACACTGTAACTCAGTGATTCTAAGTCCTGGACATGCTCTGGGTGTTTCTGCCTTTTTTATCCTGCAACATCTTCATTACATCAATTGAATCCAACAAGTTGATAGGTTTAAAAATAATCCTTGATGAGATGCTAGAACTAAAACCAGCAGGACTGAGAACCACTGACACTCATAATGACCTTTCTTTCAGTTCTTGTTTTGCAGTGAGATTTCAAGAATTGAGTTTATGTTTCAGCTTGCTGAGATTTGTGTTTCCCTAACATTTCGTGCAGAGCTACAACTTATGGATACATTATATTTCCATTTTAAACCAGAGCCAGTTACCGGAATGTATTTGTCCAAAGGAGGGCAGACTGTCGCCAGTGATAGCATGTTGATTTGAATGGAAAAACACAGTATATTACATGGTTATTTAATGCACTTGCTGACTATCATGTATACGTCAGATGCAGTATAGCCACCACTAAGTATGGAGAAAAGAAATCCCTGTCTGCATGCCATTTTCTAAGCAGCCAAAGTGAGCAGCAGAGAGAGTCAGAAATAGTGGCCTTGGTGCGACTGAGAACAACAATCTCACTGGCTGAGGGACAATGTGGAGATCCTGAAAAGAGGTTTTGTGTCAAGTTGTGCCTCAGTGTGTGTGCTTGTGTTGAGTGTGTCAAATCATTCAGACCCCAGGGTGGCATGGCTGGGTCAGGGAGCTGGCATACAATGAAGGGGACGTCCCACAGTTGCTGACAGTTTCCGACGCCAGTCTAAATCAGGAATGGAGAGAGAGAGAAGTTGACATTGCTTGCAAGCAAGTCACTGTTGTTGTCAGGGCACATGTGGGCGCGTATTTGCGTGCGTGTGTGTGTGTGTGTGTGTGTGTGCACGCTTGTCTGGGTACATAAATGGTTCTGAATCATTGGTTTGATATCTTTTTATCATACCCAAACAATGTATGACACACTTTCATTCAGACACACGCACTGTTTATTCCATCGGTGACTATTTTCTGTTTGAGTGTGTCTACCTTCACTGACCCACTTTCCCTTGGATGTTCCTCCTCATGCAACCTGAATGAGAGAATTTGTTTTTAGAATAGCAAATAATGCATGCATCACATGCAACACTGTGAATGTATGAGCTTCTAAGGAAGTTGTAAAATACTTTGCTAGAGTGAATACAGTTTGCTGCTGCTATCAGTGAACTTTGGTCTGAGGAAGTCAGACAGAAGACTTCATTCATACATTTTGACCTTTTTGCTCTGCATATATCGTCCAGTTGAAATGAATGAATGAATGAATGAATGAATTAAGCACATGCTCGGGCTGTTTACATCGAAGATTCATTCTTCCTTCTGTTAAGATCCTTGTGTTCTTCTTTTTTCCTCATGCTTCATTATTGTCTCAATATTTTGTATAATTATTATAGCTGTGAGTCGACATCTAGTTTGCACAAGCATAGCCATTATAACAAGCATTCCAACATATTTTATACGGACAAGCTAAAACAAATGAGGAAAAGGAAAAATACACATAAAACAAAACAACAGTCATAAAGGAAACCCCCCACCTCAAACCTTTTTTAGAGTTACCCACAAAAAATGAGGCACTTCCTGAATGTGCCAAGATGAACAAAAACTGTTTGCGTATTGATTTCGTTCTAATTAAGTGAGGAAGGGATAACAAGTTTCCTCCTGTTTATCTTTCAAAGCATATCTGATTCTTTCCACATGAAGTGTACTGGGAAGCTACTGCTTCACTGTAGCCACCCAGCTTGTTTGCACAGTTGGATAAGGAGTTTTTATGTAGGTGTAATTAATCCATAATAAACTATTTGTTTAAATGGATCTCCAGCAGCACCTTATATTGTTCACTTACAGCTGGAGTTAAAGATGTGGATACTTCGCAATTAGCTGATCATCAAAATGCTTTTGTTTATAGACCTTTATAGTCCTTAATGATTCCTCCACCCGTGGCATTGAAAGAAGCATCCCTGTTTTTAGTCATATCTTGCACAATCAGACTTTTTCTTCATGAAAACATAGAAATGAGGCCACTGGAATACACTGAACGGATGATTTTATAGTACCATATTCAGTTGTGTATGTAAATGCACACACGTGTTGGAGTCTTTTAACGTAGACTTTGTGCAGCTGTGATTTAAAAACAAATGTTGTAGTCTCTGTTGTCCAGTCTGTCTGCTGCCGTGTGTCTGCATTCAGAGGAAGACCAGAGGACAAAACGTCGATTGATCAATAAATCACTGGAAGATGATATGCAGTTATGTACACGCAACTTTCTGCTTCATAATTTAATATGTGTAGCCTTTTTTAGACATCATCAAAGTACTACATCTACATTTTTATGCGATTTTCGAAAAATGGTCGACTAGTTCCCAGTGATTATCGAATAGTGTTTTTGCTTGGAATGCATATCCCTAGTGTGAAAATGGTCGGCAGACGCTGCTATATTTCATGTATGTATCATAACAACAGCGTTGTATATCCCCAGTCCTCGGTCTTCCGGTTTCCCTTTTTGAATGACGAATACTGACTACCGCGACCTGCTGGTATGGAGAGTTATTTCATCTCACGCAGGTGCAGAACGAACGTGGTAGTTGGCTCTCGGCTGTAGTCTTTGCAGTGTGTTCGAGTGCAACTTTTTGGCCAAGACAAAGGCAACGTGAGATAGAAATCTGAAAATGGAGAGCACTTGGGAATATTCATATAAACTGCCAGACGTATGTAGGCAGAGAGTGAAAAACGCACATTGTTTTGCTTGTGTGCGTGATGATTAAAAGAATTTAAGCAGAAGCAGTAAAGTTATTTCAGTGCGTGTTGGATTATTCATCGCTGACATAGTTTAAACAAACCACTGCCTAATTATAAGTGGCTGTGCGAGTCTTGTTCTTTGTGGCCGACACATCTGTCATCTGAGCCTATTTTTAAGATGCTGCTGTGAAACAATCCGAATGCAAAGAGTTTGGTTTGCCACAGTTCCCTAGAACTGCAAGATGAATGTGTATTATTTGGCATCTGTCTGTCAGTCCGATACAGTGTGCGTGCACAAAGTGTCAAGAGGATGACAAGTAGGCCGCTGTACAGACAAGATGAGCTTTGTGCAGCACTCTAACGCGGGGCGAATGGTACCACTCCTCGCTGTTTGAGGCCATTTACTCACAAGAGCGCTGTTGCTTATGTTTCTCTGTATCTGTCTCTGTCTTGTACTATGGCAGTGAAGTGATTGGCTCTCTGGTAGCTGTTTGTCTCTGTGTAGGATCAGTCTCGTATCTCGAGTGCTTTATAGTTTGCTGTCTGCATCGTGCTCTCTTGCGAAACAGCTGCCGTTCACTGAGATCTCTGGATTCATCTCAGTAGATCACAGGGTTTTTAGCTGTCGCAGTGTCTGTGTTCTGGTGCTGCTTGATGTTACAGATACTGACAAGCCGGGTATTTATAGCACTTTGTGGTTCTTTAGTCTATTGGTTTCACCCAAGGTGAACCTGCTGCCTGTCTGTCTCCGCCGAAACACTCGGCTCAGAAAGCGAGCTTTAAATGGTATTCTGCAAAACGCAGTAAACCGCTCTAGCCAGAAGGTCATTTGAAGGATCAGCCCGCTTCGAGCGTGTTCCTGTCGGGTGGGTGTGTGGCGCAGTGAGCTTTCTTTGTCTCGTGGGAGTTTCAGGCCTAGTCTGTTTAGGTGAGGTAAGTTGTTGTAGAAGCAGACGTTCGGAGTCCAGGCTGCTCTGGACTGTGAAGCTTGTCCAGAAAAAAGAGGGAGCGGCGCTCAGCGAGGGAGACAAGGGACAGGAAATGGTGCCAGTGGCCTCGGCGTCAGGGGGGAAGGAACAGGAGGGGTACCCAGGATTGTGTGTATGTGTGTGTGTGCTGCGTGATTTCCCGCTTTCAACACCTCGCATGTGCTTACCCTCTCCTCTAATATAACAGTAAATGTACTGTATGTGACTGTCTGTAGCCTCATTCATTCTATGCATCAGTGTAGGGCAGGGTAATATGACGATATAAAAAAAAATGTCTCGTATATATCTGTATTGTTTCAATTGTGATTTAGACTAGGTCTATATTTATTTTCTTTTTATTATTTTATTATTTATTTCACTTTGAACTGTTCTACAACCAGCGTTGAACTGTATGTTGAACTCGCTTCGTAGTACAGGCCTCTGTTCTGGTCCTCATACAGTTTACATTTCCCGAGGTTTATTTGCAGATATTGAGTGATTTCTTCCCGTCCTGCAGCGGGACTCTCAAGTTAATTGTGTTTTTTGAATCTTCCTCGAGGCCAGTAGATTTATAGCCTGTAACTTCTGTGATATAAGTTCCCCTCTGATATTTTCACTTTGTAGTTTCCTCAACCCTTTTGTCACTGTGCCAGTGTGTGTGCAGCTTTTCATTTTACAGTTGGGGGTCATCACAAGCCTCCTGCTCGTGTGGACTGTGGACTGTGGACTATTTTCCATTAGTTGTCGATGCTGTTGAAAACCTAGCCCTGTGGCATACCCTCTGCAACCTTTCACTTTTGGTTCAGCAGTTTAGAGGCACTCTTTGTGTACTCATTTGTTTCTGTCTGTGTGTATGTGTGTGTCTGTTGTACATAGGACAATTGAGTGACCTAGACCTCGGGGCTCCCTCCATAACTTTCAGTACAACCCCACTGAACTGCTGTGCCAAGTGCTCCCATTAACTGGTCCCGTTAGCTCGTCCAGTGTCCACTATGAGACCTCAACCCATATTGAAGCCATACAGAAAGAGTTACTGCCAGGGAGTAGGGATTATTTGAATAGTCATAATAACTTAATAGTCTGTCACAGCCCACAGTCAGTGCAGTGTGGTATGATGCGGTACAGTGTGTGCTCGCTGTAACACTAAAGCTGCCACATGCTGCATCACTAATACATCGCTGTTAATTTAGTTGCAATTACACACATACTGATATAAAAGGGAGGGTGTGAAAGAGTGGCCATCAAAAGCAGTGGAGCGGAGGAATGAATGAGTAATAATAATAAAAGTAGCTTGGGGGGTGGGGGTTAATATGGCAACGAGCCACCAGCAGTTCCAACAGTGGGTTTGGTTAAACTTCTTTTTTTCTTCTCAGAACCGCACAGTGATGTGCAAATGTGGACAAACAATGTGGTCAAAGTAGAAAGAAGGAAATGTGTGGGTTTCCTACCAGCCACGGTGCCAGTAAGAATGAACCACCAGTCAGGTAGGAAGGCACGGAGGAGCATAAAGAACTATTAACTCTGCTCAGAGAGCGCTTTAGAAGAAGGACTTTTGTTGGCTTCATAGTTAAACAGAGGAGGCATTGAGGCTAGAGACTTGTAAATGTTTATGCCACCACACAATACACAGGCCTAATAGTTCCACCCTCTTCCACAACACCATCATCCAAGACTGGCCTACATTTGTCACAGTATAGAGCTCTGCACCTGAGTCATACCATGTGTCGTATTGGATTGAAAATGTACCGATCTGATTGAGCGGTTTTCTGTTCCAGAGAAAATTTTAATTTTCCCCAAGAAATTTCTCCTTAATAATTAACTACTTGACCAGAGCAGTTCACGGAATGACTCACCTTGGATTTAATACTGTGATAATATTTCTAGTTACCTGCTGAAAACATTCTCTTTGTGAGCTTTGAATTAGGGCTGTCAAAGTTAACGCGATAACTCTTCAACGGCACTAATTTCTTTAATGCATTAGCGCAACTGGCGAGGTTGAGGTTGTAGAGGGCTCCGTTTTAAAGCTAGAGTGAAGTTACTGGCATCATATGAAACTAGAAAACCTAAAGAATCCATAGGTACCAACCATGGCATACTAGCGTGTCGTGAAGGAGGCTAAATAACGCTCAAAACTTGCGCAAAATTGTCAAGGGAAAAATGGCATGGCAGTTTTCAATGGGGTCCCTTGACCTCTGATCTCAAGATATGTGAATGAAAATGGGTTTTATGGGTACCCACGAGTCTCCCTTTTACAGACATGCCCACTTTATGATAAAAATGTGTCATTAATTTGCAATTAATTGTGATTAAGTATGGACAATCATGCAATTAATCACAATTAAATAATTGAATCATATGACAGTCTACTTTGAATACAACCGCAGCAGGTAAAGTCAGCTTTCCTGTGTCTTAGTGGAATTCCTTATTCCTCATTGCATCTAATGAGACAGTATAAGGCCTGAGCTGTATATAATAGACACCATTTAAACAAAATGCAAACATTCCAGCATTTCTCCCTGTAAGGAGACATCATTCCTCCTTTTAGAAAAACTTAAATGTTAGTGAACTTACTAACTTCCAGAGGCTCCACATTGACCCACTACCCCCAATATGTACACATCATCCACCACATCCCATCTGCAGGCTGGAACTGTGCATAGTCTGTCCTAACCTCAGTCGCCCTAGTGGTTTATTTTAAGCTATGTTATGAATATAACACAATATATTTGTTTCCCCCTCACTGTTCTGCCATGTTGCTACAGCAAGTATAACCTTGTGACTTTCTGTTTTGCAAAATATTGTTGCAAAACGTAGCTTTAAACCCACGGCTTTATCGCTGACAGAAGATTCAGATAATAGATCGTGCTTCGTCAGATTGCTCTGTTTTGCAAAGCGAGAGACGTGTGTGTCTTGATAAATGGTGGATTTGTCCCCTTAAACTCCTCTGTAGGTGTGATGGAAATATTTGGATGATGTGTCTCTGACTCCAGCCGTTTATCCTGAGTAATAAGAAGACGACACAAATAAACAGACTCAAGAATGCAAGGTGTGTCACCAAGAGATTAGGCTGGATTTTGTTGTTATGTGCCTCTACATGCTGCTTAGTTATTATGTCTTAATGCAACATATTTTCATCACTTTGTAGATGCGTCACAGTATTGAGTGAGGATACTTTTTATGAGAGATTGTACAATCAGGAATCAGAACGCATTTGCATGTTGAATGTTATTCTCCCCCCCTTTCTCACACGGTGAGGGTATTTTA
The DNA here is from genome assembly GCF_043250625.1 of Sebastes fasciatus. Classification (NCBI taxonomy): domain Eukaryota; kingdom Metazoa; phylum Chordata; class Actinopteri; order Perciformes; family Sebastidae; genus Sebastes; species Sebastes fasciatus. The sequence continues at coordinate 13,450,623 of NC_133813.1, forward strand.
GATATTGTTTTTTATCTCAGAGTGTGATCTCATGACTCATAGAGGTAATGACGTGTTGTTCTCAGAGCAGGAGTTTCCCCGTATAGATGTTTTCTCCATCATCAGCCACTCAGTCTACTGTGTCACCTCTGTGGTTAGATCCGAGAGCAGATGGCACTCTCGGAGAAAGACACTGATCTTTAGTGTCTTTCGTTCACTTTCTCATCTTCATGTCGCACTGCAGGCGGAACATCGGTGACCAAACACCATCTCGCTAAGCAGTTATAGATCTGTTTTTTGTGCTGTTTTGTGATATGGATCTGGGGTTAATATAGATCGCCTGTGTTGTGTGGCTACGCTCTGTTAGCCATGGTTGACCGAGCCGTCTGTTCCCATGCAACCCAGCACGCCTCCATCGCCACATGCTGATCATTGACCCATGGTTGGTGGGGCTGCTTTACAGGTCACTGACACACTGTTTGTGTAAGTTATTAATAGCGTACAATCTAAGGGTGTAACGATTCATCGATCTGGAACGATTCAATGATCCAATATCATCGCAAAGTGAAAACATCGATACGTATCGTCATTTTATAAGTCTTTATTTTGAAATTCTTAACTTGCACTGAAACATGAGAAATGTGGCACTTAATAGTGAACAGTTGAGGTATATTTTTTATTCTTTATTAAAAAGAATAGATTGTAAAAACAAACCATGTATAAATCAGTCTACAGAAAGTTAAATGCGAAAAACACATCTGGGTTTCTAATTTTGAAAAGTAATTGTATGTTTTAATACAAATGAGCTAAGAGTGAGCTATTTTCTATTACTTTAGTGGAGTATTCATTTCAGTCAGTCGTTCCAGTTAGAGATGACTAGTAGTTTATTGTAATCCCTGATGTAATTACACAGATGCCAAGTCACAAATGATTTGCCCATTATGTTTATTTTGGGACTTCCGAAGTCATTGGGAAGTGAGTGGCTGCCGAAATCCAGTATTTGGATGTGTCAGTTTGCATTGATGATTTGATTTGCCTCCTGAAAACCATCTTCTGTGTCTCATTTACTCATTTCTTAAGTGAAATACAATAGATGGTGAGTGTACTGAATACTTAAGCATCCACTGCATCTCATTTAGTTACTCGGTAGGTAGACTGGATGCTCTCAGTCCTCCTGTGGCTCGTTGTTGAACGGCTCAGCAGGAAAACTGTAAAACCTACCGCTGGACTTCTTCCTCCATTGCTTCTGAAATCAACCATTAACCAGGGCCACGTTCCATACCAGGGCTTCCTCTCCTCCCTGCCATCCTGGAGCAGTAGCTCGGCTTGCAGCACACACTCTACCCAGCCTGCTGTGCCCTATAGTGCTGCTTGTAGATAACTGACAACATAAAGAGGAGTCCTATTGAAAATTGAACACAGCCAGCAGGAAGCCAACCACTACAATGGGGAGGATAAATAATTCACCAAGCACTTAACTATTTCCTGTTGAATTTTTCTCCATTTTCTCCCCGCTGTTCGTCTCCCATGCCTTCAGGCTCGCATTCCACACTCTTGCTCCACAGCAGGTCTTGCCTGTGGAGATATGATACTTCTTGGCGCGGCACCTTTGCGGTTTTTGTTTTTACAGTGTTAGCAGACAGTAATTCACTCACTATGTTGTCGTTTTTATAGACATATAAGGCTTCCTTGCAGGCATGCACGGTTGCTTATAAACAATGCGCTGTCTACATTGCACTATTTACACGTATCCCAGGGTGGGGTTTCTCTCATTTTCACAAGTTCTACTTAAGTGTGTCAAGAGTGAATGGATTGTGTGTTTTAAAAGTACAGTTAATAGTGTAGCGCCAGCGGTGAATCGATACAGCATAGTATCGCGATATTATGTGCGGCAATATTGCATCGATAGACAGATGCCAAGTATTTATATTTTATTATATAAACTATTAACCTCTAAACAATCCGAAGGCCCGGTCGCTATTCTGTCTTTCAGAGGTTGTAGCGGTCTCAGCATAGATATAAAACAGTAGATGCGACATTACGTCATAACTAATGGGATACCTGACTACCATTTTACCTGAGTATTGTCTACAATCGACACCTATGGGCAGCAACTGGTTGTCAGCTGTTCAGAACCTAACTGCTTTACTAAAAGGACTAAAGAGACCAGGGAGGCTGGCATCACTTTCCACACGTCAGTATAGAGTAGATGAGAGATATATTTATATACGTCATGTTAGCCTGTCGGGGAGAAACGCTAAATAACACTCCGAAGTTACGCTGAATTTTGGTGAGGAAAAACTGCCATTTCAAAGGAGTGCCTTGACCTCTGACCTCAAGATATGTGAATGAAAACCCTGAGATGAACAGAGTGAAAACTGTATTTTTATTGGACAAAGCAGGTGTTGACAAACTGCATAATTTTCAGTTGCAAAAAAGGTAATAAACCGCAATATATCTTATCGCAAATTGTTTCAAATCGCAATAGGATCGTATCGTGACTTTAGTATCGTGGGGCCTTTGGTGATTCCCACCCCTAAGTTATAGCCAATGCTTAAAAGAGAGGTGGAATCAATCTGCATCCTTGTGTTAATCTCCATCCTACGTGTGTGCGCACACTCATAGATTTTCGTTTTCTCAGTAGAGAGCAGGAGCAGATTACATTTCATCTAGATAGTCCATTCAGTCTCCACGCATCAGTTCAATGAATATTAACTACCCTGTCCCGCGCTGTTGAGAAGATCATTCATACTATCTGCTGTACGCACACTTTGAGATGAGTTTTTCCCCTAGCCCCCTTCCTTCCTTCCTCAACAGCTGGCACGGTGACCTTTCCGACTCTTGCTTCAATCTTCTAGCACGCTCAACAAGTCCGAATACGCAGGACTAGCACACTTTCATTGAGCGGGAGTTCAGTGGGAGGTGACAGCTGTGTCTGTAACCTTACGCACAGCCTCCTCCCCTGTATCCCTCCACCCAGATTTCATCCTATTCCTAGAGTGGGGGGGGGTCAGCAAGGGGCCGACCAGCTGTCCTGTATAGATCACACCTGTACTGAACAAGAACCAAATCAATCTGCCAGCCTGTCAGTTCCTCAGTCAGATCTGAACAAGATCATGTGTCGACGGTCATCAGTTGAGCTTTAGGGATCACTACCAGCAACTGAAGTATTTTACTGTATATCCTCTGACCAGACGTTTGGTCAGGCAACATTGTATTCATTTAAATGGGAAGCTGAATGTGTTGGTCATTGCATTGGTTAGGTACATCCCAAAACACATCATTTAAAGCAAATCCCACAGTAAAAGTAGAACCAAGGCATAAATCCAATATTTTGATGCTAACTGAACTGAATATATGGATATGTGTCAGTGTGTCATGGTCTGTGTTGTCCATTAAACTGTAACCAATCTGGCACCGTTTACATCAACCTTCTCGTGCTCACAGAGACAGTCCTATAAATAGAAAGGAGCACACACTGTTTACACTCATAAAATGTAGTTTATTAGAAGACAGTGTTTCAAAAACCTTCAAGGATGTCTCTGTCAGACAGGTGGGCTGAGCTTTATTTCACGTTTTTGTGAAAACAAAAAATCTAATTTGCCTCACGCCAAAAGACATTTATCAATTTATTTATTAATCTGTTTTAATCTGCAATGAAAATAATCGTTAGTCGCAGCCCTAGGTGAGTCTGTGTTGTGGTTGGGAAAACCCCAGATTGGTTAAATTTCTATGGAAGATACTAGACGTACCATGACGATGAGTATTGATATAAAGCGTTTCTGCAAAACAGAATTAAATGTGGAGGTCTAGGACCCACAGTTAACTCTGCAAATGAGAAAATACGTGAAATATACCCCCTTGGTGTGTGTGCGTGTTTGTATTTACTTATTGTGCAATGAGGCTTTGAGACAATCCAGCAGCTAGGAAGGCTCCTGGGGACTCCACTATACCGCAGAGTTGAGTGTGAACCCTCCCAGGCTTTGTTCAAGAGTCGTTCAGATTGTTTGTTTTAAATGTCCCCAAGGCCTTTCAAAGCAGCACAGTATTTAAGCAATTTAAATGCCTCCAAAGGATATTTACTTGCTAAATCCTTCACTATTTACCATCAACAATCTGATATTAAGGATTTCTTTTTCATATATCCTTCATAGCATCATGAAAAAAATTTCACTGATTTGATAGACTTTTGCCAAATAGAAAGAAAAACGAACATTAATTGTTTATCATGTGTTTTATCGCTATGATATATATGTATATATACATATACGTGAGCCTTAACCGCAGGACTCATCGCACTGTGCTGTGTGAGGTTGCAGTGTAATATAATGAGGCTCAGGGGAGTTGTGTGTGTGTGTTCAGTTCTCTGTGGGCCTGTTGCAGTTTACAACAGAGGAGTCAAACCTCCTCACCCTTTATGGAAGTGTAAGCACACTTTACTGTTTATCAGGCCGGCTCTGCTGCTGTGTTGCAGTGTATTTTAAATTTGGGAGGTACTACCAGGAATCAACAAAGAAAGTGGTGTGAATGAACTGGTCCCTTCTGGGAATTTTGAAGTTTCCACTCCTTCTCTGTTCACTACTTCTCTAAAAGCAGCCTCAAGGCAGTAAAAATCCAAATAATGGCTATAAAGTATATAATGGTGTTTCGCAGGTGTACTAGCAGCCCAGTCCCACAGCAGTTTGTGAAATAGTCACGAAATCTAATGTGTTGATTTGTGTACAATACATAGACACAAATTTCAAATTCTTTTCTTGATGGTCAGCACAAAATCAATTCATATGTAATCCACGTAGTTGTGAACCGGGAAGTATAGAGAGCGGCAAACGCCACGTAGGGAGGAGGTCTGGTGGCTGGGATGGGTCAAAAAATACTGTTTTTTTTCGCCCAGGAGACCAGTGTTTGTGTCTCTTGTGAAACCACAAGTCAAGGCTTTGTCACGTAACTTCCGTACTTAAGTTACAGCACTTCCGGAGTTATTTTAACCCAAACCACGATCTTTTCCTAAAGCTAAGTAGTTTTTGTCACGTAACTTCCGTACTTAAGTTACGCCACTTCCGGAGTTATTTTAACCCAAACTGTGATCTTTACCTAAAGCTAACTAAGTAGTTTTTGTCACATAACTTCCGTACTTAAGTTGCAGCACTTCTGGAGTTATTTTAAACCAACAGCAATCTTTTCCTAAGCCTAACTAAGTAGTTTGTTGCCTAAACCTAACCAAGTCAATCATTTCCTAAGCCTAACTAAGTAGTTTGTTGCCTAAACCTAACCAAGTCAATCATTTCCTAAGCCTAACTAAGTAGTTTGTTGCCTAAACCTAACCAAGTCAATCATTTCCTAAGCCTAACTAAGTAGTTTGTTGCCTAAACCTAACCAAGTCAATCATTTCCTAAGCCTAACTAAGTAGTTTGTTGCCTAAACCTAACCAAGTCTAAATTTTCCTAAGCCTAACTAAGTAGTTTTATTTTGAAAAGACTGGAGCAAAAATGAACACGTGTTGCTGGACATTCTTAGGAAAACGCACAAAAATACATTGTTGAAAGTTGTGCTGAGCATCACGGAAAAAAAGGGAAATTCGTGTCTATGTACACGGATCAAATAGATAAAATTCCGCGACTATTTCACAAACTACCATGTGACTGAGTTGATACTAGAGTACAGAGAGTTTAGGAGGCACACCAGCAGAAAGGCATGTTGAGTCCTGGGCAAAAAATTAAGGAAAAAAAACTGTTTTCACTGTGAGGTTTCTTTCAGTCTTTTATTTAGCCCATGACTAGTGGATTCAGTGTAATAGACATTACAACCAATGACATCATCACCTCATAACTCTGGACAGCAGCGGCAGGCAGGCAGCTGGGGAGAGCGGGAGGGATGGCGGGGCCCGTCTCTGGTGGAGGAGTGGACGATGAGAGGCGTACATGACTGTAACAGAGCACTTCACTGTATTCACTGTATTCTCCCTCTTCTCTCTTTCACCCTGTTCATCTCTTTCTGTTGATGATGTCATTTCCACGCCGAGCCAGACTTCCAGTGAACTCTAGAGGGGGAGGGCCCTCCCTTCTCAGAACTGAAGAGAGCGAGAGGGAGGGAGGTGGGGGTGGTAGAGAAATGAATTGGGAGCAGACAGGAGACGGGGAACCGGCCCAGTGTGCGTGATAAACAGCTGAGCCACGGGGGCTGGGATGGTGTCTGAGGGACCAGCTGTATCGATCATGGCGGTGACTCATTGTGCTGATGTCACTGCTTCTCAACTCTGGGCTGCAGCTGTAAACTCACACGTAGTCCTTCTGGGCCTGTTCAAGCTGGGATTGATCGAGAGGGTCCAGCATATTGTGATGTAGTGTTGCACGGTATACCAATACTAGAAAGGTATCGCAATACCCTGCCGTTAAAAAGGATACCCCGTTTTATAATACAGGTACTTTTAAGAATGACAGTGTTTAAATCAGAGCCATGGGTTGCGTCGATGTGTGACCGCGAGGCCGTGCGTGTGCAGCGCTCTGCTTTAGAGGACGCAATCAGGATTGGGATCCCGCGGGAGCAGGGAGTTAGAACTTCAAGCGGTCAAACACTAAACTGTAGTGATAACCAGAAGGATGGAGTCAATAAGTGAAGATTAAAGCAGGTCATGAACCGCTCAGCGGCTGCACAGTCTCGCTCTGAGCTGGTGTCTGTATCAGCAGAACACCCCTAAAAAAACATAGAAAATAACAGCGCGGCTCTAATTATCGATCAAATGTACTGATAATATTAGATTCACCATCTTTTCTGAATCCGTCCAAGCATCTCCTGTAAATCAGCAAACACATCAACCACCAAAGAGCATGTGTTAAAATATTATATCACCGTGTTTCTCAGTAATGTGATGGACAGAGAGGAAAAGCAGTCCGGTGAGAGGGACTCTTCTCTCTCTTCACGCCACTTCGACACGACACAGCTCTTTCTACAGTTACTGTGGTGTCTTCCCGATTTTAGCAGCTTTTCTCTCATCAACTTCTCACAGAACTTCATCTGAATTTGTTATCAGTTTGTGGGTTTTAGTTTAGGAAGCCTCTCGCCGTCTACCAGTACCACTCTCCGCCTTGACGGACATTTGAAATGCAAATATAAAAGTTAACTATCAAGGAAATCACAAACTGAAGTATAGGGGACATCAGATTACTGTATACCATTTCATTTGTTTAATTAATACATTTTAAAATAATTTAAGTTCCATGTTATGCTACTTATCACTTTCCTAATGTTTTAGATTTTTCCCATGATATTGTTTCTGTATTGGTTTCAAGATATTTAGGCGGGGTTGTCATATCGAAGTCAGAATTTCTGTATCGTGACAACTCTATTGTGATGTCAGCCACATCACCTGCACTCATGCCAGGAATATGGGAGAAACCAGGTCAAACAGGTTTATGTGAGACTAAATTCATATGGAGGCTGCTGTTCGATCAAAGGGCCGCTCTATACTCTGCCATAGAGTGCCAGGATAGCACCCTGGCTTGCGGCAAAACTGGCTAACACACTTATGTACTGTATAGCCTCAGGGTGCAAAAAAACCCTCACACACTGTCAGCTCTAGCTGTGATATTCAGGCTCTATTTAGGTGCACTGATTCAGCACAACATCCCATGTGGCTAAGCTACACAGTATTGATCCAGACAGCTGTGTCGAGATGAGCAGGTTGTCACCCTCTGCAGGGTCTTCAGTGTGCTTAGTCACCAGTCTGTGTCTGATAAACTCAAACACTTTGGCTGTATTCTCAACTGCATACTATACTTTTTGTCCAGTGCTTTAAGAGCTGGTTTAAAGGCAAATCACTTTAACAGTTTCATACTACATACTACTGAGGAGAGCAGTATGTAGTATGTACTGTATACTGCGTTTGTCTGTAGTACGTAGTAGGCGGTTTTGAAGACAGCATTTGTCTTCTTTCTCTCTCCCTCCATCCTGCCTAGATGACTAACTGATGTTTTATCTGTTTCCTCCACTGAATAAAGAGAATGCTATCTCTGTTATATCGTTGTGGTTTTTCCTTTGTAGTGACAGAACTGGGCTACTAATGAAATTCGCAAATGTTCTATATTTGTCTCGTACGTGTCTTCTAATATTTAGAGTTATGTTGTCTTTGAATAAAGCTGACATATTTATGTAGGACAATAAATTTGCCTGTCATGTACATGTGAGTGACTTGTTTGGATGTTAGGAATGAGGTCAAATGCAGATTAAAGGTGACACAACGCCGGTCATGCGATACATTTCCAGTAGTTTATTGAATCAGCCATGCACCATTAGTAACTCACTAACGCCTGCACAACAGCCAGTTTATTTTTGCACAACTTGTTGGAGATAAGATTTTCTTTTAGACGCAGTGTAAATCCTGAGGGGTCACGCATGCCTCTTCACATGCATTTGTATCGGAAGGAAGGAAGGAAGCTCCACTGGAAGCGTTCTCATCAACATTTTTAATGAGACACACAGTCGTCCTCGGCTTGCTCAGCAAACTTTGGCTTTTGCTCGGAGTAAGGGATGATGAGGATTAGGGGTGGGGAGAAAGAACAGTAGGGTGGATATGTGCCGTGGCATGTGGATCGATGGTGCAGATGAAAGCACTGCCCGGCTGGACGTCTAGTTTGTGGTGTTTTCCTGCTGCTGCTCGCTATTCGGCATTCAGCGTTTTTACGCTGATGGCCGTGGAATGTCAGATCCCGCTGTTGTCGAGCTTTGGGGAGATTACGCCAGATAGAGGTGTAATTTTGTCGCTGATAAAAAAAAGCCACCCTTCCTGCCAGCTCCCACCTAGTATTTATCTCCTGATTCAGTTTGGTGGATATAGAAGGATGGGGCAGAAAAGTGAAGGGAGACACCGACTACATTAACATGCACCAAATATCCTTTTTTTTTTTGCCCCTATTCCGAAAAAGTGTGTGTGTGTGTACAGTAGTGCGGCCAAGAAACGGGGGAGATGGAGGAAGGAAGAACATGTCAGCCTGCTGCGCTTCGCTGAAGCAAAGTTTCGAATACCTTCAAATAGTTCTCACCGAAGCTTCGAAGCCCAAAAAATGGTATTCGGGACAATCCTGATTCTTACTAAGCTGTTTACATGGCTAATGGACATGATTATTCCACTAATATTTCCATTTACATGCAGCCGTGCATACTCCGATTAATGTAAAACGTCCTCATGACGTACGTCATGCTGACCTACAAACAACCCATTTAACTAAAAAAAGTCAGCTGGCTACCTAGTTGTGTTCTTCCCTATTCTTACCATCATCATCTGGTCCATTTGAGAAGCTCAGGGCATCCTCAATCCCACGTCGACGCCATTCTCGGCTGTATTTGACAGGGGTCGATGCCCTAACATGTAGTTTATCACGTCAAAATATAGAAAAGTGGAACGGCAGGAGACGCTTGTGCCTTTTAGGGCTGTCCCAAAGTATTATTACAATATACAAAGGTATTTGAAACTTTGCGGTAAAGCAGGCTAACATCTTCTGTCTGTCTGTCTGTCTGTCTCTATCTCCCCCGTTTCTGTGCCACTGCCGCACTACTGTACACATACGCACCTCTACACACAACAAACATTGATATCCATCTGATGATAATTAATAATGAATAATGTTGTGGGATTATTCCTTATTTCATGGGCTATTTTAGGATTTATACTTTATTATTACAAACTTATATAAAAAACAAAGCATTCGAAAACTCATTTGGAGGTTGATTAACATGGCAATGGTCGAAGCTTCGAAGCATTCGGATCAACCCTCGTGCGTTTTTGAGCAGTCAGTTCTCCTGGGATTAACGGAGTGATCCAGTCAGTCCTGTCTGCAGTGAACAAGTGGAATTCTGCCAAATTACACCGCTATTATGAAGCCCCTCTCAATTATGTACCATAAAACAATTTTTATCTCAGCACTAACTGCAGTACTTTATTATAACCACGCTCTTCTGCTCTGTCCTTGTCTCTCTTTGTGCGCACTCACATGTGTGTGCTGTGCTCACATCTGTGCACATAATTGACTGCTGGAAGAGGCTCTATGACTGCGCCTGTCCAGCAGATTTATTGTCGGGAGCCGAGAGAGCAGATGAAATGTGCCTGTTACAAATACTTCTTCCCTTAAGGATACCAGTCTTGTATCTAGTAGGGATGGGCATTTCAAGCAAACATGCTATTCGATAACTCCCTCGCAGCTGCTCCGTGGGGAGAGAGAGACAGACAGTGTGTAGAGCCGCCACGTTTTCAAATATAACTCGAGGAATTAAGGGTTGACTGACTGGCTAAGACATTTTTAGTGAGTTTTATGTTGTTTCTGTCGAGTTTGAGTTAAGTGTGTTTTTACATGGATGAAGGAAGTAAACTGGATAAAGCGTTGGAGGCGGGCTTCCGTTCAGTCCTATGAGAGTTGCTCAGTGGCGTATGAAGCAGAAAAGGTTTGACTACTGAGGGATAAAGTACCAGGATCATCCGGCGATCTTCCGGATCCATTGGGCCCATAGAGCAGGCGCAGTAGCGTTTCCTTTAACCCCGCCTCCCAGTCCTCGTTACAGCTTAGAACTTGGGCTCATTCACATGAACACATGTTTTATTTAGTAGCGTTACTACCAGACGGTGCCTGACGATAAAAACAAGGGATTTTTTTTTTAAGACAAGACAATAGTCACATAAACTATTTGATTTTTTTCTATCATTTCAGGGGCGGCTTAAGGCATAGGGCCTTATAGGCAGTCGCCTAGGGCGCCACCTTCTGGGGGGCAGTGGTCGCCCTCTAAAGAATATGATAATAAAAATTTAAAATTAAAAAAATGCCAGTGGGTGCCCTTCCTCATTTTCTGCATTAACAAATGAACAAATTAATAAAGAAAGAAAGAAAAACACTTTTCACCCCTGTAACTCTCTTCCTCACACTTTTTCATCTTCCCGGCTGCACTTATTTGTTAATGGAGGTGTTAAAGTATAGTGTTTAAGTTAACAATATTGGGGACCAATTGTTTATTTATAATATAATAAATATAGTTGTTTATGAAAATAAAAAATCTTAACTTCTATCTTGAAACCATTGTGATGTCTGATGTGTGTTGCGGCTTCTGGGGGGGTTGAACCCTAACCCTAGGGCACCAAAAGGGCTAGAGCCGGCCCTGTATAATTTAATGACTATTCGGAAATTAAAAAATCATGACCCATCCCTAGTATCTAGCTGGTGTTCAGCTGGTCACTTGAGCATCATTTCAGATGAGGGGCATAGTGTGATCCACACTTCAGTATGCCGTGTGCCATCTGTTTTCATCTCATTTCTATTCCTCCCCTCTGGGAATCTCTCCTCCTCGACTGACCACTCATCTTCCTGTTTCCCCTCTGTCCACAGACTCGCAGCGGTCCCATCTGTCCTCTTTCACCATGAAACTGATGGACAAGTTCCACTCTCCCAAGATCAAGAGGACTCCATCCAAGAAGGGCAAGCAACTGCAGCCCGAGCCAGCAGCCAAGAGTACTGAGAAACCTGCAAACAAGGTGTGTGTGTGTGTGTTTGCTCTATGTGTGTGTGTATTGTGGGAAATGCATCTCTTTCCCACCTTTTCCGTGTTTTTGTTTGCCTATTTGTGAGACGATCGCTTTCCTGTTTAATGTTTTGTGCTCCCATACTCCATTGTGTCTGTGTATGTGCACGAGTTTCCCCGCTGGTTCCCACAGCTTCCCAGTCGCTGTGGCGGCTGGCTGCTCTACAGCAGGTGTCTAAACCTATAAAGGCATGAATGGAACTGGGCCGCTTCCTGAATGAACTCCTCCGCTCCCTCTCAAGGCTTTCGGTGTAATGAGTATATTCCCCAGCAGCCCTGCTGTGAAAGACCAGAGAAAGCTGAAAGAGCCCGTTGCTGTAGTACCACGATGGCTCCAAGCCACATCACTTGATGGATGGTTCTTTGAACTGCAAGCAAACCATGGGAATAATAGAACCACAGCAGGGAGACCGGGCTGTTGTGATGGTTCAAATAATAGTGATGAGTAATTTCGCTGGTGTTTTTAAAAATCATAAGTAGTTTTGTAGCGCAATTCTGAGGTACTGTTGTGTGTTTTTGTCTTGTAGAAGGTTAGTCGGCTGGAGGAGCACGAGAAGGAGGTGGTCAGTGCCCTGCGCTACTTCAAGACAATCGTGGACAAAATGGTCGTGGAGAAGAAGGTACTGGAGATGCTTCCAGGCTCGGCCAGCAAGGTGCTTGAAGCCATCCTGCCTCTGGTTCAGGTGGAGGCCCGGATACAGCACAGGTGAGCCACATGTTTTTATAAAACAATTCAAATATTTGAAGGCCTCCAACCTTTTATTTTCCAGAATGGGCATTTGAATAAACAGCGGAAACAGCTTATATTAATCACGTCTGTCTGGGTCATATTGATTATCATAACCATTGTTGTGCATCATTTATAATGCAGATTACCATCTAATTGACATTTGTATATTTATTACATGAATGAAACGGACTGCTTCACTTTTTACTCACTCGCTGCCAGTGCTTCTGCTTACCCTCACCGAGGGTGAGGCATTGCCGTCATCAATCCACTTGACGAGGGTGGCTTCACCCACAGGTGCTTTCCCCGTGCTCATACGTTTTTTTTATTCAGAGAAAATGAATTTCCTTTTCCCGTCAATAATATCAATGTGCACGTAGCACAGGTATCCAGCCGGAAAGCAGACGGTCTGCGAGGCAAAGTAACACGGGAGTAAAGTAAAAAAACAAAACAAAAATTCAGTTAACGTTAGTCTAATGTAGTTTTAAAATGTTTATCTCATATATTGTCATGTATGAAAAGACCCCAAATGAACACTGTAAGCGGACTACTTCATTACTATTAGAAAATTATTTAAACAGCATTTGTATAGGAGTGATTCTGTCCAAAGCTTTTTGATCCATAAAGGAGGTTGTTCACTGTAATCATGATCACTATAAGCGGTTTCCACTGTAGTCCTTCATTACAGTAAACTTCCTCGCTTCCTGATTGCTGTCCTTTTCCCGCTCTAGATACAGTCATTCACAATGAACCTTTTCTCGAGTGATTCCCATCATTCTTGCCTTTTGACGTAACCCATAACGTAGCTGGTATGCATGCAGGACATGTCGGTACTAGCGGGATGTAGCTCAGCAGCTCGTGAAGATTGATAATATGTTTTGACAGACAACATCCTTCACCTCAAAGCTTCCTGGATTTGATGCTTGAAGCCTTTAAAATTACGCTCATGTGTTACTCACTGTTCATGTGGCATGTTATCCGAAATGTTACCTCTGTGGAAGAAAAAACAAACTTCACCTTTCCGATATATTAATAGATGGAATAGTTGTTTTACTCTCTGTGTAAAGTGTTCTTCCTTTCTGTGAAAGTAACCCTAGCTGCAGTTTTGTTTGGACTGTCAAGACATGTTAGAACTTCTCTGAATATGTCTTTGTGCCTTTTCCCCATCCGTCAGTACAGATGAAGGTATGGAGGTCAGAGGTGACAGATTTTGTATCTCACAGCCCTGTACTTAGAAGCGATTGATGGATTGTTGCTGCTGCATTGAGAATCAGTCGTCTCTGGGGATTTGACCTCAGTGTAGTGGAGTCAAACCCCAGTAGATCACAGTAGAAGTTTAGTAGATGTTTGTTTTTTTTGGCAAATAAGAAACTGTACATCAAGTTACTATTGTGTGACAAAGAAAGAATTTCACCCTCACGTGTTAAATGCTAGTTTTGCCATCTGGTAAACATGCACAGTGTCTGCAGTGATTTAAATCAATATTGGTCAAATAAGTAGGTCAACAGTGGGTGTAACTCCTACCTGCGGTTGTGGCACACAGTGTTAAGTTGATTAGAGTGCTTATTTGCCAAAAGGTTTGTGTATCAGTCTCATATCTGCAAACTCTAGCTGTAGACTTTATTGTAAATCCACTAGTCCTACTTAGTTCCAGTGTAACCTACGGTCCCTAGTCTTTCTGGGTCAAACCTCTCCATCCTCCCCTCATATCCTTCCGCTAACCCCCATAGCTCCAGCCGCCTCCTACTCACCGTAGAGCTCAGCTGCGTAGAGACAGTGGATGGATATTCCAGCCCTGTGCATCATTTGCAGCATGTTGGTACAGGCCTGGGCCACACCTTAGTGTCGGGTCTGAACGCACTGTTCACTACAGGCAGAAACAACACCCCAGCTCCCAGTGTGGTTACACATTCTTCTGTCAGGGCTTGTAGTCAGGCAGACCTGCCGTAATGCCCCCTTAATATGTAGTTTAATAGCTGGTAGATAGATGGAAGTGTATCATATGTGTGATTTATGTCACCTCCAGTCTAACATGTGCTTGTCCCATTGCTTTATCTCCCCACACCCCTCTGTTGTGTTGAATCATTCTCCTTTCTGCACCTCTGGTTTCCATACCGTCTCTCACCTCCTGTACATCATCTCTTCTTTCTCTCTTGACTTCCTCTTGCCTTTACCCCCCCTAATGCTTTGCTCTACTCTTACCCTCGCCCAATCTTATTCTCACATCCCTTTCAACAGTTCGGCGCTGTCTTCCTGCCATAACCGTGTCTACCAGAGTCTGGCCAACCTTATCCGTTGGGCGGACCAGGTGATGCTGGATGGCATCGACTTGGAGGACAAGGAAAATGTGGCGTCGGTCACCAGCGTCATCAAAGCAGTACTGGATGGCGTAAAGGTAGGCTGATAGACTCGCCAACCTTGACACCTTAAATATAGGGAGGATTTCAAAACCAAAGCGGGCGGTCTTAGGATCCTCCCCCAGAAAAATTTGAGTTTGGTGTAGCTCTATTGTCGTCTGGGTGGAAACAGGGGGGTTGACCAAGTAGAGGAAGTGTTATGGATAGTGTTGTCTACGTCCTACCGTTATTGTAGCGGCCACTGACGCCGACTCTTTCTATGAACAGGAGCTGGTGAAGCTGACCATAGAGAAACAGGAGCAGCCGTCACCCACCTCCCCTAACAAACCAGCACCACCTGCTACCACAGCGGAGAGGTGAGTACCAAGTGGGCTCTGCAGAATACAAACAACCAGACACTCAAAGTAGTTCATTCACTCACACAGCTTTTTATGTGTGTAGCAGCGTGTCATCAGAGATGCCCTTGATAGATCGGGAGCAGGAGGTCTCGAATAAGACGGCTCCGGCAGCGACTCCCGCAGAAGCTGCCTCTGACATACCAGATGAGGACGTGGCCCCTCCCAAACCCCCCCTTCCTGAAGCCAAAATGGCAGAGCTCAGGTGAGGACGACAGACACACTTCAACACAGTTGCATCCATTTAATCATGTCTATATAGAGAGGATGCAGAATATTACAACTGTGGTACATTTCTCGCTGAAGCTTTCCAGGTACTGGTACCTCATGTAGCTCCATTTGTTGATGTCATACAGTCTTAAATGTTCAGATTTTTGCCAGGCTGAGTACGAAATTCTTTCTCAGTTCAAGGGTTTCCTTTTTTTTCTGTTTTGTCTCCATCCAATGAGAAGCAAAGACGAGGACTTGGTGGTGATGATGTGGCCACAGAAATGTTGTGACATTTTGCACTGTGGTCACAAAAGCACTCTCCATTCTGGATTTATTCATCACAGTTGTTTTGCTTATTACTTATTTTTAGAATGAAAATGTGAAATGAGGAATGAAGAAGGTTTTTAGGATGTGGGTATGGGAGGGGAAGGGGAGTTCCGTCTTTCATTTTCACTGATTTAGACCTTTTTGAATTTGGAAATCCAAAACATTTTGGTGTATAGTGTATTTTCTTTTCTTTTCCCACGCCCTCCAGCTGCGGCTCCATCGATCAAAAATGCTCAAAATTCCAAACTCCTTAAAATCTCTCATTGCTTTCACACTTTAAATATGGCACACTTTGGTTTGTTTGTTGCTCTGTCTCTTCCTTTCTTACTCTTTTCTGCTGTTTCTCTCAATTTGTTCCATCTTTGGTTTCCCTTTGGATTCTGGGAACAGAGCGCAGTTGAGTGCTGACGCTGGCCAAAGGAGACCCTCTCAGAAGGAGAAGTATGTTTGCCCATAGGATCATCTGTCTCCATTATAACACCCCACCCTCGACCCCCATGAAGCTTCTGGATTGGATGAAAGTGTTTTTTGACTTGCATGGTTGCATCATCCCAAACTTTTGTGTTATCCCGGGCATTTGCTGAAGAATTCATCATCCAATCAGAAGACCATGCCGTGCATGAGAGTGTGTGACTGACCTTTGCCGTGTCTTTTTGCTGGCCTCCATATAATGGTGCCTTGTGTTCTGCTCTCCAACCCCATTTTGACCTGGTATTAACTTTATGTTTGACAAACAGGACAGCTTCATGTCAGAGCTGAGAGAGGCTGACATGAAACACCCTCACTTTCATCTCGCTATTCCACCGGAGGGATGACAATGTGTGTGTTCATGTATTCATACATGGATGTGTGTGTGCATACATGCCTGAGAAAAGCGTGTTTTACGTGCTTGCCTGATTGTCCGTATTGACTTTGCCTCTTGGACTAAAACATCCAACATTCGTGTTATTTTATTCCGCTGTTTCTGTTTGCTGTTCCGTCTGCAGCCCTCCTCCAGCTCTTCCCCCTAAGAAGCGTCAGTCGGCCCCGTCGCCTACACGGGTTGCAGTGGTCGCCCCAATGAGCCGCGGCTCCAGCCTGCCCTGCAGCGTCCACAGACAGGTGAGGGATTACGGTCCAAACTTCAATTTCAATAAACAAACCATTAAGAAAAATGAGTGCTAAAGGTCTTTCTTTGTCTGTGCAGCAGCAGGACTACGAGCAGGAGTTCCTTCAGAGGCGTTTCTCTGGGGGGAGCCAATCCTACGGGGGCGACTCTCCACGCCTGTCGCCGTGCAGCAGCATGGGGAAACTCAGCAAGTCCGACGAACAGCTCTCTTCCATGGAGCAGGACAGTGGTCAGTGTTCCCGTAACACCAGCTGTGAGACGCTTGGTAAGAAGTCAGGGTTGGGGTTTGATTTTTATCAAATCTGAAATCTAGCATCAAATCTGCTCATCTAATCCAAACCCTTTTGAATTTATTTAGGCATTTTTTAACGAAAATGAGAAGCTTACTTATGTTTCCTAAATGTTTTTTCAACACTTCTTTTTGCTAATAAATAAAGAGGGAGGAGAGATAAAAGGTTCGATAAGAGATCTGTTAGTTAAAGAGCTTCATCAAATCCAGTTATTTTGCCAACAGGGAATCAGATCCAAAATGGAACCAACCCTTGACAAATCTTTGCTAATGTGTCATTTCTATTTTTCACCCCACCTGTTGTGTAGGAGTTAAAAGCTACACTCTGGTTGAGGGTTCAATCTAGATATATGATGACTGAAATGTGATTTGTACCTTTCCTTTACCTTTTCAGACAACACAGAGAATTACGACCCGGATTATGACTTCCTCCACCAGGACTTGTCAGTCGGGGAGAACTTGCCCCCGATACCGGTCGGAGGGTGCCTGAGCCCCCTGCCTGAGTCTCACAGCGAGTCCTCGTCCCCGGTCCCCGGACAGCATCCGACACATCCTCGCTTCAGCGCTCCTCCAGCACAGCAGCCAGAATACTGGACCCCACAGCCCAATCAAACCAATCCTTTACATTCCCACCGTGTCAGCGCGCCCCCCGCCCTTCCGCAGAAGAAGCGACGCAGCACCCAGCCCTTCCCCGACGGAGGGTCGCGGGTGCTTTACGAGCGCTACCCCTCCCAGTACGACAACCTGTCAGAAGAGGAGCTGCACCCTACGCCACCATTCCCCCTTTTCACGCCCATCTCGCCCATGCCCCAGACAAATGGGGGGCAGTTTGTCGCCCAGTACATAGCCAGCGAGAACGCAGATGTCCCCTCCAGCCCACCGCCGTTGCCAGAAAAGAAAAGCAGACACAGTAAGTGAGAGAAAAGGAGGGGATGGGAACGTAATGAGAGAGCGATGAAGGCTTTAAATGAGATGACTGAGCAGTGGGCACTGAGGCAAAGGAACAGGGAAGAATCAAGGAAGGGATGAGGTTGATTTAGGAAGGGACAGAGGGACATTGGCTTCACTTTGTCATCTGTTCATTGAGGCATAGCTGATGTCAAGGAAATATTCCACTGTGAATAGAAACAGGAAGTGAAAACCAGGATGTGCTACAATGGGTTCGGCTCCAGGGGCATAGAGGGCAACATTTGGTCACTTCCTGACACACCTGCTACATCACTTCCTCTCTCGCTACTGTATTATGTCATTCCATACAGTCAGCCCTTCCTGCTAGTTGAAGCACTTGTCACAGTTTATGACTACATGCATGTATGATTTCAACAGCCTTGAAGTCACTTTAAAGGGACACTACTGGTGAATACTACTCAGCCTCTGAATTGCTCTGGAGGAGTTTTGTCAATTCCAAGAAAATAAACGATGTCATGACAGGGGTGGGCGATGTATCGAATATACTCGATGTATAGCGGCTTGTTCTACGTGGGATGTAGTAAATTACTATATTGCCAACACCGAGTACAAATACTATTTGTCACGTCATCTTTTTAAGCCAGCAGCGTGAGACTTGATTTGGCGTTTCGCTTCTCCTGCCGCTCTGTCCCTCTCACAGACACACTCTTCTGTGTGTGGCGTATGAACTTAGATGTGCATATGGGGCGTGTGTTTTTGTATCTGGAGGGAGGCAGGAAACAGGGAAAGAGTCTGGAGAGAGGGGAAGAAGTGAAGCGCCAAAGCGAGTTTATACAGGTTGAGGTCTGAAAAGGTGATGGATGACGCCAGCCTCCACTTCGAAAAAGACGGTTAAACCAGCCCCCACGTTGTTTTGCAGTATATGTATATACATGCCTAGTACATACTAGGCTTTACGGTAAGAGCCTGTAAGAACTGGCTTCAAAATAAAAGCGACCAAGAACTGACTTCAGAATAAATGTGACATCAATTCAATAAGTCAGTCATTAACTTAGTCCGTCAATAATAAATAAAGAAATAAAACGAAATGAATGGATATTAAATAATAAATCAAATTTAACAACAGTTAAAGTTTCAGGTTGAGTTTAAAGTCATAGCAAGATAAACAATAAATGTGTATTAATCTAATCCCCCTCCAGTCCTCCAGTACATGCAGTTTGTGGAAGACTACTCCGAGCCGCAGCCCTCCGTGTTCTACCAGATGCCACAGAGCGAGCGCATCTACGAGCAGCGCAACAAGCACTTCCAGGAGGTCTACGGCTTCAACGACTCCTTCAGCAGCACCGACTCCGTCCACGAGCCGCTGCTGCCTCCAGCATTGCCCCCGAAACAAAGGCAACTGGTAAGAAAAACCTCTCCATGTGTGCAAGAATGACCAAAACCAATTTTGATGTTGTGCTGTTTCTTATAAACTACCACGGTTAAAATGTCTTTTCCAAATGGGTAGAAATAAATAGTTGGGTTAACTAATGTGGACTGTGTGAGCAAAGCTGTAATTTAAATTCCTTAAATTGTTCAGTTCATCTTCTTGTGGAGGCTGTGGAGCCTTCATTGATTACACTATTCATTTTTGAGATCATACCTAGAGATCACTGGACAAAGAGTGTTGTGATGATAGCGTCACTGGCACATGTGAACAATACCAGCAGCACTCTGTGGTAGAGCTCTGTGCTGGTCCCACTGTCTTCATGCTTTATGCTGCCTGGGAAAGGAAGAATGCAGATTGCATTCTGGGGCTAAAGTACATTCCAGTGGTAATCCTCATCAATTTTCTCCCCAGCCTCCTCCTATCTTGTTATCTCTCTCTCACCTATTCAGCTCCCCCCTCCTTACTCTCTCCGTCTCCCCTTTCTGTAACCAAAGCAGACATCCGTACGAACACGGAGGTGTTTGGTTGTTAGCGGGAGATAAGACCAACCTCTTATCAGATCCAGTCCACTTATCTTAATCTGGGTCGGCGTCTGGGTTAATTGAGACAACTGTCTGACACTGAGTCAGTGAGGAGAGAGAGAGGAAGAGACACGATTGGATAGATCATAGCAGGAGAGGGCATCCAACCTTTTAAAGGCCCTGACAAATGATTCTTCTTACTACAGTAAGGAGTGATGGGGGTCCCACATGAACACACTATTTTCTGTTAAAGTTAGAACAATTTTGGTTATCGTTATTTCTCATTAGATATTTGTGCTTTTCTTTTTCTCAATGCTCTTCTCACTGGTTTGAAGTGGGTGAAGGGGGATGACACTACTTCTGTGCACCAGTCACAGTTTTGCAGCGAGCATATGAAATTCCATACTAACATTTTATTTAGTACGCTAAAACAGTTTGTGAGATTTTTTAGTATGTTTGAAACCTTGGTATGAAACCAATAGTATGTGAATTGACAGACGTTGACTGACAGCTCTGTCACATCAATAATGCGTCAGTTTAACTTTAAGTATAAGATATCACTTTGCTAGGCGTAATATATATTTAAAAAGTAGACTTTATGATTATCACAAATCATCATTTTGGTCACATGAGGTTGGTATGAGTTACCGTGGCTACGCGTCTCCGACCGGCAAGGAGGCTCTCAGGAAGCGACGATGTAAATTAAAGCTCAGTGCGTCTGAAAAGATACATACTACTGTTTATTCACACAAAAGTTTGTTGAGCGATAGTACACGTATTGGGTATGTAGTGTATAGTGTGCGATTTCAGACACAGCCATAAACATAAATAGTACCTAAAGATGTTTTTTAACTTTAACGTTGCTCATGCAGCCATGAATACTTAATGTTACGGAGAAATACTTTGACTTTAATGTGGTATATTTCAACCTGGCATATTTGCCATAAATGTGACCATTGTGAATCTATGGGTCATGCTAACTTTGCACTCCCCAGTCCCATTGTAGAGATTCAGGGAAACGAGAACTCGCACATAACAACGTATATTCGGGGAAGTTGCGTGCGTAGACTGTATATAAGACGTGGACGTAGTCACCGTGACGTCGGTTTGTGGACTGCTATTCTGAAGCCTCGAGTTCGGCATTTTGGCTGCCACCTTGGTTTTTTGCAACCAGAAGTGACACAAAAAGGTGGAGCTAAGTACAACCAAACACTGAATATAATATTTTTAGGTGACCAAAATGTCATAATTAACTTTCATGAACTGAAAACGCACTGTGAAAGGGTTAAAGTTGAAGACGAAAACGCGGTCAACTCTCAGATCAAACAACGCCGTAGTAGCGACCTGTCAATCACAAGGTTGCCACGCCCTAAAGCATCCCCTGCTTTATGGTCTATTTGACTCTAAATGGGACCATCATTTACTAAATGAACATCATGCTGTATTGAAGAAGACTTGAAACTAGCGATTGAGACCATAAACTCATGTTTAACGCACTTCTGTATTGGCTTCACTTTTCAGACCCCGGAGTTGCCCAATAGTTGTGTGAGCCTCCTGCAGCTTTAAACATGATTTTTAGTAGCCCCCTGGAGTAGCCATGTTGGGGGGGGGTGGGGGTTAACGACCTATAAAGTCACAATAGCCACATTTATGGGAAATACGCCAGGTTAAAATAAACCGTAGAGCTACACAAGCAGCTAAACATTGCATGTTGAGTAGATGGTCTGTGGTTTACCAGATTGTCACATACAGTATGAGACGTGGTGTTCTCACAAAGATACACACTAGTCTATTTTCCTTCACTAATGCCTGGTATACATATTTGAAGATGACAAACTGAAGTGTGGTTGGTTGGCCTAAAAAAGTGTAGTAATGAAGACAGTACATTGTGGACAGTAAACAGATGGCGGTCTTCTCCAGGGTATAGCTGGATGTACAGTATCATAGCCCAGTAAAGAAAATTGACTCAGTGGCTGAGTGGCAGTCTACCCAGGCCACCTCAGAGTCTTTGTCCATTGTCCTCTCTCTGCCACCACAACTGTGTATTTGGAGCCCCGTGCTCAGCTTTTTATTTTTATCATTCTTTTGTCCGAGCGTACAGTCGAACTGCATTCATCTCTGCTCCTGCCGCAGGGCCTAATCTGGCCTCATGTTTTGGACTTGATGAGCTCGTGGCCCAGTGGAATAAGCCGGTTTGCCTCCTCCATAAACCCATGTTCCAGGCTTACACGCTTTGGCGACTTTACACGGCTTTGCAAAAAAAAAAAAAAAAAAAGTCATTTCATCTGCTGGGCGAAAAAAACAAACCCAGAGCGGATCATATTGGCCCTGTTTAGAACGTGTTGTAGTTGGCCTGGTTTCTGGAGAGCCCTTAAAGCTCAGGGTATTAAAAGAAAGTTTAATAGACTACCACAGTAGACGTGTATGTGTGTAACCTGTACGTGTCACATAACTTGATTGAACTTAACTAGGCAATTGGAAATATCATATTGTAATTCTTCATTTAGGTGGTGTTCCCCTTTAAACGTAGTAACATTTCAACAGCGGTAGTCTGTCCAGTATTTACTTCCACAGTCAGTAAGATGATGCTTCTCAGCTGAGCTACCAGAATCCTCCTCAGCTTCCACCACTTGGATTTCACTACTCTGCTGCTCGACTTTGTTTAAATCTGCTCTCATTCGCTCTTTGCTTACTAGTGTAATCAACTGTCCCCTCTTTTCTTTTTTTTCTCCCTTAACACCCCTCTTTGCCTTTCTTAACCCCCCTCACTCACTTTCTTTCCTACCTTTCTTTCTTCCTCTTTGTTTCCTTCTCAGGCCTCCCACTCTTCCTCCCCCTCTTCCTCCTCCTCCTCTTCTCTCTCCTGCCACCTCCAGCCGTCTGTAGCGGCCCTGGAGGAGGCAGGCTCTGGGCTGGGCCTCACCATGTCCGTTTCTAACTCCTACCTGATTGGCCAAGCTTCTTTGACCACACCCACGGTGAGTCAGGTCTTTTAAACCCCATCCCTCCACCTCCATCCCTCTCACGCCGGTGTGGGTGCTGTGTGGTCCTGGACTGGTCTGGGGGCGGCTTGACCTGTGTGTGCTCCATCTGTGATGCAGTCTGTTTATCTACCCCTTGCCCCCCCCTTTGAGGCTTCTGATGGGGCCGACCCCTCAAGGCCCGTGGTTTGGTTGCTGTGTGGTTTTGTTCATCCACCCCATCCATGTGTGCATTTGTTGTTTTGCTGTGTGTTTTTTAGATATGATATTATTAATGTGTGCTTTGCGTGGTTGTGAGTGTGTGCAGTTATTTGTTACCTCTGGCTAGCTATGTGTGTGTGTGTGTGTGTGTTGCACTGAAGCATTCCTCCACATGACAGGTAATTATTTGGCCCTTTCCCTCTTTTCCGTTCGCCTCAGAGATACAGTCAGTGAGTTGTGTGTCTGGAGCATTCAAATATCACAAGAGGCAACAATACATAGCCCTTTTGTTGGTCTGTCTGGAACATTTCAACCATCAACAGTTAATGAATTAGCTTGTGGTTAATCAATTAGAGTTGTTCCGATACCAATACCAGTATCGGAAATGCTTCCAATACTGCCCAAAATTCGGGATTGGGTATCGGCGAGTACGCCAGTCTATGCACCGATTCGATACCATCATTTATTAACCCAGAAAAACTTATATAACTGGAAATCAATTCTCATTTGCTGCTCCAAAACAGTAGCCTTCACTGTGGTGTCGCACTGGATGTATCATGGCTGTCCCTGGCAACTACTGTTTTAGAGCAGCGAAGAAGAACTGACTGCTGATAGTTTGTGACGTGACAATAACAAACAACAACAGTGCGGTGCTAGTGGAGAATGTAACGGTAGTCAGAGGGAGGAAAATATCAGCCATTTGGCAATATTTCACAATAGAAAATCTGTTAATGTTTTACAAAAGGGTTTAACCTGAGCCAGGCCATACGACAAAGATAGTAATCATATCACATCCATACATGGTCAGTAGTAAACAGCTGCTAAATGAAAATAATAATATGACTGTCAATCAATTAAAATATTTAATTGCAATTAATCACATGATTGTCCATTGTTGATCAAGATTAATTGCAAATTAATCACACATTTTTTTATCTATTCAAAATGTAACTTAAAGGGAGATTTGTCAATAATTTAATCCTCTTATCAACATGGGAGTGGGAAAATATTCTTACTTTATGCAAATGTATGTATATATTTATTACTGAAAATCAATTAACAACACAAAACAATGACAAATATTGTCCAGAAACCCTCACAGGTACTGCATTTAGCATAAACAAATATGCTCAAATCATAATATGGCAAACTGCAGCCCAACAGGCAACAACAGCTGTCAGTGTGTCAGTGTGCTGACTTGACTATGACTTGCCCCAAACTGCATGCGTGCCTGTAAAGGGGAGACTCGTGGGTACCCATAGAACCCATTTTCATTCACATATCTTGAGGTCAGAGGTCAAGGGACCCCTTTGAAAATGGACAGTTTTTCCTCGCCAATATTTTGTTAGGAGCGTTATTTAACCTCCTTCCCAACAAGCTAGTATGACATGGTTGGTACCAATGGATTCCTTAGGTTTTCTAGTTTCATATGATGATCTAGCTTTAAAACTGAGCTTGGAAAAAATGATATTGGAACATCTCTATAATCAATGCTATATTCCAGTAACTTAAGGCCTGACCCAGCTGGCAGACCTTGCTATATGTGTCAGTGGTTAGGTCAGTCTTTTTGGGTTGGTTGACCCATGATGACCCCATGGTGTGCGTGGCACCCTAAGGCACGGTATGGATCTCCCTCAGGATATCTCCAGTATGGAATGCAGCCCCAGATGGACCTGATGGAAAACACATTCCGCCTGTTTTCTGCTCCTCTTCTTTCCTCTCCTCCTCGTCTTTTTTTCTTCCTCCAGCGTCAGTCGCTGTCCACACTCTACTCTACTTTTTTCTCCTATCTTCACCGCCATGCTGTAACCTCCTCCCACCCCCAAATGCACACGCACTTCCACACCTCCCATTTGTCTGTTTCTGTGGAATGTTTGCATTCCTCAACTCCTTGGGGCATGATGTTTTGGGGGGTGGGGGGGGGGGGGGGTAGGCAAGGCATGCTGGGAAAGCTGCTTTGCATATGTTGAGTGGAAAAGAAAAGAAATAGCCAGTAGTTTATTTTAATGTAAGTGTCTCCCTTCCTGTGTGTGTGTGTGTGTGTTGCGGATGTTAGTACAGACAGTATTTTTAAGACTGCTGCCACGAAAAAAAGAGGAGAGTGAGAGGCCTTGATTTTTCCCGCTGATCCTGCGTGTCTGTGCATGAACAACATGTGCGCGCATCTGTGTGTATGTGGCCGAGTGTGTGCGGTGTTTATCGGTGATCCGTGTATGCACAGCTCTGTGCTGGTATGCTGAAACGGAGCTGAGATGTGCAACATGTTAAAACAGGTTACCACTACCTCCTCTGCAGACAGGCATCTCCTCAGCTGGCCGCACACTCATGGACATTGTTAAGACATCTCTCGCCTAAAAGCTAGGGCTGACAATCGATTGAAATATTTAATTACGATTAACTGCATGATTGTCCATGATTAATTGTGATTAATCGCAAGTAAATTTTTTTATCAGTTCAAAATGTACCTTAAAGGGAGATTTGTCCAATATTTAATACTCTTATCAACATGGGAGTGGGCAAATTCGGAGCGGTATATAGCGTCCTTCCTGACAAGTTAGTATGACATGGTTAGGTTTTCTAGTTTGGTATGATACTAGTATCTTCACTACCTTTTAAAAATGAGCCTTCTTCAACCTCCGAAAGACCGAATAGTGTTAATGTGTTAAAGAAATTAGTGCCGTTAAAACAAATTTGTGTTAATGAGTTATTATCACGTTAACTTTGACAGCCCTACTAAACACACAAACACACTCAGAGTTGATGCTACTTTGTAGATTTGTTTCCCTGTTAAATATTTCCGTCTTGCCATCTTCCATGTTATCTCTCTGGAGATGTGTCTGTTGCCAGTGGTCCCAGTTTTTGTTGGGTGTATGTGTGTGTGTTGCAGTGCATTTCATGTTCAGGCACATCACTCTCCGGGTCCAGGCTTAATGGAGGTGTTGGAGAATGAAACACTGCTTCCTCTTGTTCAGCTTCTTTTTCCTACCTGCTCTGTCTTCACCTCTCTGATCTCTTAGTCCTGTCTTTTATTTTTATTTCTTCTTTCTTTTCCTTGCTTTCCTTCTTTCCACCAATCACAGAGCTTGGACCAGGTTGCCTTGACCAATGCCACCATTCTGGATGGTAGCGGGGGCGGGCCCAACGGTTCCCTGGCTGGCTCAATGGGCTCTGTGGCTGTCTGTCTTCCTTCTGAGTCTTCTCTCACTGACTCTCTCCACACCTCAGCGGTGAGCTTACACAGGATAGATGTTCGATAGCAGGATGCTTCTATGAAGCGGCTCTCGAAGACGAATGATAAAATGTGACCCTGGCGCCCTTCCCCTTGGCAGATTGGTGTTAGATTACAACAGTTTAGTGTTCAGTTTTGTTGCCCAGATGATAATACAGTGACTCATTCACTTAGCGGCATCTTGTTGTCTTTATCACTGCCCACAATCTGTCTGCTGCAGGGGCGGAGCGGGGGCGGAGCGGGGGCGGTGGCTTCGAGGGTTCCGGCCCCGAATGTTTTCTGAAAAGCCCCGAAACTTTTAGGTTTTTAAGGGCACTTTCACAAGACAACATTTAGTCCGTTTTAATTGAACTCTGGTTCGATTTGTTTGGGCGGGTTGTGAACGCAGTAATTGTACTTTGGTGCGGACCAAAACAATGAGACCACCTCACACTGGAGCGAGGGTGGGGAGGCGGGGTTAAAGGAAACGCTACTGCTGCTGCTCTATGGGCCCAATGGATGCGTAAGATCGCCGGAAGATCCGGGTACTTTTATACTCGTTGTTAAAGTCTAACTGAGCAACTTTCATAGGAATAAACGGGGGCCCGCCTCCAGTTCTCTTTATACATCAATGTTTTTTCCCAACCAGATTTTTACCCATTATATTATCTCAAAAGGCTTGACAAATAGAACATATAGCTGCCATAAATGGGGGGAAAAATCTGAGAGCTGAAATCTCCCCAGTGGAGGAAGATGCCCCCAGAACTCCCTAGGTTTTGGGCTGAGCCCCGAATGTTTACAACAACGTCTTGCTCCGCCCCCGCTCTGCTGTCTGATTACTGGTCTTAAAAGAATCCCAGTAGAGCATGTTGCACTGCATGTTCTTTTTTTGCCAGTCAATACTATTCCCTTTACAAATGATGCACTCCAGTGCCGCCTGGTGGTCATGATGACGCTGAGCTGGAGAACACGCCGCTCGCTGTTCAATACCAAACCTTGGCTCGCCGCTTTCTCTCCTCCTTAGCCACATATTGTCACTTGACGTCTGTTAGCAAAAACACTCTGTGCCCCTCTCCGCTCCCTCACGCCTGGGTTTGTGTACCTCCTCTTTTCCCGTAGAGCGAGAGCGCAAATGACGAGGGTGGGGAGGGGGAGTACGTCAACTTGTACTCATCCAGCCAGGCCAATGGGGAGCTGCCTCTCTCCCTCAGAGTAAGTAGCTGACCGCCTCGGGGTGAAAGGTCAATTCCATTTACACGTCCCATCACTTCAGGAATATGAATCAATTTCAAATGCGGCGAGGGAATTTGAAGTAAAGGAGACCTGTCTGACTGGCAGATATCATTCATCCGTTACAGCGAGCGGCTCCTATTGATTCATCTCTCGAACTGATGGCACTGAAATGGAATGTGAATGTAGCCGAACCTAAGTGAGCATGACTTCAGGTTCACGGGGTTTGCCTGCCAGGGACTTCTGTGCTGTGGTTGGTGTCTGTGGAGAAGATGTCCATGTGTATGTTGTTCTGACTGGCTGGCTGGCGACTGCCGCCTCTCTGGCTGCGCTTCATCTGTAACGAGCATTTAACCCTGTTCCGATCTAACACCTGACATGTCGCTGCTCCAAAGGGACTCTCAATGGTTCAGCGGGTTTCAATTTTCCAATAACATTCCCCCATAACTGCTTATGTGCACCCTGTGCATGTTTTACAGCGTGTGTGGTTGTATTCCTTTGAGCCAGCGTGTACATTGAGGGTGTATTTTAGGTGTGTGCAAATGTAAGCGAGAGCAAAAGATTGATGGGTGTGTGTGATTGTACTTGTCGTTTGGGGGCAGTTTCAGTGTGTATGAGTTCTACCCTCTGGTGTCTTTCTGTTTTGGGTCTCACCTGTTGGGTTTCTCCTCGCTCATATTGAGGAAAAGCTGCATTTTTACCCATCAACATAGCATCAACATAGTGGTACAAACATTTCCTACAAAGCATCCATCCTCCCTTCCACCAAGAGTGTTGCATGCACTGGTGGTCCATACGATCTCATCAATAGCCAGCCCTTCTGTCACTGCATGGAACCATTCCTCCATGTTGTTCCGATGTAACCTACAGCACACATGTTGATTGTTGCTTTTCCCACCGTGATCAGGAAACAATCACAGCTGACGATGTACTACAGGACCCCGCCCCTCAGATGCCATCCACCAACAGCAAAGAGGCTCTGGACAAGGAAAGGTAAGGGTCCGAATGTTAACATCCTAGAAATGATATACACCTGCATGCTACCTGTGTACAGTATGTACCATACTAATAGTGTACTGGTTCTGAAGTTAGTATAGACCTTTTCAAACTTGACAACATCAATATTCTAAATGGGTTCCTTTGTATTTCCTGTTGTAATGTTTGTTAAGCTGACAGGAAGTAAACGTAGACCCAAAGCTGTTGCCCTGCTGTAGCAACAGAGGTCAAAGAAAAGGTCCAAAGATATGACACAGTTGCGATTTCTCTGCATTATCATCATAAAGTTAATGTCTATAACGTTACCTTGAGATGAGAATGAAAGACAACTGAGAGGAGTGGAAGTAGTGTGATGTGTGAAGTGATTTA
The DNA here is from genome assembly GCF_043250625.1 of Sebastes fasciatus. Classification (NCBI taxonomy): domain Eukaryota; kingdom Metazoa; phylum Chordata; class Actinopteri; order Perciformes; family Sebastidae; genus Sebastes; species Sebastes fasciatus. The sequence goes on from NC_133813.1 coordinate 13,479,415, forward strand.
CACAGCAGACATGTATGCTATAGCAGACAAAAATGCAATTTCAGTTAAACTTTAAGAAAAAAAAATAATATATATTTTAAATAGTTTTTTTTTTTTTGTAGTTATTGTTCCTGGAGCTGTTTCACCACCATTCATAATTCTCTTTTTTCCAGCTGTGATCAGCTTCTCCATTCCCTTTGTGCATTGCATTGTGGGAGAATAGTGAGACAGACAGTTTTGGGTCTACTATATGTTGTCACTTTTTACAGTGTGAACACACTACATACTTAAAACTTGCTTAGAATTAGTGCTATGCAGTAGTGCTACAACTAATGATTATTAAATTGATTAAGCTGCAGATTATTTCGTCAATCGTTTTCTCTAAAATGTGTGTAAAACACCCACTTTTATTTTCCTGAGCCCAAGATGATAAATTCAGAAACAGTCCAAAACCCAAAGATATTAAATGTACCATCATACATGACAAATAAAAACATCAAACCTCACATTTGAGGATTTGATGTTTTGAATTTTTGCCATTTTTGCTTGAAAAATGACTGAAACAATGAATCGATTATCAACGTTTCAGCTCCTGAATGCCGTTGGACACAGCTGTAGTCACTGTGCATCTCAGAAAGTTTTGAGTGTTTCTGTGCTGATGACCGTTTTGTGTGTGTGTGTTTGTTTTAGGAGGCAGAAGTCGACAGAGTCGGCTGGGAGCGATGAGGAAGACGTGGACGAGCTCTCCCTCATCGACCACAAGGAGATTATGAGCAGGATAACACTAAAACAAGAGGTAAGACAACCGCCACTGCTGACCCCGTGTACTGCTTTTAGAAATCCGCTGTGACAGAGGTGTGCAGCAGCAGCAGCAGCATACTAAACACATTTTATTCTGTTAGTCCAGCGCAGGCTAAAGGTCACTGTGAGTCACTCAGATATGAAATCAGATCACCGGTAGCCATTGCTGCCCTCTGGAGTGGAGCATCTGAAATTGCAGAGCTGAAATCGACCAACCGCCCTGCTCCTCCGCCTCCTCCTCCTCCTCCTCCTTTATCCTGCGTGGTGCAGTCTGATAGACAGATGTGTGAAAATGCTCCACTCTGCAAGGTTAGGGGCAATGTGACAGCAGTGATTTACAAAATGAGATGGGGAGGGATCAGAGCTGGTAGGAGGGGAGATTCATAGCCTGCCATGACATCTAGAGCTGTTACAGAAGACATATTGCAGTGGTGGGGCTTTTATCATACACAGGTCTGACTTTTTTCTTCGTCATCAGAGGAGCTGGTGCAGGACAGGGAGAGGTGGGGGCTGTTCAGAGGAGGGGAAAAACAGGCAGTAGAAAGGAAAGGTGCAAGCTACATTTTGGGCTAGACTGCATCACCCCTCATCAACCCCGAACCACTCATTTCCTCTCCCCGCTTTCAATCTCTCTCCATCTTTTGTTCATTTTTCTCTAATTCTTTGCGCCTCGTTTGCTCTCTTGAATTTTCTCTCTCTCCAGAGTGACGACGGCCCTGACGTTCGTGCTGGATCGGGAGATATTCTATTAGTCCACGCTACAGAAACAGACCGCAAAGGTACAGTACAGAACACATTAAGACTCACCCCTGCGTGTTTGTTGTGTACAGCTCAGTGTGTTACTGGGCTTCTGGGTCACCGGTGCAACTTTGTTTTGCTGCCGTGAAAGACCTGCAATCATTTTCTATTCAAAGACAGATTTATTTTTATTTGTGTAGTGTGATTCTGTAGTTTGACCGATTTGTAATTACTAGGGCTGTCAATCGATTAAGATATTTAATCGTGATTAATCGCACATTTAATTAGTATTTAATCCTCTTGTCAACATGGGAGTGGGCAAATATGCTGCCTTATGCAAATGTATGTATATATTTATTATTGGAAATCAATTAACAACACAAAACAATGACAAATATTGTCCAGAAACCCTCACAGGTACTGCATTTAGCATAAAAAATATGCTCAAATCATAACATGGCAAACTGCAGCCCAACAGGCAACAACAGCTGTCAGTGTGTCAGTGTGCTGATTTGACTATGACTTGCCCCAAACTGCATGTGATTATCATAAAGTGGGCATGTCTGTAAAGGGGAGACTCGTGGGTACCCATAGAACCCATTTTCATTCACATATCTGGAGGTCAGAGGTCAAGGGACCCCTTTGAAAATGGCTGTGCCAGTTTCTCCTCACCAAAATGTAGTGTAAGTTTGGAGCGTTATTTAACCTCCTTCGCAACGAGCTAGTATGACATGGTTTTCATATCAGTATCTTCACTCTAGCTTTAAAACGGAGCCCGCTACAACCTTAAAAATCACAAGTTAATGCGTTAAAGAAATTGTTGGCGTTAAAAGAAATTTGAACTTTGACAGCTCTGGTAATTACTTTTCTAATCATCTGAGTAGCATTTTAAAAAAGTCTCTCAGTGTGTCAGTATGCATGTCGGGTTCGTAGCCTTCACATTTGATGATGTGTTTTCGGTTAATTGGGAGCTCTGGCTGCACTTCAACTGAAATATGTTGTTTTCTTTTCTTCTGTTTTTTGCTTTGACAGATCTTGTTTTGTACTGTGAAGCCTTTCTGACTACGTATAGGACGTTTATAACCCCCGAGGACCTCATTAAGAAGCTACACTACAGATATCCTTTTCAAATCGCTCAACATGTCACTCTGAGCTTTAATCGCTGTTTAGATGGCAGAAGGCTGTTTTTCTTTTTTAATCCTTATTTACCAAGAAAACTTGTTTGCTCTCATTCAGCTCTTCCAAAACATTCATAGATGGAGACCTCCAGTACAACCCTAATCCTCTCCATTACTACCGGGGCTTTTTGTGATCGTATGTCTTTACAGTAGTGATATATTACAGCTGAATTATTACAGTATTCTACATTATTGTTGTCTTTGTCCCTTGACCACAAAGCACATACACCAGTTTCTGCCACAGTCCGGACACCTTCAAGAAGCGAGTCAGCAAGAACACGTTCTTTGTGCTGGTTCGTGTGGTGGATGAGCTGTGGTGAGTAGTCAGTCTGTGGTTGTACCTCCTCAGGGAAATATGTTTTTCCAAGTACATGGAGAGGAAACTTGGGTCTCTCAGTGAATTCATGAATAAAAGCATGTGTAAGAAGTTTAGAAACACGGATATTGCTAGTGCTTTAACGCCTCAAGGACTACCAACCAAATACCGAAAGAATAAACTACTGTTAGAAACAAACCATCATAGCAAAATGTTAACTTCTCAAAACTTTATTAGTTATGTAATTAATTAGTTCATTTGCATATTGTGTAAAAAGAAAATTGATGGAGCAATAGAACTGTATTGGCAGCAATTGGGTGCTTTTGACTTTGGTCCCCTAAGACGCCAAGTGTTTATTTTTAAAATTTTAAAATTTATTAAAATTATTATTTAAGAAGCACTAATTAAAACAGAAAACAATGATATGAAGTCATTAAGAACAAACTGATTGACAAAGTCATGAAAAAATTGAATGATATAATAAAGCACCTGTGAAATATGGGACCCCAGTTGGTAGGATGAGGGTTAAAAACGGTTTGGTTTTGCATGTAAGCAAGCTTTTTAAAGAAATGTGCACCAAATGTACCGCATGACCAAGAAATATGAGGAAAAATATAATATTTCTGCTGCACAAATTATGATTATTTTTCTGACGTACTGTGAAACACTTGATAATATTACTGTACCTCTGAAACTGCTCGCAACTCAGACTATGGAGGACCACAAGAGTCACGGAAATAGTAACTTATTGTACAATAAAAATAGGAATTCATCTTTTATTTATTTTTTACAAATGTATTTATTAATCTATGAATAAATGGACTAAATTACAAAGTAATTCATTATTTGATATTTTAATGGCCAATAAAAAGAAGAGTTATGAAAGAATTTACAAATGAAATATTAATAATAAAAAAAAGATGAATTCATATTTTTACTGTACAATTACAGTTACTATTTCCGTGACTCTTGTGGTCCTCCATAGTCTGAGTTGCGAGCAGTTTAAGAGGTACAGTAATATTATCAAGTTTTTTCACAGTAAGTCAGAAAAATAATCATAATTTGTGCAGCAGAAATATTATATTGTTCCTCATATTTCTTTGCCGCACATTTCTTTAAAAAGCTTGCTAACCATAATAGACACGATCAACCTGTGAGACGGATCGGCAGTCAGAAATGTTGGCAACCAGTGTGCTACAGTAAGAAAAGCTGGTTATTGACACCTGTTGGCATCGTGTACATCATGAATGATTGATTTGATGCTGGGATATAATGACAAACGCAATTCTTCAGTCCCATTACCCTACAGACAGTGAATCACAGCCTTATAAAATGTTTATTTGAGCTCACTCATCCTAAGAGCTTTCCTTTTATTGTTCCGCCGACAGCTATAAACAGAAAATATGTCCCCATTTCTGCAAGAATATCCGAAGATCTCTCTCTTTTTGTTCCAAATCTCCCTTTTAATTGACGCGTTATGTTCATGAACGTGCACGTCTGATCATCAACAACCCCCCATCGCAAAAATGTAATAATTCCCTTCTCCTCCTCTTCCTCCAGCTTGGTGGAGCTGACGGAGGACATCTTGAAACAGCTGATGGACCTGGTGTTCACGCTGGTGTGCAACGGCGAGCTCAGCCTCGCCCGTGTGCTCCGTAAGAACATCCTGGATAAGGTGGAGCAGAGGAAGCTGCTGCGTTACACTAACTCCCTCAAGCCGCTCGCTGCCCGAGGGGTCTCTGCAAGGTACTGTGGGGGTCAAGGGTTGGCTTTCTCTGAGACTTGGTGAAAGCACTTTTAAAGTTTGACTTAGTATTCATAACAAAATCAAATTCAAACTCTTGGGTTCATTTTTATTTTACAACATGACCAGACTTTCAGTAAAACATTGCACCACAAGGAATCACCACAATGGACTGTAAAGTTGAACGCTTGTGTGTCCCCAACAGGCCCGGAACTCTCCACGACTTCCGCAGTCATGAGATCGCTGATCAGCTCACGCTTCTTGATGCTGAGCTCTTCTATAAGATTGAGGTACAGTGGCTTCTTTCTGTCAGTCCGTCCTCCCGGTGTGTGTTGACATTGATTGTGTTTTGAGCTCCGCGGAGTCGACCCCAACTTGAACTCTTTCCCGTTGTCTTCAGATTCCCGAGGTGCTGCTCTGGGCCAAGGAGCAGAATGAGGAGAAGAGTCCCAACCTGACTCAGTTCACAGAGCACTTTAACAACATGAGCTATTGGTAAGACCAAAAAACGTCATGCTGTCACATCTCACTCTCTGTTCTTTGTATTCCTGGCTGTCTCTTCTTATCTTGTTGACACCATTCTGTTTATTTCTCTCTATCCTGTAGGGTCCGCTCTTTGATAATTCAGCAGGAGAAAGCCCAAGACAGAGAGAAGCTGCTTCTCAAGTTCATCAAGATAATGAAGGTTAGTCACCTTAGACTTAAAGGGATAGTTCTGGTGTTTTGAAGTGGGGTTGTATGAGGTACTTATCCATAATCAGTGTATTATCTACAGTAAATGACGGTCAGCACGCCCCCAGCTTGGAGAAGCAGACAGGAGTTATCGTACGTAACCAAAGCAATGTACTGCCGTGGACGGGGCCGGCAGCAAAACGTATTTTAGCCACCCAAAAGAAAGGCTCACCTAAAAAAAATCAATATCAGGTTAAGTGTACGCTATATTTAGAATATTTTCACTGCTTTACTTTGCTGTTCTGACGGGAAACTGAGGCCGTTGTATCCATCTACTGTATGCTCTCACCAAATCCACCAGACTCCATTGGGAAAAAAACTGTAATTTCCCCTCACAGAACACAGGGGTTGCTGGTCTACCGCTGCCTCAATCGGTTAGTTTGTTTGTGTTATTGTGTGACTTTGGTTAGTTTCGGATTCACCAAAATCACACAATAACAAAAACAAACTAACCGATCGAGACAGTGGTAGACCAGCAACCTCTGTGTTCACTGACTCTGGATAAGTACCTCATACAACCCCACTTCAAAACACCCAAACTATCCCTTTAAAGATCCTAATTGTCATGTTAATTTCCTTGTTGTTTAACGCTGTTAACATTTATACAAATCTCTCATTACAGCACTTAAGAAAGTTGAACAATTTCAACTCCTACCTGGCAATACTGTCCGCCTTGGACTCGGCGCCCATCAGGAGATTAGAGTGGCAGAAACAGACCTCAGAGGTGAGAGGACTGTGAGGTTACCATGATACCAATCAGCATGTATGAAAGGAGAGACATCTAAAGATGGTTTAGCCTCTACACATCTAAGTATCATCACTTTTCTCTCACATCACACCTTCTTCTTTCCTCAGGGATTGGAGGAATATTGCACGTTGATTGACAGCTCCTCCTCCTTCAGAGCGTACAGAGCTGCTCTGTCTGAGGTGGAGCCTCCATGCATCCCGTACCTGTAAGCGAATGAACACTTGAACTCATACTCATAATGCTTTTTTTAGCCAAGAGCCACGACTTAACACGACTCCTCGTTCTTTCAGGGGTCTCATACTACAGGACTTGACCTTCGTCCACCTGGGGAACCCTGACCTCATTGACGGGAAGGTCAATTTCTCCAAACGCTGGCAGCAGTTCAACATCCTGGACAGCATGCGGCGCTTCCAGCAAGTGTAAGATCCATTTAGAGTATGATGAAAAGATGCGCGTGATCTTGATATATCATTAGAAGGCTTTGTGAACATCAATCACAGTCATAAATGTCATCATTTGTTTTGGCAGGAAATACAAGGGGTGCTTACTTTGTTTTTCATTAAATTTTAATATCATAAAGCATCGCTGGCACCTCCACCCGGGCTGTTTGTTTTCCTCGCTATAATGAATTACATGCATTAATCAAAACGTCCGCCTCTTCCCCCGTCTCAGGCATTATGAGCTGAAGCGCAACGAAGACATCGTCTGCTTCTTCAACGACTTCAGCGACCACCTGGCGGAGGAGGCCCTGTGGGAGCTGTCGCTGAAGATCAAGCCCAGGAACATCACCAGGCGCAAGACTGAACGCGAGGAGAAGACCTAGGGCGCCGCGGGGCCTCCGAGACTGACCTCCAACTGTGCTTCATGACACTAACTCCACTTTACTACAGACTGAGAGAATGGAAGCTACGCGCTGGAGCTAATGGGAGACTCATTGTGGGGGACGCAGAACAAACTATAGAGACGACTGAAGCGTGGCCGAGGTTTACAAAGAGCTCTGCCGCTCTGGGAGATTATAATTGGGATTACTGTGGCTCCCGGCGTTGAGACGGGCAGAGATTCAGCGGAAACGAGAGGGTGCCAAGGAGGAGCGAAGAACCACACAGAGCGGACAGGGAGACGCTACGGAAATAACCAAAGTCTGCTCCCTGGGCTCTCTGTTTTAGAGTGGAGCTGTTGCGTGTGTGTGAGATTGAGCTGAATGGTCCATTACTCTCCAAGTTGCTCCTTCCTCTTCCTTCATGTATGTGCCATTTGTTGGTCATCTTCTGCAACCCTCTCTTCGACTCCCCTCAAACAGCAGAACCTCGCCGGCTGGCCTGCCCTGAACTGTGACGTCAACACGCAGGCAAGCACACCCGAGAAATCTGCTTTTGGGGGCGCGAGGGGATCTGAACTCGGAAGAGAGGATGACCATCAGAGACTGGAACCTATGAGTTTGTTTTGAAACATTTTGTGTAAGAATCATGTATGGTTATGACATGTATTATATACAGTGCTCCTTTTGTTCTTAAAAAGGATGTTTATGCTTATGAGAAGAGCTTAGCTTCTCCCAAAGTGCCATACGTATGTGCACTAAAAAAAAGCAAAGCAAAAAACACAAAAAAGATAAATTACTAAAGATGCTGTGATCTATGTATGTCATACTGAATCATTGTGTGCCGTGTTCAAGTGTAGAGAACCATCAGGCAATCACAATCATGTCCCAGTCATGTCGGTGCGTGAAAGAGTGTCTGTGTGCGACTGAAGTCCTCGGTGACTTGTGTGTTTGTCATTCCAAAATGTGCTGTAGTAAATCATTTTGATTCCTTTTTTTGGATAATGGTCAAAACCAACACATCACACTGTGCTCTCAACCTCCAATAAAACAAACAGCTCTGTTTCTATACACACTGTGTTGGTCAGAAGCTTCATTTTCACTGTCAAAACTCAAATAAGACTTAAACGTTATCATTTATTGTTATACAGAATGGTCAGTGGAAAATTAATTTTAAAAACTTAAGGCATGTATTCAACTGTATGTAAGTAGAAGGAAGCACTCTATAACAATCTAGGTGTGACATGAATACACCACGCAGCCATGTGGCCTCATTTTTTATTAAAATAAGTTTAGAGATGTTCCGATACCGACTCCGATACATGTGACAAACAGCTGTGACAAACTACCTGCAATCAGTTCTTCATCACTGCTTTAAAACAGTAGTTGCCAGTGGAAGCCATGATACATCCAGTACCACAGCACAGTGAAGGCTACTGTTTTGGAGCGACGGAGAAGAATTGATTTCCCTTTTTTTTCTGGATTAATAAATTATGGTATGGTATCGGATCAGTGGATAAACTGGCGTACTCACCGATACCAAATTTTGGGCCGTATCGGATGCCTTTCCGATACTGGTATCGGTATCAGAACAACTCTAAATAAGTCAAAACAAACAGGGAAAGTTAGTGCGAATATAATTTAGATAGACTCTCAAAAAACTCAACAAAAAAGCAGATATAAATATAAGGTCAAAGTGCAAAAGCATGACTTAACATAAACATTTAAATAACACTTCCTACCCTCAACTATATTACCCTACATCTCAGTAACACATGGTCATCTGACCACAGTTCACGCTGAAAAGTCAAACACTCATGGAAGACTGTTACATGTGAAAAGCAAAACCTATTTTTGCACCAATAATTACAGTGAAATTATGGAGAGGTTGCAGTACTGAATGTTTGCTCAGTGCAATTGTGGATATTTAAAAATGCTGCAGAAGGGTGAGTCCGGCACCACAGTAGCCGAGCCGTCCCGCACAAATCAGTCGCAGCTCAGAGCTCATATTCACAGTCTGGACACGTCCATCCACCCACAGGGTCTCAGTGAGGCCGACAGCTTGGCTCCAGCAGGACCCTCTTTCCTGAAGGATTAGCGGCTCCGTTCTGCAGGTCGCCAGGCTCCGAAATGGCCCGTTTGAAGCCTCGCGCATGGCTGTTCATGGACGCACGCTGCCACTTGCAGATGTCACCGCTCAGTATGTCCTGGATGTGCTGCACTATGAGGTTGATGGCCACTGGTGAGAGACGGAGATGTCAAGCATTCATGTTGGAGAAATTAGTAATTAATAATAATTAGGAAAAAATACTTACCCATATTGTCAACTCCTCTTGGAATGATGACATCGACATACTTCTTTGTCTGAGAGAGGACAAGATGTCTTAAGGTTTGGTGACACAAGAAAAATAAGCACAGTCAGTGATAACTATCATACTTACAGGCAAACAAAACTCTTCAAAAGCAGGCTTGACAAATGTTGTGTACTGCGTGAGAATCTGCTCCAGGTCTCTCCCTCTGGTCATGTCTCGCAGAACTACAGGAAAGTGAAGTCGAACGATTAATATACTTCGTGGCAACATCTGGAATATTGTGTGCGACGGAGACACTCGTACCTCTGCGAGACAGTCTGACGTCTGAATCGGTGTCCACAAAGAGCTTCATGTGAAACATATCGCGCACTTTCTGGGGGTAGAAGACCAGGATCCCCTCAAAGAGGACCACGTCCGCTGGGTAAACTGTGATCCTGTTGTCCAACCTGGAAATATGAACACAGTGTGCATACAGAGGCAATGTTGATGACAATTATTAGTTCTGGGGAAAAACTGAAAAAGGAGATTTGTCATTAAGGTTGAATCCATGTGAAATACATCCTTCCTACCTGGAATGTGTGACAAAGTCATACGTTGGCACTTCAACCACCTTTCCCTCCGCAATGTCCTTCAAGGTTCTGTACATTAACTCGGTGTCAAACGCCTCTGCAACACATTAAACAGAAACAGTCGAATTTTAAAATGCATGCAGTGCATTCAGCATGTAAACAATATACTGTATAAGAAATAGGGCTTCTATGCAGCATGTGTGTTTTGCAGAATTGCATATCACAACTAGACAGATGTTAGTGCAGAGTCGGTAAAAAGAACAAGTTTTTCTTGAACTGCAGAATCCCCTGTCGTTGTCAAATGTCTTTGTCACTGCAGTTTGACAAATTCCAGAAATTCCAGGTGACATTATATTAATAAAAACATGTTTCATCCACAACAAAATAACCTCTGAAGAAAACAGCATAATTATATTTAACAGCATGCAAAAACAAGTAACTCCTTATTAGGATTGGTGTTGGTTTGATATCACAGGTGGGTCTAATCACACATCAGGTGTGTGCTCTTGTGCAGGGAATAGGATAGGAAATAGACCACTCTGCAGCCATGGCCTACCTGGGTGATCGAAGTTGTACTGGCCCTTCAGTGCTTTGGCCTTTTGCTCCGGTGTCAGGACTCTGTAGAAGCTGTCCTGGCTTATGATCGCCACCTTCCTCTGGCGGTGGTCCACCTTGTTCTGGCCCACCAGCTCCATGATCTTTGCGCAAACTGTTGACTGTGTGCAGAAAACTTCTTTTTACTCAACGTTATTGGTAGGTATGTTTATTTGTTTGGCACAAATTAAGACTATACAACATAACAAAAAAAATAAATAATATACAGTGCAGGAAGAGGCAAAAAAAAACACTGGGCTTATCTGAAGCCTCCACCTAGAGACAAGATTAATATAAAGAAATAATATGACTACAAACAAACAATTAAGACAAGATATATATATAATAACAACACACACTGGCTCCCTGTCTCTCAGAGATTTGATTTCAAAACACTCCTGCTGGTTTACAAAGCACTAAATGGTTTAGCGCCAAAATACATTTCTGATCTTCTGCTACGTTATGAACCATCCAGACCTCTCAGGTTCATCTGGATCAGGTCTGCTTAGTGTCCCCCAGAGTCAAAACTAAACATGCAGAAGAAGTGTTCAGTTTTTATGCACCAAATATCTGGAACAAGCTCCCAGAAACCTGCAGGACCAGCTCCAACTCTCACTTCTTTTAAATCGAAACTTAAAACTTTCCTGTTTGCTGCTGCTGCCTTTTATTAAACCAGATAATGATCTTATATACTGCACTATAGCTTTTAACTCGTGTGTGTTATACTCTATTTTAGCTTCTATTCTAGCTTTTATTTTTAGCTTTTTTTTATTTTCTAATCTTTAATGTTTTTATAACTGTTTTAATTATGTCTTAATGTTCTTTTGCACTTTGTCGCAATGTTATTGGATGTTTATGTAGAGCACTTTGAATTGCCCTGTTGCTGAAATGTGCTCTACAGATAAAGCTACCTTGCCTTAGACAGGCATTGAGGGGATTGCTAAGTCCTTACATCAGCCAGCTGTATGAAGCTCTTTTGGTGCTAAAACGTCACAGAAGTGTTGGTATGATGATAGTAAATATTAGCAGAGCAGATGTGGTATGACTTTTCAAGTCTTTTAATGAGATAAAGTAGAGTAAATGTGATCTGAGTAGAGGGGGGCGTGCCAGCTGCTTTGATAAGTGTTAGCTTAGCTGCTAGCACACTAAGCTAAGCTACTCAGGGATGCTAATTTCCGGAGCTTTCTGTCTGAAGAAGGACTGACCTTGCCGCTGGCGGTTCCTCCGCTGACTCCTATTAGGAAAGGACTATTCCGTGGTCTCTCTGACTCGTCTAGAGCTCCGAAAACCTCCATCTCAGTCCAACAAGTTCAGACAGACTGCAGATATCTAGATATCTGTGAGTGTTAGCTATGCTATCAATAACAACAAGCAGTTCTCGCGAGAACTAACGAGCTCCAAAACTGTCAAAACAGCACTCGCGTGAGATCGCGTTAGTTCTCGCGTTAGTTCACATACAAATAAGATTAATAACTACATTAGGAGCGAAACTGCATTCAATATTTATATAGATTATGATTAAGTATTTCCTATATATATAATATCAGTTATTTGCACATACAATCTGATAATTCTGAATACATTTGGTTATAGTTAGAACATTTTAGTATGAATAGTTTTAAGATAAGATAAAATAAGATATTCCTCTATTAATCCAGCAGTGGGGAAATTAGCAGTGTACAGCAGCAAAGGGGATAATGCAAAAAACAAGATGCATCAGCTAACACAGTAAAAAAAAAAGAGCTAAACAAAGTGTAACAAAATATGAACCATTTAAATAGAAGGAAGTATTAAAAATAGGAGCAGTATATACAGTATTGACAATAAAAAGACTTAACAAAATTGCACAAGTGGAAACTGATATTGCACAGTGAGAATGAATGAAATTCCACCTGAAAATATCAGGTTATTGTCCGTTTTTTGGTGTGTAAGTGCAAGTGGTCTACTGGGAGCAGTGCTGGTTGTGGAGTCTGACAGCTGCAGGAAGGAAGGACCTGTGATAACGCTCCTTCACACACTTTGGGTGGAGCAGCCTGTCGCTGAAGGAGCTCTCCAGTGCTGAGATGGTGTCCTGCATAGGGGTGGGAGTCATTCTCCATCATGGATGATTTATATGAGTACGTGCCTTTGACTGTTTCATTTGCGATCAGTAAATTGGGATTATAGTTATATCCCATGCTATTAAAAAGCTTATCTCAGAATCCATGACAACAAATACATTAGCAATTAAGAAATATTTGTGTTTATTATGGAATTAAATAGAAACATCTTGCAATATACATATGCAGTACAAACGCAGCATTATTTTTTGTCTGGGTCGTTGTCTGATCTCTCTGTGTTTTCCCCACGTTGTGACTCGTCTTTGATAGATTCATCCACCACTATCTCGAAAGCAGCACTTCCTTCAATCCTCTTCACAGTCTCTCCTTTGGCAGCAAGGATTTCCTCGATGTTTCTAAAGGGTAAAGCAACACAGCACATATAAATATACATTACACACAGTTATTGGTAAATAAATTATGTCAATTTCTCTTGTGTGTTTTGGACAGCTTGTGCCCCTTGAGACATGTTGCAGAGGTGTTGCTTGTCAACTTAACCAGTAATTTGTGATTTCCATTTACCTGGAAACGTGCACCCTTAGTCCAAACCAAAATTTCGGATCTGCCTCACCTCACACCGCCCAATAAAGTGTAGGGATGCACTTATACCGGATCGGATATCGAGCCGATACTGACTCAAATAGCTGGATCGGTATCGGTGATAATGGAGCCGATCTATTCAACTTAATTCTATGTTCAATACAATATACATTATATACTGGAATTTTAATTTCTGTTTAAATTTTGATCAATTTGTTGCTACATTAAAAGGGTTTACACTTGAATTGTAATTCCTAATAATTTTGAAGATTGCCAAGTTGCAGGTGTACAAATTATTATTTTAATAATACATAACAATTCAGTAAATGTATTTGTTACATTTTGTTTTACAAAGTTAGTAAAGCAATGTTAAAGTCAAGCCTGATGTTGCCTTACACATAACAGAATGATCCCAGTGACTTCCACACAGTGAAGCATACAGCTTATTACTTAAACACTGGTATCAGATCAGTACTCGGTATCGGCCGATACCCAAAGCCCAGGTATCATTATCGGTATCGAGACTGAAAAAGTCAGATCAGTGCATCCCTATTAAAGTGAATGTTCCACTTTACTTCACCACCTGTCTCACCTTAACTTTTCTTTTAAAAGAGGTGTTAAATTGTAGACCAAAAACTCATATGTTTCAGGTTGCCATTATAGAATTTGTCCACCAGAGTGCACTAACGACTTATAAGTGTTCCGCTCAGTCACCATTCTTCATTAACCGAATTTAAGGGTCTCTTGTTAAAAATGTTTCTTCTTATGTATAAAAAAAAAACACACACAAAAAATAAAAACAGTTGATACATAAGGGTTTTTTAACTCTCAACTACTGATATTTTAATGGTTCTGTTTTAGATGTTGTTATGAATCAATGACATATTCTGGTTTATGTTCAGAAGTCCAACTAACCAACCAACCAACCAACCAACCAAAACCAACCAACCAACCACAACCAACCAACCTACCACAATTAACCTACCAATCAACCACAACCAACCAACCAACCAACCAACCAACCACAACCAACCAACCTACCACAATTAACCTACCAATCAACCACAACCAACCAACCAACCAACCAACCAACCTACCTCTTCCCTTCCAGGTCAGAGAACCAGCTGAGGTTATCAGCTATGATGTGGTGATTCTTACATCCGGAACATGTCACTATGACAACACCTTTGTGATAAGCCTGCTTGGATATCTTCTGCTTGGACCTGGTGGAGCAAACCTGCAGAAATGACACAGCCTGCATGTCAGGTAATGTGACTCAAACAACACAGCAGGACAACAACCAAAATGTTTTGTTTTTTTGGTTTCAAAATGAAAAGCTGAATCAAACACAGCAATAATAGCAATGTTTCTCAACACTGATGGTACCTTGCATGTGTAGACCAGCTGATAATGTGTTGACTGGATCTTTCCAATAGCGTCGCTTCTGATAATAGGTGAAGTGGAGAATCCTCTGTGACTGCTGAGACGAGCTGCACATCTGTCAGCAGGTAACAACATGTGGAAACTACGCCAGTCCTGTGAGGAGGAGGAGAGAAGCCCCGACCTGGAGGAGAGAAGCCCCGACCTGACTGCTGCTGCTGTGGAGCTCTGTGATCCTGGAGGAGGACGACAGCTGAGTCCAACAACACCGAGTCCAGACGGTGCTGAGCGGCTGTGATGACACCGGAACAACCGGCTGACAGTCAGCATGTTCCTCGAAGAACCCGATGAAGGTAAAATATTCAAACATTTATGCAAAACCGACATGACATGTGATGTTTTCAAGGAACGTTACTAACGACTTCATCAACATGTAGTTTGTCTCGGACTGATGACGTCAAACATGCTGGTATTTTCAAAATAAACTTTATATACACATGGTGTGGATAGCATCATTACCTATATCATTCAGCTTCTGATTATTCTTGGTAAATTCCATATCCACAAATCGAAATGGCCTGACTTCGGTTTCTTGTTGAACTCAAGCAGTAGGGCACCTTACTTGAAAATGTCAAAAAAACAAAAAGCTGTAAAGTCTCTCAATATTTTAAAGGAAGTACATTTTCTTGACCTCTGAAAATACTTAAAATGAATGGACATTGAACTCCTCTGGCAACTCCAAAGTTGTTGTTTTTTTGTGCTGTTTCTTTGTATTCACTATACTCTTTTGTACATGTTTCGCGCAATTTGGTTACTAGTCTGTTTATTGTCAATACTGTATATACTGCTCCTATTTTAAAACTTCCTTCTATTTAAATGGTTCATATTTTGTTACACTTTGTTTAGATCTTTTTTTACTGTGTTAGCTGATGCATCTTGTTTTTTTGCACTATCCCCTTTGCTGCTGTACACTGCAAATTTCCCCACTGCGGGACTAATAAAGGAATATCTTATCTAGCTGAGAAATTAGATTCAAATGTTATAAAGATAGTTATAAAGGCCATTGTAATCATGTGACTGTCCCTGCGTGTGTGGAGACAATCTTGCAAAAGAATAATGGAGTTTATTTTCACCAATAAAGATGGCACAAGTTTATCTTCAAAGACAAAATCCAATTTTAAGTTTTTATTAAGTAAACATCCTAGTGTGGAGAAGTCAAGTCATTTCTTTGAACACAACCACCAGAGAGTGACATAAAGACTTTGATAGTACCTCTCACATTCAAATAAATATGTCTGGGACAGCATCCTGTAGTATATTAGTATTATTATTGTACTGAGTTATGCACAGATGGTTATCATCACCTCATTGTCTGCCAATTCTTTAGAGGAAAGGGAAGGTTATGCATTTATAACAAAACAACTTTTACCATTGTCCTCACTGGCTAAGGCCAAGGCTGCTGCAGGAGTGCACAGCTGAGCTGAATGGCAATCAGCACAAATGACACATTTAGGGAGCCGGTGGTGACTGAAGGGTGTTTTGCTTAATCTTGCTCGGAAAGGTGGGCTGAGTTAGTTTAGGGGGGAATTGCAGTCCGTCTGAAACTAGGAGGCCTCCCAGTGCTGACACACTGCCTCTGTGGTGAGTCCACATGCAGTTTTTGTGTGCTGTATTCTTCTATTAGTGGTATGAATTACACCTGAGTAGTATTGATATTGCACAGTCGGTGTACAGTATAGTGCAGTTATTGTCAGTTTTTGGTGTGTATGTATGTGGTCTACTGGGAGCAGTGCTGGTTGTGTAGTCTGACAGCTGCAGGAAGGAAGGCCCTGCGATAGCGCTTCGTCACACACTTCACTATATGATATAATGTAGTACTACTGCTAATCTACCCAGTATACACCCTATGCAGGACACCATCTCAGCACTGGAGAACTCCTTCAGCAACAGGCTGCTCCACCCAAAGAGTGTGAAGGAGCGCTATCGCAGGTCCTTCCTTCCTGCAGCTGTCAGACTCCACAACCAGCACTGCTCCCAGTAGACCACAACCAGCCCTGCTCCCAGCAGACCACTTACACACCAAAAACTGACAATAACCTGATATTTTCAGGTGGAATTTCATTCATTCATTCATTCTAACTCTGCAATATCATTTTCCACTTGTGCAATTTTGTTAATAGTCTGTTTACTGTCAATACTGTATATACTGCTCCTATTTTTATACTTCCTTCTATTTAAATGGTTCATATTTTGTAACACTTTGTTTAGCCCTTTTTAACTGTGTTAGCTGATGCATCTTGTTTTTTGCATTATCCCCTTTGCTGCTGTACACTGCAAATTTCCCCACTGCGGGACTAATAAAGGAATATCTTATCTTATCTGTTTGACAGAATAATATGCTATAAGAATAGAATATAATTCCTTTATTGTCATTGCATAGAGTACAACGAAATTAAAAAGGTATATTATATATATATATATATATATATATATATATATAAGGAATATCTTATCTTATCTTATCTTATACAAAGTACCTAAAATTGGCTCAACCTTCAGGATCTACAACATTAAATTATGTATTTGTTACTGATAAAAACCGAATAATATAATAAAGCAATATCAAAGGAGCCATTCTGCAATAATGAGTCTAATATTACCTATTGGATTTGAATATAATATTTGTCCATAATAATCAAGCAATTATAGAACAAGAGTCCAATTTTGATTCATTTAAATTAGTTTCTTCTGTCACACTACTGCCGTGCTTTTATTTTGACGGCTGCTCTGTGTTGGTACTTCCGCCGTGCAGCAGCAGCAGCAGTTGTCTTCTTCGTGGAGCCGAAGAGGACGAGCTCACTCGGCTTCATGCCTTCGTGTGGTTTTCTCCTCCGTCACTGCTGTACGGAGCTCCGGCCCGGTGTCAGACCAGCCACAACCTGCTGAGAACCGGTTGAGAAATGTGTCACCCGTGTGTGAGGGAGGTGAGAGACACCATCTTTAATAAAACAGGTTGGTCTTTATCTCTTTCTTCTCTAACGTTGTTGAACTGACAGCAGCTGACAGGAGCGGACTGCTTCAGAGCGGTTTCACTGCCGCAGCGGGCTAACCACCACCGGGCATCATCGGTATGAGACACCCAGCACTACTGGGCTGACCGGTGTTGTTGTGGTG
This sequence comes from Sebastes fasciatus, assembly GCF_043250625.1. NCBI lineage: Eukaryota > Metazoa > Chordata > Actinopteri > Perciformes > Sebastidae > Sebastes > Sebastes fasciatus. The sequence continues at coordinate 13,497,136 of NC_133813.1, forward strand.
GAGAAGAGCCAGCTAGTGAAAGCTGGACAACATGTTATTATATCTCCCTCTTAATGAATAGCTAATGAAACATTCTCCATCATATGGTAACGGTTCGTCCACTGTTGAAGGCCACCAACGTTATTAATGCTGGTATTATTATATGACACAAACAGGGATAGTGAACAGTGGATAAAATGCTTTTTTAAAAAATATAAATTGTGATCTATGTCTCAATAATGTTGTTTTATCTTTCTATTGTGAGTTACAGCGTTTTGTTGAGCTAATTAGTCTTCATTATGACACGAATATTGCAGATACTATAAGATATAGGGGCTGCAACAAACAATTATTTTCATTGTCGATTAATCTGTTGATTATTTTCTCGATTAATCGATTAGTTGTTTGGTCTATAAAATGTCATAAAATGGTGAAAAATGGCGATCAGTGTAAACAAGCAATTTAAAGATGTTTGCAGATATTTTAATCATTTTTTTTTCTATAAAATGTCATATCATAGTGAAAAATGTCCATCCAAATTTCCCAAAGTGGGCTTAGACAGGACATATTTAAATGACTTGTTTTTACCAACACCTGAATTTGATTTACAGTTATATAAAAGAGAAAAACAGCAAATAATCACATTTGAAACCAGAAACCAGTAGGGGTGTAAATCACATGTTGCATCATGATACTAGGGGTGCAACTAAAGATTATTTTCATTGTCGATTAATCTGTTGATTATTTTCTCAATTAATCGATTAGTTGTTTGATCTATAAAATGGGGAAAAATGTCGATCAGTGTTTCCCAAAGCCCAAGATGAATTCCTCAAATGTCTCGGTAGTCCACAACTCAAAGATATTCAGTTTACTGTCAAAGAGGAGTAAAGAAACCAGAAAATATTCACATTTAAGAAGCTGGAAACAGAGAAGAAGAAAAAAATTACTAAACCTGATAATAGAGTGCCAAAATAGTTGGCAATTAATTTAATAGTTTACAATTAATCAATTAATCGTTCTAATAGCTCTAATAAGATATAGTGTCTTTGTATGTATGTAGCGACTACTATCAATTAACAAATTGAAAGGAATTACAAACAATAAGGCTAAGTGGAATAACTAAACGTAAAGTGACGTGACGGTCAACATAAAATATTCAAACCTGTCTAACTCCCGCGGTCCAAGTGAACAGGTGAAAATAGGTGAAACCACACCGCTGTCCCAATTAACGGAAGTGATGTTAACCAAAAGAATGTGTGCAGCCTAAACAAATAATAATAATTATTAAAAACGACAGGCTAAATACACACTTTGGCTCCTACAATGTATGTAAGCATTTATATGGTTTGTGTGATATTTGTATTATGTCCCTGTAAGAACTTTTATAGCATTATTGTAGTCCTTTCTGGTAAATAAATATTGGCTAAATAACTTGTCACATTAGCTAGATTATTGCATTAAAATATGCTTTTGCAAAGGGGTTTTGAACGGCCCTTATCTTAGATGTGTATTGTGAGCATGTCTGTGTGTGTGACTATGACATCATCAGTGCTGGCATGAAAAGGAAAGCAGCTTTTTCTGAGGCAGAACCAGTTAGACCTGGTCAAGACTGAAGCAGTGGCCTGCCTGCTGCCACTGTTAGTGTCACTACTCTACTACTGCATGGGTTGAAATCAGAGATCTAAATTATCATAGCTTCTGTTGTTGTCGAGGAACAGGAAATATTTCAAAGGATATGTGGATCTGTAATTGCCAAGAATGTGATCTTGAATTTATTTTTAATTATACGTTAGTATGCGTTTTAATAACGCCCAGACGTCAAAAAATACACCCAGTCAGAATGGGCTTTAGCTAAACTCAGCAAAGTGTGGAAAGTGTGGAAAGGTTATTTATGCAGAAGAGACGACAATTTTATAGTCAGCAGTTTTTAGTTCATGTCAGATTTTCTAAATCACGTGAGACTGTCTTGTTAGTATTAGGGCTGTCCTGAATTCCCGTTTTTTGGGATTCGAAGCTTCGGTGAGAAATATTTGAAGGTACGCACCTCTACACACAACAAACTGTGATATCAGTCTGAGAATAACTAATAATAATTAATGTTGAATATGAATAACGTTGTGGGATTATTCCTTTTTCATGGGCTATTTTGGGATTTGTACATTATTATTACATACTTCTATATACAAAAGAACAAAGCATTTGAATACTGATTTGAAGGTCGATTACCATGGCAACGGTCGAAGCTTCGAAGCATTCGGGTCAGCCCTATTAGGAATCCTCCGGTTTGATTCACAGAATCTGTATCGATCGGTTCCGACTGCACGATATCAGCCCGATTATAGCCCGACGCGGCCGTCGTAGGTTGTTGACTCAGATCGGAAATGAGTGTCGTGTGCGAAAATCGATGTTTTATCTCGTGTAGTGTGTCACAGTACACGATAACCGACGCCGCGTCTGGGACGCCTCACAACGTCCCGACAGAAAGTCTAGCATGTTTGATTTTTATTATATTTTTTATTTTTTAGAAGAAGTCCTCAGTAAATGTGTGAGGCTCTCTCTGTTGCTGGGACTTTGAATGTCCTTTGTGTGTATTCTAGATACAGAGATATACTAAACACAAAAAGCGCATATCATCTAATGGAAAGTAATAAAAGTTCATGCCAACAGTTAGCGAATGCTGGCTTCCATCCATCCATACATACATACATACATACATCCATCTATTTTCTAAACCACTTATCTTGCAAAGGTCCTGGTGCCTCATTACAGAAAACTACTCTAAGTGCTTGTCTTATCTTAACCTATGGTTCAAAGATAAGGAAAATCCTATCTTCCTGTTACAGAATTAATTCCTAAACTGATGGCTGATGTTTACCATGTACAACGTCTTAGTTGAGGGTGTGCTAGCATTTCTAATTAGCGCTAAACACAAAGTCCAACTGAGGTTGATGGGAGATATTTGGTCATAAACCAAAGTATTGGACAAATTAAATGTGTGACGTAGTGATGGCGCTAGAGTAAAATACATTTTAAATTCAGTGTGTTAATGTTGGTCTCAGGTAGGGCTTTAACTGATGATTAATCGATTGTTTGGTCTATAAAATGATGACAAATGTCGATCAGTGTTTCCCAAAGCCCAAGATGACGTCCTCAAATGTCTTGTTTTGTCCACAACTCATAGATATTCAGTTTACTGTCATAGAGGAGTAAAGAAACCATTTAAGAAGCTGGAATCAGAGAATTTTTACTTTATTTTTTCTTTAAAAATGACTCAAACCGATTGATCGATTATCAAAATACTTGCCGATTAATTTAACAGTTGACAACTAATCGACTTATCGTTGCAGCTCTAGACTCAGGTTTACTTTATTTTATTATCAGAGAGAGATACAGTATAAACTGCAAAGAGAAATCTCAGTCTCTGTCTATTTTCTGTTTGACTGTAGCTTGAGTTGAGACACACTAGTGCCCTTGAGGGAAATAATAGTTGGCTCTGTAATATATTGGCTCTCACAGCGGCCAGGTTCACCTGCACCTCTGTCAGCCCATGTGTCAGAGCCTCATCGACAAAGACATGCCTGCACAAAAGAGGCTCTGTTCAGGGAACAAACTCCGGAGAAATGTACCGGGGGTAAGGCTACAAACAGGAAGCCAAGAGCAGAGTCGCTATATAATCCAGTTTAGATCTTTTTTTCTTTTTTAATCCAGTTTTAATTTTCGGATTAGGACATCACATTCCTCTGGTGGTGGTGGGAGTGATCAGATAGCTTTAGTCCCACAAAGGAGAAGTCTCTCTGGAAGAGTGGTATGGTGTGATGTATAGACAATAATAAGCTGCTTGCCGACTTTATTGTCTCCAATATTATGAAACAAATCTTGGATGTTAAACTAAAGATCCTAGTGACTGTCACACTGTGTTTACTGGAACTGGGTGAATCTGTTGTTGTTATAGTATACTTGACCTTATCAGCGGCGTCTCGTGACAGGCCATTACCTATAGTTTGAATTAGGGAAACACGCCTACTGCTTCAAGTTTCTCTGCTATCTGTATTTGGCAACAGGAAGCAGTAAAAAGTCTGCAGATTTGTGTGTGTTGTAAAACCATGATTTCTGTTAATTAATCTGTTGCCAGATTGCTTGTTGTTGTTGTTTTTAATACCATGTGAATGATCACAATTAGAGGTGTTTTGGCAGCTTGTGTGTGTGCTGTAATTTCTGAGTTGAAGTAAAGCAGCAACCTAACAGAGGAGGCCCACAGCGACTGTACTGCATTTCTGGTTTGAACTGGATAAAACAAGGCTTTTTTTTTTGTGACCAGCTATCTCTTTCATCCCTTTTCCTGTAAGTAAAGGGCTGAGTTGAGTGGACAGGGAGATACAGTGTCAGAGGGTTTCTATAGTTAGTGAGTAAGTCTTTGTATTAAAATAGGAAGCAGAAGTGATACGATCATGATATTTGGATATTCTCAGCGTTAACATTTTAGCTTTGAAACAACCTGAAGAAGGAAAAGAAAACTGCTTGGATTGCTGTATTTCTTGCATTACACACACATTTACTGTGTGAGGATGGAAGTAGCCTAGTTGTGGTTTGACAGTACTCAAGCATAAATGGACACCCAGGAGAGTCTTTTGGTTTTGGGGTTTTTCTTTGTTACGTGGTCGGCAGACAAGTCTCACTTGGTATCGCTTCCATTTTGCGGAGAGTTTTCCAATCAAAGTTCAATTTGTTGTGATAATTTATTCTTTGAAATAGTCATTCATGTTTGTGTCTGTTGAGATTTTTAAGTGTGATTAGACACCTAGCTTCTAAAGATTGCATTTATAACTCTTATCCTAACTTCATCGTGCTGTGAACATGTTTGTGCAGAGACTTTGTTTCACATCAGGAGATAGATGAAGAAATACAGGGACTTGTGTAAACACGTGTCAGTATCTGTGGTCCTTTTACTGCCAGCTTGCTCTGCAGTCTCTGAACTGCAGTGAGCTGTCGGTACATGCAGGGTGATCAGGATATCCCTGATGCACAGTAGAGTCTACGGTAAATGGAATGACTGCCGCACTTTGTGTGCTACCAGTCTGGTAACCTTCACACTTCTGGCCTTAAACATGCTGACTGGGCTGCATGTATGATGATGATAATAACTGAATAGGAGTCCAATCCCTAATTGTATGTAGGATTTAATGATTTGCCTGAACCAGAGCTTGGATCTGTGTGATTCTGTAGGTTCTTGTGAACGCGATATCTCGAGCGCCTGAAGGGAACGTCTTCAAATTTGGCACAGACATCCACCTGGACTCTTAGATTTTGGTGGTCAAAGGTCACTCTCACCTCACGTCCGTCTCATTCTTGTGATATCTAGGGAACACCTTGAGCGGATTTATTGAAATTTGACAATTTTGGAGGTCAAAGGTCAAAAGGCAAGGTCACTGTGACCTCATGTCCGTCCCATTCTCGTGATATCTCTGGATAACAATTTGATTATTTGCTGTTTTATCTCTTTTATATAACTGTAAATTAAATATCTTCAGGTATTGGTAAAAGCAAGTAATTTGAAGATGTCCTATCTTGAAGCCCACCTTGGGCTTTGGGGAATTTTGATAGACATTTTTCACTATAATCTGACATTTTATAGAAAAAAATATTAATTGAAAATTATTCAAATACCTGCGTAAATCTTTAAATTGCTTGTTTTGTGTGACCAACAGTCCAAAACACAAAGATATTCAGTTTACTATCACAGAGGGCTAAAAAACCTGCAAATATTCACATTTGAAGAGCCATATAGGAGGTTCTCCCACTGTTGAATAACATTTTGATATGCTATCCCATCACATTAAGGTTTTAAAAATACAGCCAACTCTAACTAATCAACTATTTCCTTGTTTTCTCTGTCTGTTTAGATAAACCATCATGATTCCCATCACAGAGCTCCGGTACTTCGCTGACACCCAGCCAGCGTACCGTATCCTGAAGCCATGGTGGGACGTTTTCACCGACTACATCTCCGTCGTCATGCTGATGATCGCGGTGTTCGGTGGCACGCTGCAGGTCACGCAGGACAAGATGATCTGCCTGCCTTGCAAGTGGGTGGTCAACAAGTCCTGCGAGACCATGCCCGTCCCAAACGTGAGCGCCGCCAATGCACCGGAACCCAAAGGCATTCAGTATGACCTCGACCGCCATCAGTACAACTACGTCGATGCTGTCTGCTACGAAAACAAACTGCACTGGTTTGCCAAATATTTCCCCTATCTGGTGTTACTCCACACCCTCATCTTCCTGGCCTGCAGCAACTTCTGGTTCAAGTTCCCCCGCACAAGTTCCAAATTGGAGCACTTTGTCTCCATCCTCCTCAAGTGCTTTGACTCCCCGTGGACAACAAGGGCTTTGTCTGAGACCGTGGTGGAGGAGAGCGACCCCAAGCCTCTGGGGAAGATGAACGGCTCGATGGATAAGAAGGCGTCGTTTGTGAGCGAGGATGTTGAGGCCAGCGTGCCCATGCTCCAACGAACAAAGTCCAGAATTGAACAAGGCATTGTAGATCGCTCTGAAACGGGGGTTTTGGATAAAAAGGAAGGGGAGCAGGCCAAGGCTCTTTTTGAGAAGGTGAAAAAGTTCAGGATCCATGTAGAGGAGGGTGATATAGTGTACCGTCTTTACATACGTCAGACCATCATCAAAGTAATCAAGTTTATACTGATAATTAGCTACACGGCCTACTACGTACGCTACATCAGGTTCAGTGTAGTGTGCACAGTGAACATTCAGAAACTAACAGGGTACAGCACCTTCTATTGTGCTCACCCGTTAGCAACTCTTTTCAAGATTTTGGCATGTTTCTACATCAGCTTGGTGGGGGTTTATGGTCTCATCTGCATGTACACTCTTTGTTGGATGCTCACCCGCTCGCTCAAGCGATACTCCTTCGAATCAATCCGCGAGGAGAGCAGCTACAGCGACATCCCTGACTTGAAGAACGACTTCGCCTTCATGCTACACATGATAGATCAGTACGACCCTCTCTACTCCAAGCGCTTTGCCGTATTTCTGTCCGAGGTGAGCGAGAACAAGCTGAGGCAGCTGAACCTGAACAACGAGTGGACGTTGGAGAAGCTGAGGCAGCGCATCACCAAGGAGAAAGAGAAGATGGAGCTGCATCTGTTCATGCTCAGCGGGATCCCAGACACCGTGTTCGATCTGGTTGAGCTGGAAGTGCTCAAGCTGGAGCTTATCCCCGATGTGACCATCCCGCCGATCATCGCCCAGCTCTCCAACCTGAGGGAGATGTGGCTCTATCACACGCCAGCTAAAATTGAGGCTCCCGCTCTCGCTTTCCTGAGAGAGAACCTGAAGTCTCTTCACATCAAGTTCACAGACATCAAGGAGATCCCACTGTGGATCTACAGCCTGAAGAACCTCAGCGAGCTGCACCTAACCGGGAACCTGAGTGCCGAGAACAATCGCTACATCGTCATCGACGGGCTCCGGGAGCTCAAAAGGCTCAAATACCTACGTCTGAAAAGCAACCTGACCAAGCTGCCGCAGGTGGTGACGGACGTGGGCGTGCACCTCCAGAAGCTCTCCATCAACAACGAGGGCACCAAGCTGATGGTGCTCAACAGCCTGAAGAAAATGGTCAACCTGACGGAGCTTGAGCTCCTCCGCTGCGACCTCGAACGCATTCCACACTCCATCTTCAGTTTGCACAACCTGCAGGAGATCGACTTGAAGGACAACAACCTGAAGACGATAGAGGAGATCATCAGCTTCCAGCACCTGCACCGGCTCGTGTGCCTGAAGCTGTGGTACAACCAGATCGCCTACATCCCCATTCAGATCGGGACGCTCACCAACATGGAGAGGCTGTATCTGAACAGGAACAAGATCGAAAAAATCCCCGGCCAGCTTTTCTTCTGTCGCAAGCTGCGCTTCTTAGACCTGAGTCACAACAATCTGACCAGCATCCACGCTGACGTAGGCTTCCTCCAGAACCTGCAGTACTTCGCTGTGACGGCAAACAGGGTGAGATGCTCCCTTAAATTTGTCTAGTGATTGTTATCATTTTAGTGGAAGATTATGCTCATTTCCTAGAGAGGTAATCTGTCGACACCCATCTATTTTACTGTCATGTGTGAATAAGATTAGCTCAAAGGCCAGATAAGGTATTTACAAACTTCAACGCTTACTGAGATCGTCATAGACACATTGGCTGAATGGCTGAATGGCTTTGGCAGTTTCACATTTACTTTCACAAACGTAAACATGTTAAATGTGTCCCAGTTTATTTCCTGTTGCAGTGTATGTGAATGACGTAACCTGACAGGAAGTAAACATGGACCCAAGCTGTTGCCTAGCAATGCAGCTCCGTTGAAACGGTTTATGTTTCCTGATATATATTCTTGGTCTCTTTATCTGCATTGCAGTGCATGAATAAAACAAGACGTGACTCATTAGGCATGTTGTTGTAAACACAGTCCTGTTCTGCATACAGCACTCAAAGCATACTGTAGATATATCTATATCTATGAGTCAAAGTCCTTCTGTCTGGAATGAAGCACAGGTTGTTGTTTTTTTACTACCAAGTCCATTTTCTTTTTTATTCTTTCAGGTTAGTGAAGAGAAACCAACAAACAAATACACATTTTATTCTCTGGGACCACCTGATGATTCTTTGAGCATGATGGAAACCAGTTTCTCTCTGTTCAAATAGTTTAGATGATAATGTTCCTGTCTCCTATAGACTTCCTATTACTCTTTAAATAAACTCTCGCAAATGGGCGTTATTTAGGATGTTGTTTATCTCTCTGACTGGGACCCACATGGACTGTTTTTTGTCATTTTTAGTGGGGGTCAGGGGGTCTTTAGGGGGAAATAGCAGGTTGAAATATGTCAAGTAGAAGTGGTGTACATCACCTGAAAGATGGGAACCTGAAGATTAATTTGAGATGTAGCTCAGTACTGTTTATCAAGTTGTTCTTGTAATAAATCTGTTATAAATAATAATCAATTTATTAATTTAAATAAATTGTGAGAGTGTATAAGGGATTAGAACATTATGATAGAAGTATATGATGGTCATTCCCATGCTCTAGTATGTCTCAGAAGTTGTTGCAGCAATTTTTTGGTCAATGCCATTTGTTACACAAATTTGCTGCTAAATTTAACCATTTCTTTTACCACTCGAGAGTTGAGAAAAAATGATCAATAGTCCCTCCAAAAAACACCAGATTAAGACACCAAGACCTTGAGGAACACCATAGAACAAACTTTTGACATTTGGAGATTTCTGCAAGAATTGCATTTTTCGGCGATTGGATGGCAAGCGCTTCTGTTGTTTAAACTGCTCAGAAACCCCCTTATTGTCAATCCACCTGTCCTCTGAATGCCCTAGGTCTCTCGTTTGTAGCTGTAAAGTTTCATGAGGCTGTGATTATCCTAGTGGTCACCACAGGTCATTTTATACTGTGAGGTGAAGACTTGACATGAATGGTTGTTGTCACCATTGGATTCCTTAGGTTTTCTAGTTTCGTATATATGTACATTCACTACAGCTCTAAAACTGAACCTACTTTAGCCTCTGAAAGAAAGTGAAGTCGGTAGGGATCGCCCATGATCTCGCGGGTCTCAGGGGGTTAACACAATGCTGTTTATTTGATTAGCGATGTAGGAATTTCATTCTGTAGAAATTCTCCTCAGCATCATGTGTTTTCAGTAAACGCCACTATTACTGCCGTTTTACTGTGTTTGCTTGTGCGGTTGCACTCTGAAAATAGGTTCCAGCAGGTTTGTGAGCAGCCAAAAATAGCTCCATTAAACGGGACCCCTCTGGTGTCTCTTGTGTTTTTAAGGCCTCTCTTGCCTAAATCCGACATTATCAGTTCAAATGAGTTGTGTAGGTGGTTTAATAGGATGTGATTTATTTTGGACATCAATGAATGGAGATCAAACACAAAGGCCACGAGAGACTTGTTGTTGGTTTTAAATTATTCGTTGACACCTTTTGAAGTTTTGTTTTTTCTGCGTTTTCTTTTTCCAATATCCTAAAATTTCTAATGAGACTTTTTACCCAACGTCTGACAGCAAAGCTTGAGTTCCCCTTTAATATGATTTGTTTCCTGTGCTGAGGTCTGAGTTGTGTCATGTTTTTTTTAATGGGGAAACATCTGAAATAAACAGGATCTAGAACCGAACCGTTCTCCAGTCACTAGTCCTCGTTTCCTTAATGCTAACATCTCATGCTCCCTGTCTCATCTGCTAATACATATCGATTAAAAATTTTAAATTGACCAACTCAGCCTTTCTGTTCCCTGTTAACTTACACCTCCTCATTATTCTGTCTCTTATTCTCTCCACTTCAGATCGAGACTTTGCCCTCAGAGCTGTTCAAGTGCAAGAAGCTGCGTACTCTGAATCTGGGAAACAACTGCCTGCAGACGCTGCCGTCGCGCTTCGGGGAACTCACCGGGCTGACCCAGCTTGAGCTGAGAGGGAACCGTCTCGAGTGTCTCCCCGTGGAGCTCGGCGAGTGTCGGCTGTTGAAGAGGAGCAGTCTGGTGGTGGAGGAGGACCTGTTCAACACGCTGCCACCAGAAGTCAAAGAGCAGCTTTGGAGGGCCGATAAGGAGCAGATTTAAGAAATAATCGAGCAGTGATTTTGTTAGTAAAGAGGCAGGCAAACCTTGAGACGTTTGCAGCCATGCGGGCTCAGAAAAGCGACGGCTTGGTGTTTGGTTGGTGCTTGGGGCTTCCCTGGCAGGACCTATAAAAGGAAGGGATGTCAAATTTCAAGACCTACAAGGATGTCTTTTTAGAAATACATGGTCGCCAAGGAAAAAATCTCCTCGTTCAGTAATGTGGTTTTTCTGTAATATCGTCCTGAGTATAAGGATGCAAGTAGGTGATGTTGAATATGCATGTCACTGTAGGACCTTGCTGAAGCAAACCTGTTTATTAGAGAGAGACAAAATACACAAAATTGAAGAAAGCAGTGTTTGCCTGACCTTCCTCTGGCCTTGAGACTCAAAGTTTTGAATTTTTTTTACATTTGCCGTTGCGGCGCAGTGTAGCTCAGACTACTGGCAGATGTTAGTAAATGAATTACAGTGCGACTGACAGCCAATTTGTTGAGGCCTGAAGGTTTGGTCCTGTTGTTTCCTTCAGGCCTCTCTCTGTACGCTCAACGTGCTCGGAGGTATCTTTTTTTATGTGAACAAAATGACTCTGCGATGAAGATCGACAGACCGTCCCACAGCTGATCTCACAGCTTTAGGCCTTAACACAGTCAGAGGACTGATGAAACGACTTCAAGGAAAGCAAATGACTCTACAGTACAATGTCTAAATACCCTGCAGTTGTTAATTTATAACTCCGCCTCCTGTGTGGCAGGCGGTTTCTTAGCTGAATGGGAGCTGTGGTGGAGAAATGCAACCATTCTTCTTGGACTCTTTTATTTCACTTTTTCTAAACATCATTTCACATTTAGGCATGTGAAACAGGCTTTACTTTACTTTGCATGACTAAACCTCACACACATTACTGGTGTGTCTTATTACAGTACGTGAGATGGGCTTTGTTTCAGGTGGATTTGGCCTGTTGACACAAAATCAAGAGTTTATTTTGAGTTCAAGATACATAAATTGGTACTTTTAAATGCTACCACACATTGGTATCATGTGGGCCTGTGAAACAGGCTGTATAGTGATTGGTGCGACATTTTATTTATTCGTAACATGCCATTCGTACACAGCCATTGATCTGTTGTTTTGTTGAAGACTTTATGGAACATAATACGTGTAGTCAAAGATCTTAATTGACCTTTGTTCAATTGAAGGCTGATATGTGTTGCTTCACTGGCTAGATTGTTATTACACAAGGTGTGGCGCTGCTGACAGGAAGTTTACTGTCTCTGTCTTAAAGGTGCTATTGATAACATTGATAAGATTCAGCCACTAGATGTCGCATTCTCCCTCGCCTGTTCCATTGAATTTACTTCACAACAAGTCATTGCCAGGCACTTAACCGTCAATCTCAGCCATTTACCCATTTGTTTTCCAAGCCTCCAGGAAGCGCGCCGGGGTTTGAAGCAAATGGTGGTATTAAAACTCCGTTATAGATGTTTTTTTTGTTTTTATTTTTTTATTTGTCTACATGAAAATGTTATCAATACAACCTTTTAACGTTACAGGGTCACAAACATTCATAAATCTCCCTGTCACCGTTGATTACTTTGTCCTTACTAAACATATGACAAGCTTGCACAATGCTTAATCATACAACCATAATATATGTAGACCAATAAAACAAGCAAGAATCACAGTACTTTTGTTATGCTAAGTATGATTTTCAATTATTAGACATTAGATGATTATTACCTCCAAGTGGTTGAACTGCTTCAGACAGACAGGGAGAGTCTTAACTAGCTGCCAGGTACTGCTCGTCTCTAAAAGCAAAGTGTTGGAGATTCAGGCAGCTGTTTGCATCCTAGCTCTACAATTCATCCCACTCCGTTTACTCCGGGGGTAAACTGGACATTTGTTTTGTTTATCTGTTCAAGAGCGAAATGAGGACAAACAGGAAACTACAGAGTGGAGGAAACCAGTTTTGACCGACCTACACAAGGGAAACATTTATTCGCAGAGAGAGAGAGTATGCCGAATATGTGATTTCCACGTTCACGGTCCAAATTAGTGCAACATGCTTTTGTCTGCTTGAAACACTTTTCTTGTTAAGACCCTGGATTTATTAGCATCATTTGGAGTAACCCTGCTTTGTTCACTCCAGCCAGGCATCTCGTTGCTAATACGGCCTTATCTTTTACAAGCCCCGTTAATGAAACAAACAAACTTTCATTCTGTGTGTTGTAAAATGTATAGCTGAAATGTTCTTTGTTTCATACATACCAGTCATATGGTATGTGGTCTTATCGTTACCAGCTGTTTCTTCTTGATTTTAGCTCTTTTTTTTTTTTAAAGGGAAGTTTCACTGTAACAATACAATTGCACCTTTGTTCACAGTGAATTGTGTTTCACTGATGCCCTTCTCGGGGTCATTAGTAAATTGCTCCTGCTCTGAAATCAGTTTTACAGTTGTAAGCAAAGGTCACAGACAAAGTGAAACGGAGCAGATGACACCAGAGAAACGCAGTAATTCAAACGAAATCTCAGCTTTTCGAGCATGCATAAACTTTTTAAAACACAAATGTTGTTTTAAAGTGGCATGTCCACCTTGATACGTCTGCTCTGGTTTCACTTTTGTCACTACGCTCTGCAGATAGTGACCTGTTGGATGCCAAACAAGGAATGCAAATGGATAACTCATTTTCCTAACTAGCACATTAAACTGCAAAATATATATATCTTCTAGTGCAGTAGCTGGCCACAGATATAGGGACAGGTTGTAGGATGATAGTACATCTGATATGGTAACATGGCTCATTTGTAGTGGTGCAGTGCAGATGCAAGTGCTGCTGACACTAAAAATCTCCCTCCTGCAGTGCACCAGAGTGTCAAATTAGGACGTCCAAACAATGCCCGTCAGTTATTGTATCAAGTGTCCCTTGGCATTAACTTGGTGGTCATCAGAGGTTGGATAGTCACAGATTAGTATGCTTTTTCTGACCTTAAATTTGTCCTTGGTACAGCAGTTATAGTATATTTTACTCTTGACGTTTAAGAGTGCCATAGAAATCTTTCTCAGGGCATTACTGGAAAGTTATTCACACCTTAGATTTGCTAAAAATGACTGTACACATATTGATATATTCTGTCCTTTCTCCATTCCAGCTCTATCGTGGTTAGTCTACGTCAGCATCAAGACACATCTGTAGTCAGCCAAATGTCTCTGAGTCTCACTTTGTCCTGCTAACATCAGGATTTGTATCCACTGACCTCCAGAGCTCTGACCGCAGTCACTTCCCTCTGAGTCACAAGATGAGCACATTAAAACCTGCAGCCGGATTCCCTTTTCCTGCACGTCAGCGTCAGTGAATCGGGTGAAGGTCTGGGCTGCGGTCAGTCAAAAAGAGGACGTTTTAGTGACTAATAAACTGCCCCTTGGTCACTTGAAAACTCTTATGCCAGCACTTTAATTAGTATCCTTGTCAGAAGTGGCCCCATTCTCATCTAAACACCTTATTAAAAATCTGAATTATACAAGCTTTATTTCTCATTCTGTGCAAATGCACCCAAAAAAAGGTTTTGTTTTGAACTTTTGTGTTGTATCAAAAATGATCTGTTTTTGTTATGTATGCCTTAAGCAGTGTATTTTGTGTGAAACAGCGTGATTGATCAGTTTGTTCTTACATAGCAGTAACTCCTTTGGATCCACAGAGCAGCAGACGGTGAGATGCCGGTTTCTACGGAAACGTCTCCTTTCCCCAAAAACAAGGATTTCACAATTTAACCCCATGACGACCAAATGACAAGAACCCATGACAATCTAACATATGGAGGCGAGCTCAGCCACACACTGTTAATATCTGTAATATTTCTAAAGTGTGTACATTTTTTTCACTTGAATCCAGAAACAGCATTATTCAAAAGAAGGGAAAAAAAACCTGCCATGATTGCATTGACATCTAATCTCTACCTATATATGAAATATTTCTTTAAATACATGATTGTATTTACTGTGTGCGACTAATTCATCCCTGTATTCTGGTGCCTGTAGATCAGGGATATATGAAAACAGTTCATGTTTTTTCGAGGTTCATATCCATTTACATCCTGCAGCATGAGTTTGTCGACGCTGAAATTGCGTGCGTTATAGCCATACTGAAAGCCACCCACACTACCCCCCTAGCAGCAGTCATTGTTGAACTGTAAGAGCTGGATGGACAGACTCGTTTTAATCAGCACCGTCTGTATCACACGTGACAAGGCCTTTATTAATTAATTGTCGCCAAGTGGACTGAAAACTGGCTTTTTAAGCGAGACGTCTGTAACAATGGACAGCTGAACATTTTATTTCCTAATGTTCAGACCCTACTTTTTGTACGATTCTGACACATGATAATGAAATAAACACTTAACACTAAATCCTGTTGCAAAGAGTGTTTAATTCTTCATCTGGCGGATGGTTCTTCTTTCAGGGGAAAGAGCACTGAGCACTGTTGAACTTGTTGCTGAGAAACATATTTTAAATACCAAGGCAAGGCAAGGCAGCTTTATTTGTATAGCACATTTCAGCAACAGGGCAACTCAAAGTGCTTTATATAAACATTCAAGAACATTGCGACAAAGTGCAAAAGAACATTAAGACATAATTAAAACAGTTATAAAAACATTAAAGATTAGAAAATAAAAACAAGCTAAAAATAAAAGCTATAGGATAGAAGCTAAAATAGAATAAAACACACAAGAGTAAAAGCTCTAGTGCAGTATATAAGATCATTATCTGGTTTAATAAAAGGCAGCAGCAAACAGGAAAGTTTTAAGCTTTGATTTAAAAGAACTAAGAGTTGGAGTTGGTCCTGCAGTTTTCTGGGAGCGTGTTCCAAATATTTGGTGCATAAAAACTGAACGCTACTTCTTCTGCATGTTTAGTTCTGACTCTGGGGACACTAAGCAACTAAGCAACTTAATGTGAAGTAGGTTAACAGACCTTTTGACTTATACTCTGTAGAGTAAATATCTGTAAAAAGGCTGTCTCTGGACTGTAGCTGGCTGTGCCTCTTGGTCAGATACTTATAGAGTCAGTGACAAAATGACCTTTTTTACCTCAAATTTGTACTGAAATAGTCATTTAATTGAGTAAATGTAACTAGTTAAATTCCACCACTGCATCCAGTTTAGTCAATAATCCTGAGTGACCAGGAGATGGCCCTGTAGTTCATTTGTATTTTTTTCCATGTTACAGCAAACAGCCACATCTAGAGGTCATGCTGGGCTACTACAGCTACAGCACCACCCTGGAAAAGTGGGATTTCTGTGGACAAGGGATTGTTCCATTGGGTTTTGGATTATTGCATAAAATAAGATCTGTGGCAAACACACGTTTATGATACTTACACATTTTGTTCAGCAAGATAATCGTCACAAAATGAACATCGCCTTAATGATTTGTGAAGCGTACAGTTTGTGTAATATGCGTCATATTATATTTATTTAATAACTTAAAGCTCTTTTTATTATTAACATTAGGTAAAGACGGTGCTATATTGTTTGAATTCATTAATAAAGTGCATGGAAATTGGCTTGGTTTCTGACCAATTTTCCTTTATGATTATGGAATTTTCCAAAAGCAAGTTATTTTCAATTTTATGACTAAAATATAGCATTACGTCAAACCTCTTTATTTCAACATTCATCTTAAGTTTCTTTTGTAGAAAGTTGGCTACATTAATCCAGAACAGTCTTGTATATATATATATATATATATATATATATATATATATATATATATATATATTAAATATTATATTAATATATATATTAATATGTATTTAATAAACATATATTAAATATATATATATATGTGTATATATATATATACACACACATATATATATATATAGTGCCCCTGGTCTGCAACGAAAGAGTTAAAGTCCAAAATCCTATTAGGACTTACATGTCTGTCACGTGACCTGGTTAGAAAGCAGCGCGTGCTGGACCTCCATGAACAGACAACCATGGATTTTATGACAGATCGAGATGTGCAAAAGGTGAGCATTGAATTAAAATAAATTAAAAAAAAGACAGGCTACAGTGAGCTGTAGCTAACTGCTAACTGCACAGGATCTGCACGTGTATGCTTTAATACTTGCAATTAAATGCTCTTATAAGCTACAATGTCGTTAAGTAACTATCTATATTCATAAATAAACTGTATAAACAACCACTCAACGGTGCTTTAGCTCTACTGTGTCATATTCCTGCAAGATCGTAATTGTTTACATTCGTGTAGGTTAAGACAGCACATTTCAGGCTCATTACATAACCTGCTGCAGCCACATATGTTAAAGGTAAAGAGCAACTACCTGTTTATTCTGGCTCTTTGAAGCACCACATCTGCCATTTAAGAGTACAATTTGCCATTTTGCATACTTGTTCATTCTAACATAACACTGTAATTAGAGACACAACCAGGATAAATACTGAGATCAAGAGACTCTTTCCAGTAAGTTTATCAATAAAGCACCTTTCGAGAGCAGATTTCACAAAGTGCTTCAGTAACAGACATGACATATTATGCAATTGAATTGAGAATGCATATAATGTGTACATTTGACCTCAGATAGGACTTAAAGAGACATCTCTTCTACATGAATTGTATCTTTGTGTGAAATTGTGGTGGTGAGACAAGCATGTTTTTGTTTCATTTGGACATGTTTCTGCAGAAAGAGCCTTTTCAGAGATGTTGGTAGTCAGGAGATATGCATTAGCCCCGTGTAAATATTTCAGTTTAGTCAGGTTTAACAAACTTACGCCCTTTGTACCACAAAAACTGTGTTAGTGTTAAACTTACAACCAAAAAAAAGCCTCTCCTTCTCAAAGTCCTAGGCTGAATTTCAGTCCCAGTCCGATGTGCATCTTTGTTTAAAAGTGGAAACAGATATGAAATATCAGAGTGAAATATTCAAACAAAATACTCATGTTTTTATGGCTGCACTATTCTATCAAATGGAAATATTCTACATTGATTGAGTGTGTAAATGCTCTATGTTTGATGTTGGATGTGGATGGTTGATACTGACCCAGCAGCACTTGTTTCCTGCCTTTTTTATAGTACATGGAGGAAGGATACGTGGTTCTGGACGGGCTGCTGACCTCCCAGGAGTGCGATGAGCTGAGGCAAAGGATGGCAGAGATAGTGGAGCGGACGGACGTCCCAGAGCACTGCCGCACCACCTTCAGCACCTATCACGATGAGCAGCTCAAAACACAGGTGACCCAATGCACCAAAGCACACTGTGAGATCAGTCTTCAAGGTCATATATACGAATAATAAAAAAAAAAAGCTGTATTCTAAGGTAACAAAAACACAACGATTCTTAGTTTCAGGTGATTATACACTAAAGAAAACATACTTATTGATATTATATTCCATTTCTGCCAATAGATCCTCTTAATTGTTACACACTGTGTCCTTTAAACAATGTGAACGACTCACAGTTTTATCCCCCAATATTTCTTTTCCATGCTTTCCGTCATATTGTGCTAAAAGATGCAGGTGAGGTTCCCACTTATGTTCAGTTACAGGTTCAGGTAGGTCGATCCTCAGTGTCCTTCCTTTTAGGCTAATAGCAAACGCTTATGTCAACAGTGTGTTTGTCTGTGTCTGTTTGTCTGCGTGTCCCGTCTGTAATGTAATCATTCCCGGCTGGATCAGATGACTCATGTTAACCTTTTGACCTGCAGGGAAATGCCGACTATTTCATCACCAGTGGAGATAAGATCCGCTTTTTCTTCGAGAAAGGAGTTTTTGACGACAAAGGTGAGCTCTGTTCAAATTATTTCTAGCTTGTCTGTTTGTTTGTTTTATATAAATATATCGCCAAAGCATTTCTTGTCTTGCAGGTGAATTCATCGTACCAAAACAGCGGTCTCTAAATAAAGTGGGACATGGTGAGATTTCTGATCAATGTTTTCCGAAACATCTTTCCAAAAGTTCGTAACTAATCCCAGTTTTCGTCTTTAAGCGCTACATGCTTATGAGCCGTTGTACAAAAAGGTTACACATTCACCCAAAATCCAGGTGAGTGAGCTGTTGAATATCAGAGAATGATGTACTGAGTCACAGAATAACTAACACTCACATTAAATGTTCCCTTTTAGGGCTTAGCGAAGAAGCTGGGTCTTATAAGTCCTGTGATACTGCAAAGCATGTTCATCTTTAAGGTAAAGCATTAAAGTCAATCTGTATAAGAAATGCCTTGTAGTGTCATTATCACATCATTTGTCTTTCTCTCTCCTCCAGCAACCAGGGATTGGTGGAGAAGGTAAGACAAACTATACATATATAAAACTCATGCAATAAACATTCTTTCCATAAAATATCTTTTTTATAGCAGATTGTTTTGTCTGTTTGTTTTAGTGACCCCACATCAAGATGCCACATTTCTGTACACGGAGCCTCTGGGCAGAGTCATGGGGCTGTGGATCGCCCTGGAAGACGCCACTGTTAACAATGGCTGCCTGTGGTTTATCCCAGGGTCACAAAACAGTAAGCTCACTATCAGTGGTGGACTTTGATTTATATTTAGTCTCTAGTGTACTTACTGTGTGTAAGTACAATTTTGAGGTACTTGTACTTTACTTGAATTTAATGCGACTTTATACTTCTACTCCACTGCATTTCAGAGGGAAGTATTGTACCTTTTACTTCACTACATTTAATTGACAGGTCACATTAATAATACAAAATAAAATCAACAAATAAATGTAGTTGTATTATTATTGGGGGTGTCAATTGCTTTAAAACTGAGCTTGCTACGATCTAAAAATCGCAAGTTGCATTAATGTTTTAAAGAAATTGGTGGCGTTAAAAACAAATTTGCGTTAACTTTGACAGCCCTAATTATTATAGATGAAGCTACCTACTAAATTAACTATTAGACATTAAAGTGGTGCTTACGCTTGAACGCATCAATAATTATTGCAATGATATAATGCAATTATAGGATATACTGTATATTATTCTGCAATGAGTACTTTAACTTTTGGCACTTTAGTACATTTTACTGCTAATACTTTTGTACTTTTACTCAAGTAACATTTTGAATGCAGGACTTTTACTTATAACAGAGTATTTCTACACTGTTGTATTGGTACTTTTACTTAAGCAAAAAGGTTTGAGTACTTCTTCCACCACTACTCACTATATGCTTCCAGAGGCTATTTTGTTTCTCCACCATACTGTGTGATTTGTCAAATGATTTTTGTCCAGGTGGTATTTCTCGGCGTATGGTGCGTACCCCGAAGGGCACCTTTCCCCTGACAGATTTCGCCGGTCGAGAGCAGACCTATGATGACGAGAAGTTTGTCGTTGCACCTGTTAAAAAAGGTAATTCACTTGTCTTTAAATTTAAGAGGGCAAATGACAGGTGATTGAGGAATTGTAGTGTTTTCAAGCACTTTCTAACAGAGGTTGTATCGGAGATAATATACTGTACAGTGTGAAAGCACAGGCATTTGTTGTGCATCCAGAGAGTTTGTGCCAATTTTGGTAAAGTATCACTAAGCATTATATGCACATTGTGCATTTTATAGTGCTGAAACAAGTAGTAATTTAAAGGAATAGTTCCACGGTTTTGGAAATACGCTCATTAGGCTCGTTCGAGATGAGCCAAGCCTGCTCAGAATCGATCAACAGCCATTGCCGCACAATGCCGGTTAGATTTGTGTCTGACTTGATCCCGACTTGCTCTGACGTGATGCACACGTGGGCAACGATAACCTCACGAGATCGATGCGGCCGCAGTTTTTAGAGCCAGGCACAGCAGTTGCTCTCCACCGACTGCAAGACCCAGGGCATGATGGGAAACGCCTGGCTGTCGCTTGGTCAAGGAGCTGATTGGCTCCTAGTTTTGACAAAAAAACGCCACTTTTTGCAGAAAATCCTAACTTTATGTATAATTGAAATATTTTACACTAGATTGTAGGCTATTAGTCTCATGTTGTGTAAAAAACACTTTCATTTTTACACTTTGGTTTTTGTACAAATTAAACAAATGCAATATAACATGTTAATTAGTGAGCTTTAGAGGTGCTGATATGCTGATTTGGTTACCTTTGGACAGAGCCAGGCTAGCTGTTTCCCCCCGTTTCCAGTCTTTATGCTAAGCTAAGCTAACCGGCTGCTGGCTGTAGCTTCATATTTACCGTACAGACATAAGAGAGGTATCAATCTTCTCATCTAATTCTCAGCAAAAAAAGAAAAACAAATGTATTTCCCAAAATATAAAATATTCATTTAATGAATCTACTTAATCTGCAACTGTTTTGATAATTAATTAAATATTTAAGGAATTAATCCAGAAGAAACGCCAAACAATTGCTGTTTGAAATGTGAGGATTTGCTAGTTTTTATGTAATTGTAAATTGATTATTGACGGGTTTTTGACAGTTTGTCAGAAAAAAAACAAGTCATTATTTTCTGACATTTAATAGACTTAAACGGTTAAATTGATTAATTGATAACAAAAACAGCATTAGTACTCCGCAGCACCAAACAAAGCTGTGAGAGTTGGTCAGATGTTGCACATTTGCAAACCTATCCATCAACCGCTCTGTGTTCAGGTGGTGTCGTCCTGATCCACGGGGAGGTGGTGCATCGCAGTGCTCAAAACACCTCCGAGGACTCTCGTCACGTCTACACCTTCCACCTCATGGAAACCCAGGACAGCCGCTGGAGCCCTGACAACTGGTGAGAGTTTATTAGAGTTGGGTGGCTTTGTGGCGTTTCTTTCATTCCTATTTTATATGTTTTAATTGTATGTAAAAATCTGGTTGTGTCACAATCCTATATTATGAAAAGTTGAAGTCATAAGCATAAAAAACACTAGGGCTGTCAATCAATTAAAATATTTAATCGCATGGTTGTCCATAGTTAATCGTGATTGACCACAAATTAATTACACATTTTTGTATCTGTTCAAAATGTACCTTAAAGGGAGATTTGTCACGTATTTAATACTCTTTTCAACATGGGATTGGACAAATATTCTTGCTTTATGCAAATGTATGTATATATTAATACTGGAAATCAATTAATTAACACAAAACAATGACAAATATTGTCCAGAAACCCTCACAGGTACTGCATTTAGCATAAAAAAATATGCTCAAATCACAACATGGCAAACTATAGCTGCGGCAGCATGTGTGCGTTTTAGTGCTTATAAATTCAACTTTTATTTTGTAGAAGGAAAATTGTGTTATGTCTCACTAAGACTCAAGTTATCATGTTTCCATCTGTTTGGTCCTTAAAGGTTGCAACCCACTGAAGAGCTCCCTTTCCCGCCTCTCTACACTAAGTGAAGGATGTTTTTTGGGGAATTTGGTGCTGCAGTTTATTGAAAGACACAAGCTCCTCTCTTTCCTGAAGAAGGACCAACATGTTTGTATCCTATGCGACATCTGTTTCTCTGAGCTATTTGTAGACTGGTAATGTAGCCTGTTAAACAGCAATGTCAACACTGAATTAATGGGGACCAACCCACGTTTTTGATGAATGTATCAATGTTTGTAAATGAGAAGTTTTTAATACATTGGAAAATTAATTTGAGTAAACATTTTATAACTTCCCATGGAGACTGCGCAGTAATTTAGGTTTACTTTTATTCAACCAACTCCTCATCAACATTGTCACCAACCAGCTTTATTCTTCTTCAAGGTCTTTTTGTTTTTTTTCAAATTTGTGTGAAGACGAGATGGAAGATTCCTATTTTTCTTTTTTTTTTATAGACAACACTGAGCATTTCTATTTTCAAGTATGTTCATGTTAAGACGCAACTTAAATGGAAGAACTAAAATTCATGTATGAATGATTATCAAACACTACATCCGAACCTCTTATGTTCATTTTAAAATCAAAACCAAAGGATTAACATTTGTTTTCAATCACTCAGGCCCTGTTCAGACCTGGTATTAACATGCGGCCTGTGTGATCCAATGGAAACGGCTTCCGTGCTTTACTGTATCCTGTCGGTACAACTGTATTTTATTAAAATATACCTTATCCATAGGCTACATATCTAGCATTATTATCATGCTGTCGGAGATGTGTCTGTGCTCTGCACTAAGCTGACACCCGCCCGTCCGCACGCCTGTTCTCTCTCATCTCCGGCTATCTGGAGCTCTGTACCCCGCTGTTACCTGGCAAAGGCAGCAGTGTTGGAGGCACGAATCGCTGGTACAATAACCTTATATTTTGATGTTAATAAAATGTACCCGAATTCACGAATATGTAGGATATTACTACTGACATTCATGTAATATTACACCACAACGTCTGCTGTATTAGCCGTGTGTTTACTGCGTGATTATTTGCATATAGAGCGGGGAAGTGAGATCCGATCACAAGTTGTCAGGTGTGAACAGACGTATTTAAAAGTGTCCATTTGTGATCGGATCACTCGGGATGCATGTTATTTCCAGGTCTGAACAGGGCCCTCAGTCAGTCACACAAGTCCTGCTTCTCAATCCTCCAATGAATATTAAACAAATGGACTAAAATAGGAGACATATCATTTTTATCTTTCTTCTCCGATGCACTCAACATGCAATATTACATTTTTCTTTTTAAATGTAAGCATGATTGCAAAAAACAACATACCAGTGGGATCATGCTAATAATTGTTACAACATAATAAATTAAAAAAAAAAAAAACACCAAAGAACTTTTACAGATGAACATAAGGCTGTTAATTAATTCATGCTGAAAACAAGTTTCAGGTTATAAAACTGTAGCGTCCTCATCCAAGAATGATGAGATGAAACATGATGTTTGAGGATATTTCAATGAAGTAATTTGTACATAAAAATGATGCAAAACAAAGTTGCTAAAAAAAGGAAAAGGGCTCATGTCCATCATTTTGGCCCAAAGCATCTACAGACTCCAAAAATATGCATGGTTTGAAGGCTCAGTATCACAAGGAAATGTATATATTAAGTGTACCGTTAAGGGGTCCCATCAAACCTCAAACAAAAATATACTGTAGGATACCTTTGTACATGTTACAGTACTTCATTTCACATTAGTGTCATGCAAGAGCATATTGAGTTTCTGCCATATTGAAGTATAAATCAGCCCTTATAAAGAAGAGTTGAGAGGGCCTGTCATGCTTTCATCTACAATAGTAGGTAATGTATGATAGAAAACATACTTCTTAAGGCAAATATTTTCAGTAGTAAGTCCTTCATATTGCCATCGGGGAGGTAAAACAATCTAATAACAAAAATGTTGATTAAGAAAAAGACATATCACTAAGCTAACTTTAAATCATGTTCTTCAAAAGGCAATACAAAGGTCAAGATAGGAAAACCTTCTCATTGGTGATCATAACCGTGCCATTTAGCAGCGTCTGTACCATCCAGAAGTGTTTAAGGGACATCTTTCCACTTTGCTCTCTCCTGTTGCATAATTCAGGAGTTGTTGGTGTCAGCAGGTCGAGAGCCTCGCGGTCAGAGACGGTGACGCGCGAAGAAACCGTACACCGCCGCTGTCACTAAAGACGCAGCTCTCAAAGAATATTTAGCAACTCGCATTTCTTGGTAACTTATTCTGAAACGACGTCTCATTTCTCAAAGCAACTGATACTGAAATGACTTGTGATCTGAGGGCTCTAATGTCATGCTAACATCACGTCTGCTTGCCACATAAAGGACGGAGTTTCTTTAGTGCCTCATTGGTTTACTGACATAACGATTACCCGGCTTGATTAACTTCTTGTGCTGATCAGCCCACGGATTCCTAAAAGAACTTCTGTTACCTCTACTATCATTTTTTTATATTTCTAAATTCATTATTCTTCCTTCCCCCTAGAAGGAGCTGAGGACAGTTTTGGTTTGTGCCATCTGTCCAGTCAAAGCAACAGCAGGATGAAGAGGTAGAGTGGGAGTAGGAGGTTGTCTATTTGGGAGGTGTAGGCTTCCAGCATGGCCACCAGAGTGATGGAGCCAACGATCCACGAGTAGGTGGAGTTCAGATTGATGCTCCCATCAAAGATGAGAAACACTGCCACGGCGATGATCTGGGCGAACACCGACGTCGCGGTGCCCTCCATGGTTTTCTTTGTGCCGGGCCAGCGGATCTCCCCCATGGTGCTGCCGAACACAGACGCCACGGTGTCTCCGACCCCCACGGCCAGCACGCCCGCGTAAGGCACCAGGCCGCCTGCACCGGGAAGTATCCCCTTCGGAGCGCAGGGCCCGGGGAACAGCCATATGGGTAGGGACATGCCTAGCAGCAGGTAAACGTGGGTCAGGATAAGAGGCCCAGAGTCCCGCTCATCCAGGAACAAGGTGAGCAGCTGCCTGAGCAGCTGACCCAGCGGCCTGATCCGAAAGTAACGCACGTACTCCAAGAACAAGAAAATCGCCAAGGCACCCACGGACGCCACGTGAAGCAGCTGCCTGTCGTATATCAGTCCTGGAACATATGTGGCCGCGACAATCAGATGGAAGTACTTCCTGACAACAGTGGAGGCCTGGTACTTCTTGGAGCCGGACTGGCGCTGGTAGTTCTGGTGTAACACAACACAAGTGGCCACAACAGCCAGAAACGCCCAGTACCCCAGCAGACAAAGTCTCCTGTTATTTAGTGTTACAAAATCCAACAGCCACATGATGGGGTGCCGGCCAATGAACAGGGAGAGCCACGGCATGAGGATTCCCAGACCCAGAACGGCCGTCATCATGTGAAAGAAAAGTGACGACACCCAGGTCTCGGACTCCATGAAGCAGAAGAGCAGGGCAAAGAAAACACCCAGCAACAGAGAGCCCACCACTACGACCGGCAGGAAATAGTTCACCGGATCACCTTTGACCTCTGCCAGGTTCAGGGAGCGCTTGATGAGCTGGTTGACGATGAAACTGATTCCGCCGACGATGAGGAGCGCCTCTCCGGGTGTGAAGCAGCGTGGCAGCAGGTAAAGCACAATCAGGCTGAGATAAACGAAGATCAACAGTACCTCCAAGACCTCGATGACCTCAGACACCGTCAGCGTCTGTTTGGTCGTGTAGAGAATAGCGCTGCCGGCCAGGCCTGCGATGACGCAAGTGTTGGTGGGTACGGGTCTCGTGATGCCCAGCGCGATCAACGAGAGAAACAGAGCCAGCATCATGCCCGTGACGGTGACCACCATGGAGAAGCGCTCAAAGAAGACATTCCCTGAGGCAGAGCACTTTTCTTTCAGCACCAGGCCCAGCAGAGGCATCACCATGGAGGCCGAGACGATGCCGCTGTTCGCCGCGGGACGGAACTGGAACACGGCGCCCCCCGACCTGAGCAGACGGTCCCATTTGTGCTGCACGTAGAACGCCTGGATGAAGAGGGCTATGCTGCCCCACGAGTGCTGGTTCCACACCACCATGTGGACGCACAGCAACACAGCCAACACCACGGAGGACTCCACGAGCACGGGGTCGATCAGCATGGCTGCAGGGTGGAGGCTCGCAGGGAGGGAGAGGATGCTTGATCTCATGACCAGATGGTCTGCAACAATGAAGGCACTTCTTCTGTCACTTCCTCTCTCTGGCACACTTCATCATTTGGCAGCCACTTTTCACTTGCTAAGGGTGTCTAGAAAAGAGGGGGGGGGAATTAATCAGCGAGTTTACAATTCAAGAATAAATCACCACAAAATAGAAGAATGAAAATTACTGAATCCAGTAGTAATAATAACAACTTGGATTTATATAGCGCCTTTCAAGAAACCCAAGGACAATTAACATAGACATAAATAGACAAAACAAACGGAACATAGCAGCAGCTAGAGGCCATAGGTCTTGTTGAAGAGGTGGGTTTTAAGAAGTCTTTTGAAGCTGTCCAGAGATGGAGAGCTGACCCGTGCCTGAGGATCTCAGGCTCCGGGACTGTGTGTGTATGGGTGGAGGATGTCAGATAGGTACTGAGGAGCCGGGGCATTGAGGGATTTATAGGTGAGGAGGAGGATTTTGTAGGGGATGCGGGACTTGACCGGGAGCCAATGGAGGTGGGGGTGGGTGAGGGTGGGGGCGAGACTGGGTGCACTAAGTCCATGAGTCATCTTCTCTTTTCTTTTTTCTAAACTTTGAAATCTATTTTGCATTTTCAGCTCCGAGTTGAACATCATGAGCATCCATACAGAATTCAACAAAGATAATACAACACTTAACAAATTGAGCGAACAGTACAATATGTATATATTCTCCAACAACACATGCATCATGTTTTATGTTCCATGTAAATTATCCATTTTCCACAGTTCTTGTCATAGATATTGCTTTTAATTTTTAGTTGGTTGCATCAGTTTTTCCATTGAAAAAAAAATATCATGGACAATCTCAAACCAGGGATCTTTCCCTGGAGGTTCTGCTTTATACCAGTTTCTTGCTATAGCTTTTTTTTGCTGGCTAGAATTTCTATCTGCTCTATGCACAACCTCTTCAATGTTCCCTAGGTACATAACAGCCATGAGTCATCTTTAGTGAACCTTGCTCATGTTTTATCTGCTTTCTGTCATGAACTATGGCCACACTGAACATTCACCCAGTCAACTATCTACACAAGTGAATGGGACCACAGAGAAATGCAGATTTCTACATCAGCTGCAACCTTTTGTTCTGTGTGTGTGTGTGTGTGTGGTGGGGGTTGTTGGAGGTTACACTGACTTTCTACTCAGCTGTGAAGGTTGTGTTAACACATGGCCATCACATCTGACGGATAAAAGAATAAAAAATGATGCAGTCATTTGTTACATCCATGCAAATGATAATAATAGAAACGCATCCCCTCTCTGCAAAGCCAAGGATGCTGCAACCTCAGAGAGCATCGAGCTAGCGGCCGGATACAGCTGAGGTATCATAATAAAACTGCAGGCAGAATGGAGATAAAACCCAGTTTGACAAAGACAAGCTTACGTACCACATAAGTGCAGTGTTATCTGGACGACGGTGCAGTGTTCAATGAATCGGCGCTGTCCTTTTTTCCTTATTTGACAGATTCCTTTCCTTTGTCAGCTGTCGCTTCTCTCTCTCTCTCACACCCAGAAGGAGGGGGCCATATTTGACAGCCGCACCACGTGATATAAACCTCATAAAGGCGTGGTTTTCGTTGTTTTTTATTTTTTATTTTTTTTTAATTAAATACATTCTTAAGTTACTGTGTCCTTAAGGAAGCACATATTGTGTGTTTTTAAATTAAAAAAAAATTGCTACACCCTTATTTGTATTATAACAAATTAATCACACGTATTACTTTATACAAAATACATAATTATACTTATAGGTGTATAGGAGGAAATTCAGAAGTTGATGATTTAATTTTTATTTAAAATATGTTTATGGAAGAATTAATGCTTTTTCTTTTTTTTATATCGGCGGACACAATAGAGTGCTACACGAATGAGTCTCCGGAAATGAGTTTTTAGCACTTCCGTGTTTTTTTTAATGTTTTTTTTTAGTTAGATGCCTGAAATAAGATCTGTGGTTTACACAAGCTTAAGGGATTTTGACGTTTTGTTCTACAACATAAAATACATAAATTAAATACAACACTCGGGATTTTTGAAGCCGTTATGTGTGTTAAAAAAGGCTGGTTGCTTTAGTGAGTGGCTAAATTAAGGGTAGCAGTTAGTGACGTGTCGGTCGCGAACGAGCCGGTTCAAAGAGCCGGCTCGTTCAAGTGAACGATAAGAGCCGGCTCCCGTCCGAGAGTCGTTTTTTTAAATTTTTAAATTTTTTAATTTATTAATTCAAGGCAGTATGATAGGATGATCTTCTCCGCGCCACGGGCACTCCATGCACTGACTGGCTGTTTTCGAAACCGCATACTATACTAGTAGTACGTACTGATTTGGCCAAAATGTAGTATGTAGTATGCAGTGTGCGAACAAAAGCAAAATCTACAGTATGCCAAAAATACCCGGATGACGTACTGATTTGGAAAAATTCTCCAGTATGCATCAGACCAGTCTATCTCGCCTACTGTATCCCACAATGCAAAGCGCCGGAACAGTACAGGCTATGGGTACAAAAACAGCAGCCAAAAGCTGCTCTTTTTTTACGTTTTCTGTAGCCATTTCAACACTAAATTCACTTCTGAAAGTTTTTGAGGCGAGAAATCAACTGTGTAGATTATTAATATCGGCAGTTTTACGAAGTTAGATGGCGAATCGAACATTTGTTCCACCGTTGTCGGAGTTTAGAAGCTCCACAGAATACCGTGACAGCCAGCGAGCGCCTGCCCGGGTCGCTGCCAGCAAGCCGGGTAGTCACGCTCAGAGACCGCTATGAGCTGCTGGAGCTCACTCCGGTCTCGTAGACAAGAGGCTTTTATTTCCTTGTTGACGGATAGTTTGTTTAAATATCACAACACAGATGTCCATTATAAATTAACAGGAACCTGTGTTTATTTGCCTTTTTTCGAGTTAAAAAGCTCCACAATCACCCGCGGGCATAGCTCGCTGGAGAGCCGGCCAGCGACGCTCACAGAGCGGCTGTAGAGCAGCAGAGTGGCGAGAGAAGATGAGAGGAGAGGAAGAGGAGAGAGAAGAGGAGAGGGAAAGAGCAGCTTCTGACGGGGCAGAGAGATTCCTGATGAGACAACATGACACTTTTTTTAACATTTCTCTAATATCTGGAGGGAGATCAGTCCTTTTGCTGTAACTGAAAAAGCAGTTTGAGTAAAGTAAACGTTGTGGATGAATGTTTTATATTTCCCGTCTCTCCTCGTTGATGATCCTGTTTGTCGGACTTCTTTATGAGCTGTCAGAATAAATAGTTTAAACCTGCAGTATCTTATAAAGTAAACAAACATAACATAAACAACAAAATCAAAGTTGTATTTTTTGATAATATTGTAATAGTGGTACAAGTTAGTTTTTTTGTCCTGTGCTTTAAGAGCTGGTTTGAAGGTTTAAGCCTCGTCTAGCATACTGCTAAATACATCACTTTAACTGTCACATACTGCATACTACTGAGGAACGCAGTATACAGTATGTACTGCATACTGCATACTGCGCTCCTCAGTAGTATGCAGTATGCGGTTTCGAAAACAGCCAAGGATCATAATACCATCAAGCAGGGAGGGGCGGGGGGTGCGTGGCGCGCTGACGGTCTACAGGTACAGAGCAGGAGGGAGAGGAAGAGAGAAAGAAGAGAAAGAGAGAGAGGAGTGTGGTGTGCGAATAGCAGAAAAGATGAGTGCAGTCGGAAACTAAGCAGCATGTAAAATTATGGTATTCTGGAAATTATAAGGTAAAGTCAAATTAAATTGAATAATTTAAGTGATATATGTGCACACATACTAATTCAAGATTCAAGATTCAAGATGTTTATTGTCACGCCGGTTGTACAGGTACAAACGTGTGAAATACTTTTCGCTAGGAAGCTCCATTAAATAATAATAAATTATATTACATTTACATTTACATTACATTTACATTTACATTACAATTATAAAAGGAAATACTTTATACAAGGGCATATTAAGAACATATACAGGCATATTAAGAACATATGTATTAACAATATATACAGTATATACAGTATAAGATATATTTTTGTGTAATCATAGGTCAAAACAGCTAAAGCTAAATTTGGCTGAATTATAAAAAGGCAGAAGTGGTAAAAACGAAGAGCCGTTTGGGAGCCGAAAGAGCCGGCTCTTCTTGGTGAGCTGAGCCAAATGATCTGGCTCACTAAAAAGAGCCTGAATTCCCATCACTAGTGGCAGTAATTTAACAATCAGAATACCAGCGAAGAAGAAAAGTGCTACGTCAGCGGTGACAACGCAGAATAACAACCAATCAGATCGCAGGAACGAAGATGGCGGAATCGGAGATGAGCGTCAGGTAGGAGCCGTTAGAAGCAAACTTTAACTAACATTCACGTTGTTTTAATAGTTTTTAAGTATTTACCAACGAGGAAACATTTCTACACAACGTGTCTGTTTGTTAAGCCCCGTTGGCGGTAAACATTTCTGTTTGACATGGTGTCTTTTGAGCTGTTTAGCGACAAGCTAAGTTAGCTTAGCATGTGCTAGCAGTTTGAATTACTGTTGAACAGCGCGTGTGTGTTAGCCGCATGACAACAACAGCGTGACTGTGTGGAGTTCACTCCTCAGCTAGAACCGGCTTATTCAACTAGAAGAGGAGCGGCCGGGCTTCGCTTCTAGTTAAAATGCATCACAATGAACCCCCAAAGAGCGACACTGGTTAGTTGTGACACAGGAGAAGAGGCCAACGCTGGTGTTTTGTCATGGAGAGGACAATGACACATTATTTGAAAAGAAAATATTTCCTTTTGTATTTGCACAGTTTGAAAATGGACCACTACTGAAAAAGCCACTCAATTAGCATCACAATATATGAGATATTAAATACACAGCAACACAAAAAGACAAGTTTATTAAAGGTTTCAAACTACTAGGTGCCTTTGTAACGAGATAATCAATGTTATTCACTTCACCTGTCAGTGGTCTTGATTTCATGGCTGATCGGTGTATGTCGTCACCCCTAAACTGCCTATTAGATAAACTTGTACTTTCACATGCAGATGAATTGACAGCTACTCCTGTGTAATATACATTCATGTATTTGCTAAAATATACCCATTATTCTCTTAGGAGCAATCGAGAATTATGGACCATACTGCTGGGAAGATCTGCGTTACGAGAGCCGGTATGTCTTCTTGCCACACGTCCTTATCTTCCATATATGCAAAAGTGTGTCGCAGCTACAACTGTGTGGAGGTTGAATCTGGGATTGTTTTAAGGGGGTTAAATGGTCCCATCAGTACTTTAATTCTTGTAATTAGTGGAATCATCTTTTATTGAGTGAGTTTGGATGTACCAAAATCACAGAAATATTAACATTACTTTATCATACTTGTGAAGAAAACATATTTGTTGTCCACTCACAGCATATTGTTATTTATACAGTACAGAAAATGACAGTGATTCTCCCTCTTCTTATCATGAATTGTTTGACGGGCACAGGCTCAGATAGAGGCAGAGCTCGACAGACACTGGGACAGACTGCATCAAGGACTCACTTACTTTAAGCCACCCAGGTATGGTAACAGTTATTTTAATCCTAACATCAAATCCACTACTACTCATAACAACTTAAAGAGTAATTGTCAGCGTCCCTTTTCTAGCTCATCCTCTGCTGTGAAAGTGAAGGAAAACAAAGATGTTGCACAACCATTGAAGGATTTTGGTCTGAGGATCAGTAAACTATTGGTAAGAGTTTAAAATGTCTGTTTTACTTCAAAGATGTGATTCATTTGGTGGTGCATTCCATGACGATTTGCTAATGATATCATGCTTCAATAATGTTACAGGGTCTTGATGAGCGACAGAGTGTGCAGCTTTTACAGTGCTACCTACAAGAGGACTACAGGGGAACCCGTGATTTGTTAAAGGTGGGGTTTGTAATGCTGAGAAAATAGCAAGAGTACACTAGATTTTAAAAATGATTCAACTGAAAAAAAACACTGAACAGTCAGTGTATGTATTAGTGTGACTGCTG
Source organism: Sebastes fasciatus (assembly GCF_043250625.1). NCBI lineage: Eukaryota > Metazoa > Chordata > Actinopteri > Perciformes > Sebastidae > Sebastes > Sebastes fasciatus. The sequence goes on from NC_133813.1 coordinate 13,529,288, forward strand.
ACATGTAGTGTAAAGTGCTTTGAGTCGTCGGAAGACTAGAAAAGCACTATATAAACGCAACTCCATTTACCATTAAGGTTACCATATTTCATGAGGAACAAAGATTGTAAGAAGATATTATGATTGGTATTCAAATGGTGGCTAACAGAGTCTTCCATACAGGTTGTTCTCAAGGATGAGCGACAAAGCCAGGCGCTGCTGCTGAAGGTCAGTACAGAGATCTGCAGCTATTTACACTTGCTGTATAGTTACACTTGAGTCAGCATGATAGTTATACTTCCATATTTAATCCAATAAGTATGATTGTGTATGTGCATTCACAGGTTGCTGACTATTACTACGAGGAGCGCATGTGCCTGCTCAGATGTGTCCTGCTATTGCTGACATACTTTCAGGATGAGCGACATCCCTATAGGGTGAGTAGCAGCTAGATCTGGATCACATCGTGTATTTCTCTTTATTTGTTGTTGCTTATGTAAAACAACTCTGGATGTGTTTGTTTTTGTCCAGGCTGAGTACAGTAACTGTGTCAATAAACTGGAGAAGGACCTTGTGAGCAAGTACCAGTCGCAGTTTGAGAACCTCTTCAAGGCAGAAGCACCAACATGGGAAACTCACGGAAACCTCATGGTGATAATTTGGTTCATATGTTTTGTTTATATCTGGTCAATACCATAATACTTATATTGTAACCTAGATCTAATTTAAATATCACATATTACTTGGTGACATTTGTCCACCAAAAGATGTTAATAGTTTTTATTATCATTTCAAGACGGAGAGGAACGTGTCGCTATGGTTCCTGCAGTGTCTGAGAGAACAGTCTCTGCTGCTGGAGATCATCTTTCTGTATTACGCTTACTTTGAGATGAGCCCGACCGACCTGCTGAGCTTCACCAAAATGTTCAAAGAACAAGGCTTTGGTTTGCGGCAGACCAACAGACACCTAGTGGACAAGAACATGGACTCGCTTGTTGACCGCATCGGGTAAGAGCACATATGAAGCATATATGAGCATATGAAATTCATATGTTTAAAGTGAGCTGTCTCCCAGCATAGCGTAAATAGTGTGTTGGTTTTGTGGTATGCGACTTTGATTAAAATCTAAAAATGTACTTCAGTTCACTGCAAATGAATCAGACAGAAGGTACTGTTGGTGAAAGCTAACCAAATGCTTAGCTACTACTAAGGTATCTTTTTTAAAGAGTTAGATTATAAATACATTAACACATAACATAAGCCAATGTTCTTTATAGAGATTCCTTAAATTTGTTCTTAAAGAATTGTGACCGATATATGTACTGAATGGGCCAATCACTATTGGAAAATAAACTGGTCAGTATTGGTGTTATGGCATCACCGTTTCTAAATCATCTCAAACATATCTTTGAGATTTCTGTACAATTTCTTGTTACTTATTGGCTGACATATACACAGACACAATACATCTGCAATAAGCATTTATCGGACCATATATTTAGTACATTGCTTAATATTTGATTCCTTGTGTAGTCTTTAATGTCTTGTATATTTCTTTGGCCTGCAGATATTTGAGCTCTCTCATCCTGGTTGAGGGAATGGACATAGACTTCCTGCACAAGTGTGCCCTGGAAGACTGTACAGAGCAGCATCAGTTCTCCAATGCTCCTGATGTCATCAAGGTTTGACCCCAGACTCTAAACGCAGCACACTTAAATATTTTGTAATGTAACTGGAGCAATCATACTCAACCGTACAGTGTGTGAACTGATTTAGGCACATGGAATAAACCAGGGATTCTCAACCTTTTTAGCGCTTTTTCCAATTTGCAAGCATAACCAATGTATTCCTTATGTTTTTTTAGTTCAATATGATACCAGTACTCTTGCTGTAAAACTGAGCCCGCTACAACCTCCGAAAGATAGAATAGGCCCAGTGGTTGAGAAAAGCTGGAATAAACCATACAGGCATATCAACAACCTCTACTTTTCCTCTGTTTGTTCCAGGAGATGGATCAGCTGCTGTTGACATTTGGTGACATCCCTCATCAGGGGCCGGTGCTGCTGGCCTGGGTCCTGCTGAGACACACTCTGCGACCAGAGGAGTCCAGCCCCGTGGTCAGGAGGATAGGCAACACCGCCCTGCAGTTGGGAGTGTTCAAGTACATTTCAACCATGCTGAAAGGCCTTGGAGTCTCAGGGAATAATGTAAGATAACATAGATACACGGGTCAAACTTAAAATTCTTAAGAAGGTGGAAAAACATTTATAACCTTTTGTTAAAGGAAACCTTTAATTGTTACTGTCTCATCACAGCTACTAAAAGGGTTCAGAGCGCTTCTGGTTTTCTCTACCAGGTAGTTAAATGTAATCACATGGGGCCTCAGACCTAAATCAGCCTCTAATGAGATGGCTAGAATGAAAAACACCTGGCAGTAGGGAAAAAGCGGATTCGTTTTATAGTCAGAATCTGAGCTAAATCAGACTTCAGGTTTTATAATCATACCCATCAAGCTGTGGTTTTATACAGACACTGAAGTGAAGACAATGCACTGTGAAAAAGTACTTTTCTAAATGTTGTTTGTGTGATCGCTGAAAATAACAAGTTCTACTAACACATTTGTGCATCATAAACTCACATTTCCCCTGTTAAAATATATGACACAGCAACACAAACGACACCGACGTCTTTTCTCAGAAATGTATTTGTATTGTTAGACGACATAAAATTGTCTGTCACTCCTTTTATCTCCAGTGCACAGCAAGCACAGCAAAGATGTGCATCTACGGCCTCCTCTCATTTGTGATCACTTCCTTTGAAGAGGAAAGCCTACAGGTATTCATCCAGATTTTACATGCATATATGTTAAATGTTCCTTACTCACAATCATATTTGTAACTTGCTCTTTATCATCATGCGTGCGACAGACCGATGGTGTGGCGACACAGTGCTCCCACCTGATCGATGCTGCCTGTGAGGTCCTCTCTGCTCCCAGTCTGGCTGAAGTCTTTTGGGAAATGGTGAGAAAAAACAAAGAAAGAAGACTTCTTTAACGATCAAATTGGATAAAAAAACTGTTCATAATCTGTTTTGTTCGTCAAATCTTTAATCCAGAAGCCGAACATGGGATTGGGAATGATCCTGGACAGTGCAGTCGGGATGTTCCCCCACAAGATCGGACCACTGTTACAGCTTCTAACTGCACTTCTGTCAAACAAGTCGACTGTTAAAAAGGTAGATTTCACACATGCACACACTCAACTTTTCCCTATGTAAATGGTTTAACGATATATTTTATTACCTCTATGTGACAGGTGTACAACTTTTTGGATAAGATGTCCTTCTACACGCAAGTTTACAAACATAAGCCCAATGATATTGTCTCCAAGGATGATGAGACACTGTGGAGAAGACAAACACCAAAACTCCTCTACCCTCTTGGTTAGTTTTTCTGGTTACAAAATGTTGTGCCCAGACCAGTGTCTGAATTTTTAAAGCTTATTTGTAGCAGGCATAATAATAGAAGGTCATGTCTCTCTTGTGTGAGGTACCTCCACTCTAACATTTCGTCCCAACCATCAGGCTCAGGGCAGACTAACCTGTGGATGCCACAGGGAGTGCTGGGCCAGGTGATGATTGGAGGCGAGCAGGGCTACGTGGTCCGCTGGGACCACTCCTACAGCTCCTGGACTCTCTTCACCTGTGAGGTGGAGATGCTTCTTCATGTTGTTTCAACTGCAGGTACACAGCGGGATCTGTCAAATATTCTCACAAAGCAGATTGGTGTATCTTTTAAAGGATAAGGTTGTCTATTTTGTATTTTTGTTATTGTCAACAAATCCCATGAAGGAGGGCAAAATAACGCTCCAAACTTATGCAAAATTTTGGTGAGGAAAAACTGTGATCCAGCAAATGTTTCAGCATAATTCATTTATCCGTACCTTTTTTTTGTACTAGATGTTATATCTCACTGTGCACGTGTGAAGCCCATCCTGGATCTGGTCCATAAGATCATCAGCACAGACTGGACTGTGTCGGATTGTCTGTTGCCTCTCACGTCACGCATCTACATGTTGCTGCAGAGGTAAACTCACTTTACAGAGACACTTATCAAACTCCTTATCAAAGTGTGTTTGTTATTTTCTACTTCCTATTTAAAAAGGTCTTGATTAGAAACCTAGAATGAATTTGTGTGTTTACCGTCTGTTAGGTTAACGTCAGTCATCAACCCTCCAGTGGACGTGATCGCCTCCTGTGTGAACTGCCTCTCCGTGCTGGCTGCAAGGATGCCTGGGAAGGTGGGTATGCTGGGTACTTCCAGTGTGAAAAGTAGGGGTGGGAAAAAAATTAATTTACCTATGTATTGCAATATATATTTATTTTACAAGACTATACGGAGGTAGAAGGAAGTTACCGCTTTTATTGTTGTAGTCTGAGTAACGTAACGTCACATCCCTTTCAAAAAACAAAACAAAGCCGTAGTGAATAGGAGGTAAAATTAAGGATTTAAAGTCCCTGAATCCTTCTCACACATCTCATATCTTTTGTTTTTATCTTCAGGTGTGGTCCAGTCTGCACCACACAGGTTTCCTCCCCTTTGCCTCCAACCCTTTGACCAGCATGGCTCAGTGTGTAAGGTACTGTGTGCTGCCTAATCTTGAATATTTTGAATTTGCCTGGCAAATAACAGACTTTTATTTTTTTGGGGAAATAAAAGGCATTGAACAAGTATTGTTTTTTTTTCTTTCTAGTGCTGAAGGGATGAAGGCCGGTAACTATGGCAACCTGCTGGTCCAGATTGAGCAGCCCAGGGGGGAGTATGCTGTGACCATCGCCTTCCTTCGTCTCATTACAACCCTGGTCAAGGTAACAACAGTTTTTTACCAAAAGAGATGTACTGAACATTTGTCATTGTTTTGTGTTGTGAATGAATTTCCAATAATAAATATATACATACATTTGCATAAAGCAAGCATATTTGTCCACTCCCATGTTGATAAGAGTATTAAATACTTGACAAATCTCCCTTTAAGGTACATTTTGAACAGATAAAAAAAAGTGTGACTAATTGCGATTAACTGTAGATCATGCGATTAATCGCAATTACATATTTTAATCGATTGACACAGCCCAAAATTAAATCTATAAATCTTGTGTCCGGCCACTATAATGTACATTATTTAACTCTTCTTCCAGGGTCAGCTTGGCAGCACTCAGAACAAAGGCCTGATGCCCTGTGTGCTGCTGGTGTTAAAGGAGATGCTGCCCACGTACCATAAGTGGCGTTACAACACCTATGGAGTCAGGGAGAGGATAGGTAAGGGCGCTTGTATGAAATGACAGTTGTGGCAAGTATCTTTCTTCAAGACTGGAAAATGAAAGTAAAAAGTGAATAAACACCTGCTGCTCTTTGTTGCTGCAGGCTGTCTTATTTTGGAGCTGATCCATGCCATTCTCAATCTGAGTCCAGAGGGAGAGGACCAGGGCAGGTAAGGAGAAGTCTGTTGGGATTCAAGTGTCTTGACTCAATTACCTGCACATTGTTCTGTAAATCCAGTCAGGTGAACATTCAAACAGGCCTAACTTTACTTTAATGTTATCCCACTTCTATTGGGTCATAGGTGATGATTTAAAAGGGATTATTTTTCTATAAGTTTATACATTGTTTTTAGGAAAATCCTACTCATTGTGCTTTTAATGTATTTGTAAAATTGTTGATGAATTCTTTTCTTCTTTGCTGCAGCACTCCCACCCTGCAGTCTCTGTGTATCTACAGCCTGGCAAACACCGAGGCTGGACAGGCAGTCGTCAATATCATGGGAGTTGGAGTGGACACCATAGATATGGTCCTGGCTGCACAGCCCAGCAGGTGAACGGACAAAACCTCCCATATTTTTGACTAATTATATTGTCATGTTGAAAACTCAATAGTTATATCTTCTTGCTTCTCTCTGACTGTCTAGCTATGGCGCCGAGGGTCCCGGTCAGATCCTGATCCAGACAGTCAAACTGGCTTTCTCTGTTACCAACAACGTCATCCGCCTGAAGCCGCCGTCTGACGTTGTGTCCCCTCTGGAGCAAGCCCTGACGCAGCATGGTGGCCATGGCAACAATCTCATAGTTGTCTTGGCCAAGTATATTTACCACAAACATGACCCAGCGCTGCCTCGCCTGGCAATCCAGCTGCTCAAAAGGCTCGCCACAGTAAGGGACTTATAATATATACGACACATGCAGTATTTGTTGTACGTGATGGGTTTGTTTTGGACTTGGATGTTGAGCTGTTCTTTTGTACAACAGTAAATATTCATGATGTTCAACTTATGTTTTGTCTGTAGGTGGCTCCCATGTCAGTCTACGCTTGCCTCGGCAGCGACGCAGCGGCCATACGGGATGCGTTCCTCACTCGGCTGCAGAGCAAGACAGAAGACATGAGGATCAAGGTCATGATCCTTGAGTTCCTCACCGTTGCTGTAGAGACCCAGCCCGGCCTCATTGAGCTTTTCCTCAACCTGGAAGTCAAAGATGGGAAAGAGGGGTCAAAGGTAAGAACAGCAGGGATACTGTATGTGTAGTAGGGCTGTCCTTGACAAAGAAATTCTTAGTCGACTCATGATTTTGATGATTTAGTTGACGATTAATCGAATAATCGTTGCAGCTCAAAGTGTTTTTTGTTTTTACTTTTAGTATTGCTGCATCTGGATTCAAAATACCTTTATTTTAACCTGTAGGAGTTTCTGCTTGGCGAGTGGAGCTGTCTTCATGTGGTGTTGGACCTGATTGACTCCAAACAGCAGGGGAAATATTGGTGTCCCCCGCTGCTCCACCGAGCGGCCCTGGCCTTCCTCCTCGCACTCTGGCAGGATCGCAGGGATAGTGCCATCTCTGTCTTACGTACCAAGTAAGCACATCAGACAAAATTACTGGCTTTGACCTGGAAGAAAAATGTGCAACTGGATGTTTTGAATCACTGAATAGTGGAGTTTGATGAGTATATCGCTGCTTTTTGTACACAGAGAAAGGTTTTGGGAAAATTTGACAACGCCTCTCTTTGGAACCCTCACCCCACCTTCAGATACCACAGAGGTATTCTGCTCTTTTTTTTACACTGCTTTCATGATTACATGAGTAAGATGTCAAGTGTGTCAACTCAAGAATTGTATTTTACCTTCAGCCTTGTGTTCTGGAGACGTGTGCTTTTGTCATGAAAATCATCAGCCTTGAGATCTACTATGTCGTCAGGTAAATTCAGTGTTCCCATATTTACCGCTTTAATTTAACTCATAGCTCAGGTAATTTATATTAATTGTCTGTTCTGTTACAGTGGTTCCTTGGAGCAGTCTCTGAAGGATGGGCTTCAGAAGTTTTCCAATGCACGAAGATATGAGTACTGGTCCCAGTATGTCAAGTCGCTAGTGTGCCACGTGGCGGACATGGAGGAAGAAGGCATATCATCCTTCCCTGAGACCCAGATGTTGATCTCTGCCTGGAGGATGCTGCTAATTCTTTCCACGACCCACGTATGTTACTGCAAACGCAATCATGGTTATAGTGTTTTAGGTGATGATGTAAGGGCCCGGGTATACTCGATCAGAACTAGTTCTTACAACATTTTGTCTGCCCACATCGGAAATGAAGTGTTTATAGTTGTTCAGAACAGCTATACTTGAAGGCAGAGTGGAAAATGCATGATTAAACCTCATATTTACTTGAAAGATACGAAGGAGGTATCGGTCTGATCTAACTCTGCAATAAAGCGCATTTCAAGCGATTGATTGGTTTAGTGTCCTGCACTTTTTAAGTGGCCTGAGATTTGAGTAGTTTTTGCTCTAAACCTCATCTGCAGATGCACCACATGAAAATGTGATTGGTATATTTTGTGTTTACAGTCAGATGTGATGCAGCTGACAGAGGACTCGACCAAACTGAAGCTTTTCATGGACGTCCTGGACGGGACTAAAGCTGCTGTAAGTCATCATGACTTAAGATATCTTTGTGTAGTTTATGTCTTCAATTTTTTTATTTAGCTCCTTTTTGTATTTCTCCTCCTTTTATCACTGTTTTACTTTCTAACTCTTTCTGTCTCTTTCAGTTGACTACACCGATGTCTGTGTCTTGTCTTCGTCTTGGATCCATGATGGCTACTCTACTACTCATCCTCCTCAAGCAGTGGAGGAGGTGTGTATTCATGCATGTGACAGAGAGAGTTTATAAGTTTTCTTAATGTCGTAGTCAACAGTGCACACTTGTATCCAAACTTCTTTATCTCTGATAACACTCTGTTACTGCTCTCCTCTTGTCTCCAGTGTTGTAGCAACAGCTCCTGACATCCTGTCTCCCCTCTCCCTGATTCTGGAGAGTGTCCTGCAAGCTGACCAGCAGATGATGGAGAGGACCAAAGCCAAAATCTTCTCTGCACTCATTTCTGTGCTGCAGATTCAGGGACTCAACGGTAAGAGGCATGTTTGTCTACTGTTGTCTGTTTTTCAATCGAATGTTGCAGTGGTCTGTAGTTCAATCTTTTTGTTGATTAATTTCTTTGTCAACTAGGTGGAGATATTTCCCAGCTGCCCCAGCTGTTGCTGTCTGTGTGTGAGACTGTGAAAGACGAGGCACTGGCGCTCATTGACAATACTCGTCACATGAGCCAGATGGGAGACACGGTGGAGGACGAGGACAGCATGGAGACGGACTCTTTCCGCGGCCCACAGAAGGACCAGAGAGATGGGGTGAGCTGAGGCGGGAATGATGGACACAAGTTTTGGTGTTTTTCATACTTGAAATGCCAATTTTGGTTCCATGTCTCCCCTTTTATAGAGGAGTCAAAAAGTCAGTCTCACATCCAATGATTCAACATTTAGGTTTGAACTTTCAAGATGTCAAGTGTTTCTTAGGTTATTAATGCTGAGGCAGGAGAAAGGCTCTGGATAACATTTATTAGTTATTATTAACGTCTTAAAATTTCATTGTAGTGAGATCATTTTTTCTGCTGTACGATAAGATGAGTAACAGTTTGATGTTACATAGACAAATAACATTTTTGCCAGACAGTTCATCAACCACTTTCATAACTGTAATATGAGCAAAACAGTTTCTGGTATCTTCACCAGCATTGGCCATATTTATGATCCTATTCATGGTTAACAATGAGTCTACACAGTAACAGAGTAAATCCAACATAAAGTTAATTTTTCACTCTGTTTTTTTATCAGGTGTGTGTTCTAGCACTGCACTTAGCGAAGGAGCTGTGTCGCACCGACGAGGATGGCGAGCACTGGGTCTCGGTGATGAGGAAGGTTCCAGTTCTCCCCTCGGTGCTCAGCGCTGTTGAGCTCAGCTTGCGATCCAAACACAACCTCTACTTCACCGAGGCTGCACTTCACCTGCTGCTCACACTGGCCCGCACTCCTCAGGTAAACACATTCTTCCACTTGAAATTTAAAGGATAAGGCTGTTTTTGTATTTTTCTTTTTGCCAATATAGAGTTAATGTCCCAAAACAGCTGGACTCAAACAGGAGCAAGTACTGCATTTGTTGGGGACTTTTTGCAGCTACGGACTAATACACTTTTTCTATGGCACAGAGCAAAAAGCTGCATCAGGCTTTGGACACAGACAATACTTGCCTCATCCTTTACTGTTTTTAAATCAATACTTTACATCAATTGAAGATGTGAAATGTTAAAGGTGTCCTCCTTTCTCCTCCAGGGCGCCGCAGCTGTTGCTGGAGCAGGAGTCATCCAGACTATCTGCCTCCCTCTTCTGAGTGTCTACGAGGTGTCATCAAACGGAGCGTCACAGGTGATATAAATTAAATTATAGCAATCCCTTTACAGAAACATTTTTCCTGCCTTGCTCATCACATAGTTTAATCATACAGACACAGCACTGCATTAACATGATGTAATAACATTGTATGTTTCTGAGCAGAGTTTCTCCCGGAAGTCCCAGGACTCCGCCTGTTGGCCGGGGGTATACCGCCTCTGCATGTCTTTAATGGAGAGCCTGCTCAAGACGCTACGCTACAACTTCATCAACGAAGCTCTGGACTTTGTCGGAGTACATCAAGAACGCATACTACAGGTATGACTGTAATGAGTCGTCTTATTGCATAAATTGACCGACCGAGAAAATGTAGAGAATGGTGAAAAATGCTAAATCCCATATATATACAATGTCACACGCACAGTAAACAAAGTTAAAGATGATATTGAGAAAGATAATATAATTATCGTGAATTCTTTTGGCCACGATAATCATGATATAGTAACAGCCCTAACTGATTTGCATTCATGCCGGTAAAGTTAACACACGTGCATTCATAACATTCAGGTACTGTTGTATGCTGGTAATGTGGGTGTTGTTGTTTTACTTGATGACAATAGTATTACTAATCTTAACGTTAACCTTCTCTCTCCCGTTCAGTGTCTGAATGCAGTGCGAACAGTTCAGAGCCTGGCATGTTTGGACGAGGCGGATCACACGGTCGGTTTCCTGCTGCAGCTCTCGAGCTTCTGTAAGGAATGGCAGTTTCACCTGCCCAAATTGCTAAGAGATGTACAGGCAAGTCCAGAGGAAAGCACCGCATCAGCAAAGATAACACCACCAGCTCCATTGGTGCAGTGGCACTGCAGTATTCTGTTAGTCAGTATTTTTCGTTCTGTCTCCTCCCTGCAGGTTAACCTGTGTTATCTGTGCCAGACCTGCACGTATTTGCTCCACAGCAAGAAGATGCTTCACCACTACCTCCAGGTCAGAAATCAGGACATTTTCTACCTTTTTTATATGATACTATACTATGACTTTTTAATGTTTTCGACATGCTATACTGTGACTTTTTTTCATGAAACGTTTGGACATGCTATACTATGACTTTTTTTCATACAATTTTTGACATGCTTTACTATGACTTTTCTTTCATGAAAATTTTTGAAATGCTATACTATGACAATTCTTTCGACATACTATACCATGACTTTTTTTTTCATAAAATTTTCGACATACTATGACTTTTTTTCATGAAAATTTTCGTGAAAAAAAGTCATAGTATAGTATGTCGAAAAAAGCCATAGTATGATGGAAAAAAAAAAGTCATAGTATTACATGTCAAAAAAAAAAAAAAAAGTCATAGTAAAGTATGTCGAAAATTTCATAGTATAGTATGTAGAAAAATGTTAAAAAAAAGAAGTCAGTATAGTATGTTGAAAAAAGGTTATAGTATGTCGAATAAAATAAAAAGAAGTCATAGTATAATGTCGAAAAATAAATAAATAATTTAGTCATATGTCAAAAAAATAAAGAAGTCATAGTATGTTGAGTCCCCAGTTCACCCGTTCAGGACAGTTAGCAGCCACGGGGCTGCATGTATTGTCGTGGACACATGCAGCCACTTTCCCAGTAAGTCTGCACGGCACCATTTAGTTTAGTTTAGCAGGTTGTCAGCTGTGTGTCTGCCCGGCGTAACACGGCGTGTGTTTTGGTTTGTGCTGTGCTCGCGCTCGCCGTTGCCGCACACATGCGGTCTTTCAGCGTGGCGTAACGTTAGCGAATGTCCAATAGACCGTTATTTATTCAGGTTTTGTTTGCTTTTTTTTTTAAGGCTAAAAACGGTGAAGCGTTGCCTCCTGGTCCCCTTCCCAGGACACAGCGGGCCCCCCAAACCCCGTCTAAAGAAGCACCAGGTGGAGGGGAGAGAGAAGAAGCCGAGCAGAAGGCCCTACTGGCTGTCCAGTGCAGTCTTCTGAAGATCCTCAGCAAAACCTTGGCAACTCTGCAGCACTTCACTCCAGACTGCTGCCAGATCCTCCTGGACCAGGTCAGCCTACTTATTTTGCTCCAAAATTAGTATGTTTCTGTGTTCACGTCATTGCATAAAAGACAATAAGATGCTGATTTGTGTCTCTGCCTGTGCGCCAGAGTATGGACTTGGCGGAGTATCGAACCCTGTTTGTGCTCAGCTTCACAACTCCGGCGTTTGACCCAGATGTGGCTCCTTCGTTTGGAACCCTGCTGGCTACCATCAACGTGGCCCTGAGCATGTTGAGCGAGGTAGATGTTCAATGTAATGGTGAACAACTTCAGCTATAGTCAGCCCACAGCAGATCCCTGATTGTTTTTGTGCCCTTTGTTCATAGATGGAGAAGAAGAAGGAGCCAGTTTCCTTGAGTATAGCCTCACTGGCCTCATCAGAGGAGATCCAAGCTTTGAAGTGAGTAAATCTTTCCCGCTACTTGAAGTTGAACTTTTAAGAAAATAGTTTAATGAAAAGTGATGCTGACCGATAAATAGAATTTCCATCGTCATTGCAATATGAACATGCGCGATAGGCCTGCAAAGTATGAGGAAAATCTGCAACGAGTCTTTATGCTAACTGGCTGTAGCTTCATCTAACTTTTGGAAAGAAAGTGAAAAAAATTGAGATGAACTTATCTTTTTTTGGTCAGGTCATTGCTGATGTTCACCATGGAGAACTGTTTCTACGTGCTGATCTCTCAGGCTGTTCGATGTCTCAAAGATCCCTCCATCCTCCCTCGAGACAAACAGAGGCTCAAACAGGAGCTCAGCTCTGAACTGGTGAGACTTCACATATCTCTTACTCGTCTTTGTTTTAAGTCGTCTGTATGCTTTTAAAAGAGAAGTATTACAGGTGGGAAATAAAATCGATTCACATTTACCTAATCTTAACTTTTCTTCACCACCAGAGCACTCTTCTCTCGAGCCTTTCCCGCCACTTCCGCAGGGGCTCTCCGTCGTCTCCGGCCAGCAGCATCCTCCCCTCCACCCAATCCAAACCCCTCACGCCGGGCTCCAAAGCAAGCCATGAAGGTCAGGAGCCATTCATCCAACTTGTTCAGGCCTTCGTCAGACTTGTGCAGCGATAGGTTTCCACAAGTTGTTGCAGTTGTTGAAAGAGCACAAATGTGTGACCCGGAGTAAGTGTATTTAATGTTTGATAATGATTGGAGCCATAATTTGTTGGAACATTTCATCTTGCCAAAACTGCTGTTATAACTAGATTTGACATGACCACAACCAAAGTGTTTACTTCAAAAGGCCAATGAGGAGATTGTCCTAACAAACATGTATTATATGAAGAGATCTTGGTGCTACTAAACATCAGTCACTGACTGTGGTTTATCTTTCCAAGGCCTAGTTGTATAGGTCACTTTGATGCTATGTAATGACCAGACATGTTTCTAGTGCTACTTAAAACTTTAGACCTTTCAAATATAATCTTCTCGTGTATAATGACTAAATGTAGTAGAAAAGCTTGTTGTGTAAAGCTCATTATACCCTTTTCTAATTCTTTTCATTTTCACTCTCTTGATCTGAACTTTGCTATTTTCTTATCTGTGCTTATCCATGTACACATTTTGAAGCATCTACCAAGATTTGTACTTAAAAAAAATGTATATGCTAATAAAAGGGACTTTTGTACAACAATTGGGTTTCATCTTTAAATTCTTTTCTTTACTGCATTTGCACATAATTCTTTGAACACACTGTAGTCCTGAACCATCATATACATAAACTGACCAATAAAAACAAAAAGGTAAAAATAAAGTCCGTAATAAAATACACTTTCATGGTCTTATACGCATCATGTAAAAACAATAAAGGAACATATTTAAATTGCAGTAATAATTATTTACAAAGGCATTTTTTCTTTTAAAAGAAAGACACTTTTACAACTTCAGTACCTAAAATATATCAAATTATATGCAGGTTGTGCAATTATAATACAAAAAGGCTTTGATATCGGGAGAGTAAGGTGACCGTTTTACAGCAGGACAGAAAAGCAGGATAGGACCTGATGGACATTAGGTAGCTACATTATCAAGAGCAGTGTAGGGCATTGAAACAGCAGATTTAGTAGGTGCAGTTTAAAGAGGCATCACTATTGTGATCCTCTGAGGATTCAGAGTGTGTACCTGCAGGTCTTCTGGAAACGGGAACACTTATCTGCCCAGGCTGAGGGTCTGGAGTGCCCCCTACTGGCCATTGACTGGGACCTCCTGAAACAGGAAATAGAAGTACTGTAACATCAGACTGAAAACAGACAGGCACTTTACATATTTGGCATTAGACATGCATGGTAAAACATGTTGGTGCTGAAGGCATAAAAGACAATTTACAACGACACATGCATCTGAGCTCTTGTTTTAAAGGAACAGTTCAACATTTTGGGAAACACGCTTCTGAGTTTCTAGCTTTCGTGTATTACTGACATTACTCTTTCTAATAAACCTTGTCAGTCACTCAATTCCTTCTCTTGTTCTTTGTTCCCACCCCGTCTATCTATCTATCTATCTAGTTATCACAAACTAAGACTGTTTAGTTGCGCTACCTTACAATCAATGTATAGTAAATATTACGGCTGTCAAAGTTAACGCGATAATACGTTAACGCACATTCAGCTAGAGTGAAGATACTGGTGTCATGAAACTAGAATCCATTGGTACCAACCATGTTATACTAACTAAGGAGGTTAAATAACTCCAAACTTGCGCTAAATTCTGGCGAGGAAAAAGTGGCATGGCCATTTTCAAAGGGGTCTCCTGACCTCAAGACATGTGAACGAAAATGGGTTCTATGGGTACCCACGAGTCTCCCCTTTACAGACATGCCCACTTTATAGTCACATGCAGTTATGGGCAAGTCATAGACAAGTCAAGTCAGCACACTGACAGCTGTTGGGCATATTTTTTATGCATGTATGCAGTACCTGTGAGGGTTTCTGGACAATATTTCCAATTATTTTCCAATAATAAATATATATTTACATACATTTGCATAAAGCAGTATATTTGCCCAGTCCCACGTTGATAAGAGTATCAAATACTAGGGATGTGCATTCCAAGCAAAAATACTATTTGAAAATCACTGGGTATTATTCGATTATTATTCGAATAATATCTATCTGCTTCATGCAACAGATAAAACCAAGTCAACGGCCTCTCATGCATCAGGTCACTCTCAAAGCCTGGACCTCAACCACACTGACCTTCGTCTGGTCCTCCAGACGGGCCTTTCAGGCCAAAGAGGGTGCAGTAATTTGTCTATTATTATTTCACACAAGAAGGGAATGAGAAGGAAAAGAAGAGTGATTCACTGAAGGAGACTTTACCACTGCGGACAAGATCATTAGTTTGACATTTTAGAACTGGGGCATGTTTGTTTTTTGGTAAACTCACCTCTAAATTCCCCCTGGCTTTCTTCAACACTCCGTGGGTTAGATACACTAGATTGGGGAAAGAAAAATAATTCACATCAAATGAAGCCACATATCCCAATTTATTTACACACCGGTAAACACAAGAGCTAAAACTGGTGATTATTTTCATTATTGACTAATCTGGAGATTATTTCCCCTACCCCTAGTATACAGTACAGTAACTGTCTAAGTAAAACAGATAAAAAAAGATAATCTTACGCTGATCAATGATGACTCGTTCCATTCCCTCCTTGAGGTGGTTGGTTGTTCGGAGGCGTTTAACGGCTCCACTCAGCATCCTCTCCTGCTGTGACAGCCTGCTCTTCAGTCTGGCTATCTCATTTTTCAGCAGCTCATCCTGATACGGAGGATAAAGAGATTAAGATTTGGTTGCATAGATACTTAATCGGATAGGGTAGATACAGTATATGTGTTTGTGTACGTCTACCTGCTGGTTGTTGCCGCCGTCCCCTCCTGTGTTACCGGCTGGCAAAGAGACTCTCCACACCAGTTTGAGCAGTCGACCAGCCTCCTCCAACACATGCTGCATGGTGTCCACGCTGCTGGACAAACTCTTCAGGTGCTGCTGTTCATTGACCTATGAAGATGGACAAATAATGGAAATAATTACCAGTATTAAAACCTTTGCATTTGTTTTATACACCACAAACTGCAACTGTAAACATCTTAAATATGATAGTTTGTCTGTACCTTGTTGTCAGAGCCCTGCTGTTTGAGTGTGTGCAGACTCTCCTGCAGTTGTGTGTCCATGCTGCGCGACAGCTTACGGCCGTCTGTGATCTGCTTGCGGAGGGCGTTGTAGTCCTCAATCAGACCCAAAATATGGCGGCCGTTGCGATTGGCCCACATCCGGTGGCCCGGCACCAGGCGGGAGGGAGCGCCGGAGACGCTTTCACCAGAGCTGCTGCTGAATGACCCACCGTCCACCTCTGAGTGAGCACGACGTTTCTCATCTGAAAAGATGTTTTGAAATACCGTCAGTCATTCTCTGAAATGCACAACACTGGATAACAATAAGGGATTTTATTTACGGATATAAATTAACATGGTGCCAATTCTGAGGAGGTTTTCTTACCGTGGAGGACACTGGTGTGTTTGTTGTGACTCTGAAATGAGTGACGGGCAGGGTCGCAGCCTTCACGACCTGGAGACCTGCCTCCTTCTTCTAAAACAAATGTAAAACCAACACTGACGTGACCTGACAGATACCTGTGTGTGTGTTTAAATGCATCTGTATAGCTGTCACAGGTGATTAGCATGTGAGACTGCGTTGTGTTTACCTGGAGAGGACAGCAGGTAGTTGATGTTGATGGTGTCGGAGCGGTTGGTTCCTCTGAGCAGCTGCTCCTCCAGTCTCTGTCGCAGTGCCGTGTTGGTCTGGATGCTCCTCTCCAGCTGCAGCCTCAGTTGTCTGATCTCCAGCAGCAGCTCGCTCAGGTCCAATGAGCCAGAGGACGGGACAGAGACGGGCTCCCGGGTCGCCTCGCTGGATTCTGCTAAGAGGAGGCATGAAGGAGAGGGAAACGCAATAGTCTCTCATTAGTGTTACAGGAAACCAACAGGAAACAGAAGCAAACTGAACCAGAATGTCATGTAGCATCCACAGATATGTCTATCTATCTCCATCTTCTATTTATTTATTATCATTGACTCTCAATCAAAATAATAATAAAAAAAAAAACTTAGTCATGTGGTGATGTCACCAAGTAACACATTTGCATAATACCTGCCTAGCGGCTAGTTTAGCAGCGGCTCAAACTGAGCGTTTCAGACAGAGGGTGAAAAAAAGTGCTGCAGCACAGCTGCTATGAGAAAAGCAAAGTGTTTTACATTACATTAATATAAAAAAAATGAAATTACCGTTGTGTTTGTGAGCTTCAGTCTTGATCTTTTCGTAAACCTGCAGCTCAACCCGAAGTGACTGCAGAAGATGCTGGGAGTCAGACAGCTGCTGCCTATGAAGCTTCACCTCACACTGCAACCTGGAAACACACACACACACACATACAAAAATACACACCAAATTCAATTAAGATTCATATTTATCTACTAAGAGGGAACAGAGAGGATCATCTTCTACATCCACATCTATAAACTGTAGTATAGTTTGCCATAAAAATGTCATAAAACGTTTTAAATATAGTATGATGTGTGATTAATGCTGTGTGTTTTATATTTCTATGATGTCCTTGTTTTATGATTATTTTATATGTCTTTGAGTTTCCAGAAAAGCGCTATATGAATAAAATGTATTATTATTAGTAGTAGCATAGTATGCCATGAAAAATATCCTATTATAGTATGCCATAAAAAATATATTATAGTATGCCATAAAAAAGATCATAGTATAACATGCCATAAAAATGTTTTTAAATATCATATTATAGTATGTGATAAAAATGCCATAGTATAATATGCAATAGATAAAATAGTCCTAAGAAATAAAAAACAAAAACGTAGTATAGTTACCATAAAAATTATCATATATAATGCCATAAAAATGTCCTAAGAAATAAAATATCATAGTATAGTATGCGATAGAAATATAGTATATTATGTCATAAAAAATTAAAACTATAGTATAGTATACCATAAAATATATCATTGTATAGTATACCATAAAAATATCATAGTAAATATGCCATAAAAAATATCATGGTATAATATGCCATAAAAATGTCATAAGAAATAAAATATAGTATAGTATGTGATAAAAAATAAGTATATTATTTCATAAAAAATTAAAAATATAGTATACTATACCATAAAATATATCATTGTATGGTATGCCATAAAAAATATCATAGTATAGTATGCGATAAAATAGTATAGTATAGTATGTCATAAAAAATAAAAACAGTAGTTACCATAAAAATGATCATATAGAATGCCATCAAAATGTCTTAAGAAATAAAATATCATAGTATAGTATGCGATAAAAATATAGTATATTAGGTCATAAAAAATATAGCATAGTATACCATAAAATATATCATTGTATGGTATGCCATAAAAATATCATAGTATAATATGCCATGAAAAATATCACAGTATAGTATTGTCACGGTCAAACCAGCTTTGCCTCAATAATGGTCTATCAATATTCACACAGCTCTCTAGGGGGAACTACAAAGCTAGTCAGTCGTGACGTATGAAGAAGGAGTGGGCTATTCGTTAGCATACCTGCTGCAGCGTGTACCTCTAGCTGTTCCAAGTTGCGAGACATAGACGATACACGACGAACTATTAACAAACTTGACGGCACAAAAATGTAAGGGGACGTTGTTCAGTAGTCAGTCTTCTCAGGATTGGCATTCAACTCTCACGACCGACCACACCACGCCAAAGTCCTCTGTGTGTAGCGTTACACTCGTTTTCCCGCGAGTTGTTCGAATCACTTCCTGCTCACCAACTAGGCCCGCCCATAAACCTCAACAGCCAATCGTAATAGCCCATCCTTATGACGTAACTTATGACAGACAGTTAGACCGTGACAGTATAGTATGTGATAAAAAATATCATAGTATAATATGCTATTAAAAATATCGTAGTATAGTATGCAATAAAAATATCACATTATAGTATGCCAAAAAAGTGTCATACAAATGTTTAAATATCAGTTTAGTATAAAATAAAAATTTCATAGTATAGTTTGCCATAAAAATGTCATAATTTATAAATTATTACATTATTATGTGATAAAAATATAGTAAAGTATGCCATAAAAAATATCATAGTATAGTATGCCATAAAAAAGATCATAGTATAATAGGCCATGAAGAGTATTGTAGTATAGTATGCCATAAAAAGATCACAGTATAGTATGACATAAAAATGTTGTACAAATGTTTAAATATCATAGTTTAGTATGAAATAAAAAAGATCATAGAATAGTTTGCCATAAAAATGTCAGAATTTTTTTAAATATCATACTATAGAATGCGATAAAATTATCGTAGTACAGTATGCCATAAAAATATCGTACAAATGTTTAAATATCATATTATAGTATGCGATAAAAATATCATAGTATAGTATGCCATGAAAAAGATCATAGTATATAATGTGCCATAAAAAATATCACAGTATAATATACAATAAAAATATCATAGTAGTGAATATAGTATCACAAAACCTCACACAGTAAAGAGACGAAGTAAGGAAAGGGAGAGGAGAAGTGATCTGACAGTAAACTAGACTCCAGGTTTCAGGTGTCAGCCTCGCTCATCTGTGTCAGTAGGACCCGGGGCAAGAGGTCACATACCATAATAATGCATGCGTGTTCAAAGATGAGCCTACAAATGACGGACTATCATGTTTCTGAGTCGTACTGCTAGTATAGAATAATGGTAATAGTAATGACTCTTTAGAATGGTAATTAGCAACCTTGTGTAGTTTCAGGTTGCATGAAGGAGAGTAGTAATGATAGTGTGCGTGTACTGCGAGTGGTAGTGAGTGTTACCTGTGTGTGTGTGTGTACGTGCGTGCGTGTGTGTGTGTACCTGTGCAGCTCCTCCTTGCTGTAGTGCACTGACTCCTGCAGCTGGGAGTTTTCCTGGCTGCTGTGCTCCAGCCTCTCCTGCAGTCGGCTGTTTTCTTGCCTCATAGCTTCACAGTCCCTCCTGCTCTGCTCCAGTTTGGCCGTCCGCCTGGCCAGAGTCTCCCGTAGCTTCTCGTTCTCCTTCTGTTTGTCTGGAGGAAGTAAACATATTTTTAAGTTACTGTTGAGCACTGTAACTGTGCATGTGTCTTTTTCATATGATGGCCATTCTCATGCTCTATTATGTCTCATAAATTGTTGCAATAATTTTTGGGTTGATACCATTTGTTACACAGATTTAAGGCTAAATGTAACCATTTTTTACCACTCGAGAATTGATAAAAATGATCAATAATCCCACCAAAATACCACATCAAGACACCAAGACCTTGAGGAACACCATAGAAAAAGCTATGCCGTTATTTGGGATCAAAAACTTTTGACATTTGGAGATTTCTGCAAGAATTGCATTTTTCGGTGATTGAATGGCGAGCACTTCCGTTGTGTAAACTGCTCAGAAACCCCCTTATTGTCAATCTACCCAGGAAAGCTATCCATCCTCTGAATGCTCTAGGTCTGTAGTTTGTGGCTGTAAAGTTTCATGAGGCTGTGATTATCCTAGAGGTCACTACAGGTCATTTTATTAAAACAACAACAACTACAATGAAATGGCTACTATGGGGACTAACATCATCACACATGAATACAGTTGGGCTCATTGGATCCACAGGAGTCTCAGCTTTACAGTGATACCCAATTTATGTAATTCAAGACTGTTTAGGGACCCCATTATGCAGAAATATTCAAACACACCATTTTAGAATAGGAGACAATAACAAATTTGTACTGCATTCAAAAAGCTACATGGTTGTTTTTTGCCCCAAACTTCATGTGATTATCATAAAGTAGGCATGTCTCTAAAGGGGAGACTCGTGGGTACCTGGTTGGTACCAATGGATTCCTTAGGCTTTCTAGTTTCATTTGATACCAGCGTCTTCACTCTAGCTGGCAGGACAAACTGGCAAATGGGTATTGGGAAAAGTATTTTCTCTCTACGTCTACTGGTAAGGAGTGTATGAATTCCTGATTATAGGTTAAAGTGAGCTTGAATGAAAGTGTGTTTTTTACCTCTAGAGCCCAGGCTGAGCTGTTCCTTCAGGACTTGGTTTTGTCCCCAGAGGAATCGCACCTCATTGGCCAGCTGACCCTGCTCCTCGCTGCCATGGATGAAGATGTTGGTGGCTGCTGAACATAGGCACATACACACTTGTCACTCAACAACAAATAAATACTTTCACTAAAGGAGAGTATTTTTCTTTGCCGATGATTTCATGTATGTACCTGGGTCTTTCTCCACCTCCGCTAGTCTCTTCTCCAGCTGTTCCCTGAGACGGTCGTTGGTACGGATGCTCTCCTCCAGGCGGTGCCGCAAAGCACGGATCTCCTGCAGATGTTCTGCCAGCAAGTCTGACAGACACAAACACGTGCACAAAGCTAAATTAAAGCGGAACTTTAAGGAGATTTAGTATTGCACTTAAAAACATAAAACATAAACTGCATTTACAAGAGACAGATGAAAAGGGAATCGTCAAAATATCCTGACTTTTAGTTCTCAGCATGGGTCAAAACTACAAAAAAAACTAGACCCTACATTTACTATAAAGCAACTTGATAACCTCTATTATTAAACCCTCCCAGCATGGTAAATCACCATATCTTTCAAACACCACACCCCAAGTTTGTAAGACAGACTTCCTGGTAAAAGTTCGTATTCTCCAGCCCAGAAAAAACATAACCCTAATGATGTCGTAGTGATGTCATCATGATTATTATTCTCCAGACTTTGAGAAGCTCCTCCAGAGCCAAAAAGACAAAATTCAACCGTTTTCATGTGCTGAAAACCCATTATGAGTAAACTGAACTATTATTGTAAAATCGGTGGAGTGTCTCAAATTCCCCAAATTGTTGCTGAACAATGAGATTAAGAGAGCATTTCGCTGTCTAAACTTGACCTTCACCATTGATGTGTAAAGTGTCTTATAAAATGAACTAGCTAACATGATGATCAACCTACCTACTCCCCATGTTTACCTGAATTCATCGTGCGAGGCTGTTCGGCAGCATTCTTCTGTGAGCCGATGTCTCTGTCTCCTTTATGAGACTGAGTCTGAGGCCCTGATCCGTCCTGGTCCTGGTTGTGGCTTTGGTCCTGGTCCTGATGGTGGGAGCTGGTTTGGGCCATAATTGAGAGATGCAGGTCCAGTTCACTGCGCAGGGTGACGTTGAGGTCCTCGGTGCCCCTCAGCTGATCCTGTAGTCGCCCGTTCTCCCTCTGCAGGCCCTGCAGTCTGCTGGCAGCGTCCCTGTGAGGAGACACACCGTCCTCCTGAGCTCCTCCTACAGGAGGAACAGCCGCTCCTGTCCAATCAGAGGGGTGTCGCTGGCCTAAACATGTACAGGGAGAGAACAATGGGTAAATACAATAATAATAGATATAAAATAGATATCCTTTATTTTTTTGTGGTCTAAAGGGCTTTTTTTTTTTTACATCATCATTTTGTGTGAAAAACCTTTCTGTTACCACTCATCACTCATTATTAAATCCATAATTTAATACTTGGCCATATTCCACCTTCTACAGTTGGAGTTGGTAAACCAAAATGTCATCCACTTCTATATCCTCCACGCTACGAGTAGCAACAGAACAAGATGAACCACTGAAACGCAAGTAAAGTGTTTGGCAACGCTACAGTGTTGTAGCAGTAAGAGAGATGTGAGTTTAGGTCTACAGGCCCCTCTGCAGGACCTCTCACATAACCACATGCTTCACTTGTCTCCGTAATCGCCTTCACTGTCTCTTTTCCCGAGGGAAACACAATTTGAAGATTGAACCGGATAGGTGCCACTGAATAATGCAACTTTAAATGGAGGTGGATTGAAACTGGACACCTGCTCTGTCCTTGGCCGGCGTGCTTTGTCCTGCGGGACGCCTCACTGCAACAGAATGGATCTGAGTGGAAAATAAGTGCCATTACAGGCTGGGACTAGACTGGCCGGGACTCAGGTAATCTCAATGATATACCAAAATATATTTTTTTTAATTTGGTCTAAAATAACCAAAAAAAACAGTCTAGTATCTGGCTTTTATTAAGACTATGTTTAAAGGATAACTTCGGTATTTTTCAACCTGGACCCTATTTATTTTCTCACGTTTTTGTGTCTAAGTGACTAATGAGGAAAACAATTTTTGAAATTGGTTCAGTGTTGAGGGAGAAAGCTGCAGATGGCAGCCGCTAAACAGGCTTTAATGCAATCATTTGGGCAACCTTGCACCTTCATTTTTTGCCAATGACAGGCTCAGATTGTTAATATAAGTATCTGACAACATTATGGAAAGGACCCTACAGAGAAATGAAACGCTTTTCTTCTGCGTTTTTCATTGTGTCATGTGAAGAGACAACGCTGGAAACGTGAGTGAGTGGAGAGAGGAGTGCCACGGGACACCCGTGTTGTCAGAATTTGTTGTGTTGGAGTACAGAAAGCGTAGCTTAGTGTTCTCTAAAAGATTTTCAAAGTCATTGCTGAATATTTAGATGATTACGACAATGTGGATGCGACGTGAGATTTCAGAGGGAGACTTCTCCGAGCGAGACACACAATAACAGACAGACCGGATCAAGTGAAAGGTAAGAAAAATGTCTTATTTCTCTATAATGTTGTCAGACACTGATAATAACAATCTGAACCTGTCAGGGGCAAAAACAAGAACTTTTAGCTAACATAAACTGACGGTGACAGGTTGCCCCAAATTACTTTACAGCTCATTTAGCGGCTGGCGGCGGCAGCGTTGTCCCTCAATATTGGACCAATTTCAAAAAGTGTTGTCCCCATTGATCACTTAGGCACAAAAAAAATGGGAAAATAGGGTCTGGGTTGAAAAGTACCAAAGTATTAAGTAGTAAATCTGCAGCTTATATGAACCTATCTTTGTGCTTAGGGCGGCACAGTGGTGCAGTGGCTAGCACTGTCGCTTCACAGCAAGAGGTTCAAACGCAGCTTGGGGCCCTTCTGTGTGGAGTTTGCATGTTCTCCCTGTGTTAGTGTGGGTTTTCTCATGGTTCTCCGGTTTCCTCCCACAGTCCAAAGACATGCAGGTTAGGTTCATTGTTTGTAAATTGTTAACTCTAAATGTCCTGTAGGTGTGAATGTGAGTGTGAATGGTTGTCTGTCTCTATGTGGCAGCCCTGTGATAGTCTGGCGACCTGTTCAGGGTGTACCTCGCCTTCGCCCAATGTCAGCTGGGATCGGCTCCAGTCCCCCCCACGACCCTGAATAGGATAAGCGGTTACAGATAATGGATGGATGGATCTTTGTGCTTACCGTGGGCTCGATTGCCACTCTGTGTGGTCGAGCTGCTGTGGCAGGAGGAGGCGGTCCTGTCTGAGTGGTACATATCAGAGTGAGAGCTCTGGTGGCTGCTGGGACTTTGGACTCTGCATTGGCTCTGCAGGCTCTGGATCAGACGGTTCTTCTCCTGCAGCTCTTTCGCCAATCTGGAAGGGGAAGGAGGAGGAGGAGGAGAAGGAGGAGGAGGAGGAGGAGGAGGAGGAGGAGGAGGAGGAGGAGGGGAATTAGTCATGTTTGTCACTTGGTTTCCCAGACGACGTAACAGCTGCATTTTATCCATCACATCATCTCGCTGGGCGTTGGAGAGCAAAACAATTTAAAACAGGGAAGATTTGTACACTGCAAAAGGAACAGCACCCAAAAAAGAGGCACAACTTAAGACAGAAGATGTCAAAAAGATGTCACTTGCAACTTTCAGCAGAAACACACAGCTGGAAAATACAAAAGAGGAGTTCACAACAAACGTCATGCTATCTGTCTGGATCAAACCCGCTCACAGGTCCAGCTGCTCCGTGGTGCATTCAGCCAGCGTGAGGTTTTGCTGGACGAGGAGGCTGACGTGCTGCTGCAGCAGCTCTCTCTCGCCCTCTA
The DNA here is from genome assembly GCF_043250625.1 of Sebastes fasciatus. NCBI lineage: Eukaryota > Metazoa > Chordata > Actinopteri > Perciformes > Sebastidae > Sebastes > Sebastes fasciatus. The sequence goes on from NC_133813.1 coordinate 13,554,039, forward strand.
GCTCCAGACGCAGATTATCTATCTCCTGCTGGATTCTAGCCGGGCTGTCAGGAAGATCTCTCATGCTCTCCTCATAGGACAGCAGTGACTGTGATCCCTGCTGAAGCTCCCCAACACTGCCCACATCAGTAATAATATAGATTAACATCTGTCACTATGAGCAACTTTCATTTCTAATCTAAAGATTTAAGAGTGCTGTTGGAAAATTCAAATGTTCATGTCATCATGTAACATCAGGGAAAGTCAATAGTCGTGTTTCCATTCAACTGTCAAGCAAATAGTAAATGCAAAAAGAAATGCAAATTAGGCGTGTTTCCATCAACTGGTTTGGAGGGAATAAACTCGGCTACAGCGTACTTTAGTTTAGAGGCTACACATGGCTGTAATCCTCCAGTAAACAGAGTAGAAGTAGAGGTTGCGAACTGGAAACAAAACAAGTCGGCTTGGCCACGCATCTAACCATCTACGAGAGAAAAATGGAGAGGGATCTTCAGGGATTTGTTTCATTTGGGCAAGTTTTAATTTCATGTCAGCGAGTATTGGCCATGTGTCATGTTGTCCGGAGACGAAGACAAGCATTCACCCATTATGGGAATTTCCGAGAAGACCACGACCTCGGAAACAGCTGATACAAAAGTGTGTTCAAAGGGTTAAACTGTACATATATACTCATATTAGTATTTTATGCAAAGCTTAATTGGCTTTCTGGATGTTCATGACATAGATGGGTGAACATGACATGACATGTGGTGTTAGTGTGTGTGTGTGTGTGTGTGTGTGTGTGTGTGCCCCTCTAATTTCTCAGAGACACCGGCGACCCAGTTAGGGGGCAGTGTAACCTTAATGTTTTGGCTGTCATAGAAAAAATTAGGTCAACAACAGGACGCTATTCAAAACCAACAACACACGCACAGCCCGGGGTCATAAGGCAATTGGCTGGGTGAAGGTGGGGGGAGGTCTTTAAAAGGGGCATGAGACAAAACACCAAGACAGCACAGCTAACGACCCTCAAATAAATAGTAACATGTACGATATGACCTAAAAAAACACAGAACCAGTCAAGAGAAAGACACAAAACTTTTAAAATAAGTCTTGTCAAATTTAAAACGTGCTTACTCAGAACACACAACTGATGACAAACTAACTCATAAGCGTAGTTCCCAAAATGTCAAACTATTCCCTTTAAGCATGTCATTAAAGCATCATGACAAGTATCCCTGTTATCTAACATTAAGATGGATTGGATGTTTCTAAATATTACAGATTACTTGTTTTCCACCACGAATAAACATGCTCCAAATTGAGTACAAGCAAATTAATCAAAACATTAAAGGGATAGTTTGGGTGTTTTGAAGTGGGGTTGTATGAGGTACTTATCCATAGTCAGTGTATTATCTACAGTAGATGAAGGTCAGCGTGCCACCAGTTTGTAGAAGCAGACAGATGTTACCGCACGTAACCAAAGCAATGTACTGCTGTGGACAGAGCCGGCAGAAAAACTTAATTTTTGCCACCTTAAAGAGAGGCGCACCTAAAAAAAACCAATATCTGTGTAAGTCTATATTTAGAATATTTTCATCGCTTTACCTTGTTGTCAGACAGCCCTTTCTGACGGGGAACTGAACTGAAAGTGAATCTTGTCTATGCTTATTCAAAGCCAGCCAGATTCCTTTGACAAAAACACTATTGAAAAGTTAAATATTCTAAATATGTAATATTTAGCGTACACTCAAACAGATATAGATTTTTTTAGGTGGGCCTTTCTTTCTTTTTGGTGGCTAAAATACATTTAGATACTGGCCCCGACCACAGCAGTTCATTGCTTTGCTCCAGTGTCGATAACTCCTGTCTGCTTCTCCAAACTGGGGGCGTGCCGACCGTCATCTACTCTAAGTAATACACTGACCTCACTCAAAAACACCAGAACTATCCCATTAAAGACATAGCAAGTGCAGTGTGAGAGTTTGAGACGCACCTGCGAGACAGTTCCAGGGCCACCACGTCCTCATTATCCAGACGAGACTCCAGACGAGACTCTCCTAGCAGACAGAAGAAGAAGATGCTGTCAAGGACCTGTCTGTAAAAATCAGTTACGGATGACTGCTCTTTTGTGTTCATCTCTCTCTGCTGGTGGTTAGTGCTTTCTCTTTGTTAAAGCATCGAGACATTTCTGCACAATAGAGGAGTACTGTTTTCATACGACTCAAACTTAGTACCTGCCTTTAATATTATTAAATGTTCAGATTAAGTATCAAGTTAGAGAGCCTATTTTCATTGTGTTGGCTGGAGATTTGGCACAGTGCTGTATCATAAATCAAATATCAAAACAGTGTCTGTGCAGTGTGGTTCTGATAAGCAGTATTTCTCAAAACACAACAGATGCAATTAGCAGCGGCTACCTTTGTCCAGCCATCCCTCCAGTCTGTCCAGAATGCTCAGGCTCTTGTCTAGCTGCTCTTTGACCGCCTCCCCCATGTAGTAGTCGACTTCGCCGGCTTGCAGCAGCTCCTTGAAGGCCTTGCTCAGCTCATCCAGCTGCCGGCGCTGCAGGGCTCCCAGCCTGGGGCTCTCCTTGATCTGCTGCCTCAGTTGTGACAGCTCCCTGGCCTGCGACTGCACCAGGGAGTCCAGTCTGTGGAGACGACAGAATGAGGGCAAGCGTGAGTCAAGATTTAATTTTCAAAATGACTGTGCAGCTTTCATTCACTCGAAGTAAAATTGTATAATATTGATAATACACTGAGAAAGACTATAGACCTGGCAGGTGATGTAGAGCGGCTGCGGCTCTGCTGCAACTGTTCATTCATGCTTCTGTTCAGTGTCCTTTCTCTTTCCAGTTCCATATTCAGACAGATGGTTTTATCCTTCATCGTCTGGTTCTCCCCCTCATTTTTCTCCCTTAGCTGCCCACTTCTGTAGCTCCTATCCTGGCTGTGGTCCTCTCGCTGTGTCCCTTCTTGATCCCTGACGGTTGAGGGATCAGAGGTGTTGGCAACTAGGTCACTGGAGAGAGAGCTCCTGTGCAGAAGACTTTGCATTTGGAGGATGAGTTTGGTCTGGTTTTCCAGCTGGACCTTCAGCTCTCTGACTTGTCCCTGAAGCTGCAGAGGGTCCTTAGAAACACCGTACTCGTCATAGACCTGCAGGCTCTTCAGACTGACCTGAAAACAGACAGGAAACGGTTAATAAAATTATTTTTGGGTTGCACAATTATCATTCTTCGTTCTTGTAACATTATTGCCGTGTAGAGCTAGTTAGCCCTCGTATTTACAAGTATGATAAAGAAAAATGTAAGATCAGACTGTTCTAACATAACCTTGCTTGAGTGCTTAGCTTAAATACTTGTTTCTATTTTCAAACGGTATGTTTTCACTTTTAACTCGGGCTGTCGTGTTAACGCAAATTAGTTTTAATGCCCCTAATTTCTTTAACGCATTAACGCAATGGGATGGGGAAGGGGATTAGCGTAAATTAGTTGAATACCTTGGCTGAGCTGAGAGCTGGGGAACTAGGGTACGGGGTGCTGGAGGTTGAGTCCAGGTTCTCAGTGGAGGAGAAGGTGGCCTGCTCGTGTTGGTAAGGCAGGCTAGAGACGCTGCAACTAGGGATCGCACCAGCCTCTAGATCTGGCAACACAATGGACACAGACACAATCAACTAGGGGACAGAAAAACATTGCAAGTTGTGGAAAACGAACGGTGAGGAAATAAATCATTTGAGATACAGCTGGACTGTGAAATAAGACAAGAAACAAAAGTGAAAGGTTAATGAGTGCTCGAAAGACATTCCCAAACTTCAGAGTGGAAACATGCAAGAGTTTGTCAATGTAAAATATTGACAGCCCATTCAGATTTGGGAATAGTGCAGACCAGAGAAATACCAAATTCAAACCAGTAGTAGAGAGTGTGGTTATGAGACCCAAACAGAAAACTTTTCTCGAGATAAGAGACAGAGTGTTACGGTTGCCTTTGTTCATTCCTCATGCAGACAGTGAGAGAATCTATCCACATTTGAGATTAGTGTCCACTCAGCAGACAGACATGCAATGTCTGTCTAAAAGCCGTCTACCTGTGCTACTGCTCTCTTCCCTATCGTTCTCACTCTTGCCACTGGTTTCGTAACCCAGGTCCTGCAAATCCACCTGCACGCCTTTGTCATCCTGCTCCAGAGCTGGCATTGGAGGCAATATATGTTGGGTTAGGAAGAAATCATTGTCATCATAAATAACATGTCTCTCTCCTTCATGGTGTTCATGATCAACTTGGATTAGCATAAACTTTACACATACATGTCTTTGCACAATCACAAAATGATTACAAATTTGAATTTGTTCATGCACAATTCAAATAATTGACGCAAACAGCTCAGCATGTGTTATCTTACCTCTATGTGCAGTTTCAGGGGAGGTAAGAGCAGTGGCCAGTTTCTCCTCCAGGCTTTTACATGCTTTCTTTTTCTCCCTCAGTGCTTTATGGAGAGTCTCCAGTTGGACCTGAACACTCGGCGGTAATCCCTTAACATCCTGCGGCGTCCTGTGGACGTCGCTCTCCTCTCTACGGCCCCTCTCTTCTTGTAGGGAAGCCTTCAGTTCAGAGATCCTCTGACAGTGATCACTGAAGGCCTTGTAGAGGCGGCAGAGGTTGTTATGGAGCTCTTGGTGGAGCTGTCCCTTTGTTCCAGGTGAAGCAGTGGGCTGATTGCCGCTGGATTTGGTGGTTGGTTGGGTGGGTTCTCCCAGCTCCTTCCTCTCTTGCAGGGCTCTCTGAAGTTTGTCTAAATTCATCTGCAGGTCAGAGCTGATCTGTGATGATCTACCAGAAGCCAAGGAGCTGGTGTTTGTACAGTGTGCTGCCAGAGAGGCAACGGCAGACTCGGCTGCAGTAAGGCAATTCATCAGAACTTTGGTCAACTCCTGATTTAAACTGACGTTATCAGAACTTCCCATTCCCCACTGATGCTCCTTTGACTCCTTTTCCTTAAGTGCTGCTATCTGCGTCGAACATTTACCATTCTGGTCACTGTTGCAGCCATGTCGAGCGGCAGCATCTGCAGCTCTCAGTTTTTCCTGCAGCTCTGCATTGAGCCTATTCTGCTGCCATAGTGCCTCCTGCAAAGAGTCTGAGTGGCGTTGCAACTCCTGCATAGAGTCCTCTGTGCCTCCAGAAATACCTCTTGGGCTCTGTCTATTTGAAGATGCGTTCACCTGCTGCAAGGCCGTCTCTATCTTCAAACACAAACCACTGATTTCTGGAATCTTTTCTTGGCTGTCAGTGGAGGTGATGGCGTTCTCTGCCATGTTCAGAAGCTCTATAAGCTGGTTGTTGAGCTCCTCTTTCTCCTGTAGGGCTTTTTGCAGCTCCATGCATCTGCTGTAAAGGGCAGAATCTGAACCCACTGAGCCAGAACCTGTACACGGACTGGTGTGTGACCCAAATCCTCCCTGGCTGTCCAGACTGCAGGCAGTCAGGTAAGCAATGGTGGATTCTGCAGCCTGTAAGGCCTCCACATACTGGCGATTGAGCCGCTCCTTTTCCTGGAGTTGAGCGTGGAGCTCTTCCCAATCAGCCAGCTGCTCACTTAGCTTGTTGATCAGGGACTCTTTCTCCTGACACTCCTGGTGGAGAAGCTCCAGCTGAATGAAATGAGCAGTGTCGTCCTGGTTGTGATCCAGAGTTGGTCCGGTTTCAGAGCCCTTGTCCGACCCTGCTGGACCGCCGGTACGATGTGCATATCTGAGCGTGGAAGAGGGGGAAGTGCTGTGCTGGGGTGACATGGGGGAGTCCGAGTCTGCATTCAGTTGCTGGTCAGAACCATATACACCATCCAAATGAAGGTGCAGAAGTGCATCAGTTTTGAGATGGTCAGAGCTCACAGACTGCCTGCTGCTGCTAGCCTCCACTCTCAGCCTCACAGGGACCGGGAGGCGAGATTTGGCACCATCCTATAATTGACACAACAGATTGGAACAGATATTCAAAACACTGACAATTACCTCGGGTTCACACAGGCCGCAAAAGTGCAACGATTTTTGGAGAAGCGCTGCCCGCATCCTTTCGGTGCCTATGTCAATCAATTTGGCTGTTCACGTAGGGCGCGACGAGCCATGGAGCTCTGTGGCCGACTCGTGATCTGGTCTATTTTCTCTGCGTGCCGCGAGCGAATCTTGCAAGATAACAAACTGACAATCTACTATAAATGATATAAATGATATATTATATGTGATATAAATGATCTGATTCTGATAAGATGATAAAATATGCATTCTTGCTGTTCTCCCAGAGTTTTGATTCCTCTGATTCCCTCCCAGTCCCTCCACCCAATCACATTTCAAAATCCATCTACAAAATTTATTAGAAATAGCCGAGTGTTACTGCTGTTTGTGATCGTGGGTTTTAAATTAGGTACTTATTCCACATGTTATTATTCCAGAGAGCAAGAAAGATGCCTATGTGAACCCGGGGTTAGACTTCTTGCAGAAAGCAATGTAGGGTTTCTTTACACTCAATACAAAACTTACCCCATGCCTTGCAACATTCTGCTTTGCACTCTTGCTGTGTGACTGGCCTTCAGTTTGTGGACCCTCCATCCCCTCTGTGGTGCTGGCAATTAGCTCAGTGGTGACAGGGGTCTCCTCGTTAGAGTTCTTCTCTCCCTTTTCCTTCAACAGATTGATGACCTTAGGTGGACCTTTTGAGCCGGCCTGCAGTGTTTCCAAACTCTTTCTTAATTCGGCCTGTCCATCGCTGCTGTTCCCTGAGGCGTCTGTGCTCTCTTTCTCTTTACACTCAGTCGATTTTTGTTCTTTCAGGAGACCCCGCAGCTCCACATTTTCTGATCGAAGTCTGAGCAGCTCCTCTCTGCAAAAAGGGAAATTTGATTAGTTTACTGTTAAAGCAACCGACTTTTACAAGGGAAAATAAGGAGCAGGATCTGGACACTGCTGAAAAAAAAAGACCAACCTAAGGTGCGAGACTGACGTGGCCCCACAATGAGTCAGCAGGGATTTAAGTGCCGTTCCATCTGTTTTCCTCTGCCTAGAATCTCTCTCTCCAGTGTCCAAGGTGTCGTTGCCAGACTGAGCATGCTCTCTACTCTGGCCAAGGCCACTGTCCAAACTCATATCTCCCAACAGCTTTCCAGACACCATCTAAAAAAAGGACAGTTTAGAAATATTGGTTAAAGTTACTTGAAAAAGTTACAATTTCAAAAGCTCTTCATTTAATAAACAATCATCTATTCATACCTGTCCTAGTGTGATGTCTGTCTGACTCTCTTTATCCTGACCAGAGGGATGCGTCCTGTTACTGTGAGCCACAGGATGCACCTCCTGCGTCTTCTCAAGCTGCTAGAGCAATGGAATGGGAGGCGAGTATATGACACACATGGCTCGGTAAAAGAAAACTTAATGAGGGAACAGAATCCATAAAACACTGCACAGCAACAGCAGAATGGTATGACGTGTCTAATGTGGCATGGTGAAGAGAGAGCATTTCATGGGACACACAGAGATAAAAAAAACAAAACAGGGACTGATTAGGAAAGGTGAAGGAGAAGAACAGGATCTTCTACTACAGACAAGAAACACAGAGACATTAGTAACAGGCTAGACAGAGCAAAGGTTAAGATGTAGGTTCAAAAGTTAGAAAGGAGCTAATACAGGTGGGTGTTAGACAATGACTCAGACATGATTCATCTAGTATTTCTGGACAAACATTTGCTGATAGATGATAGAAAGGGGCCCGTTATTGTAAGATTTAGGAAATAAACTTTGACGCTGCAGCTTCAAATACAACTTCCTCCATTTGCAGCTGTCTTTTGTGGCCTCTAACCTGTTTCAAGGGGCTACTGCTGGCCACGTCTTTGTCTTCGTTGTCGTAAGCGTCATGGTCCGACTTCTCCAAGAATGACAGCCGGTTCTGCAGCTCGTTGTTTAAAGTCTGCAGACTGCTGACACAATCCTGCAGCTCCCGCACCTAAGGCCCAGACGGACTCATTTTAACCATTTGATTTTCTTCCTGTTTTACGTATTTTGGTGACATGATTGTAAAGGTATTGGAAAGGTAGATGTAATCATTTCCAAAATTCACAACATATTTTTGTCTAATGAAATATCCATATTTGTTGGCGTTTAGAAGTATGTAATACTCTTATCAACATGGGAGTATGCAAATAGGCTTGCCTTGTGCAAATGTATGTATATATTTATTATTAGAAATTAATTATATTTGATATATATTATACAAAAATATTGTCCAGGAACCCTCACAGGTACTGCATTTAGTATAAAAAATATAGTCAAATTATAACATGGCAAACTGCAGCCCAACAGGCAACAACAGCTGTCAGTGTGTCAGTGTGCTGACTTGACTATGACTTGCCCCAAACTGCATGTGATTATCATAAAGTGGGCATGTCTGTAAAGGGGACTCGTGGGTACCCATAGAACCCATTTTCATTCACATATCTGGAGGTCAGAGGTCAAGGGGACAAAATTTAGCGTAGGTTTGGAGTGTTATTTAGCCTCCTTTGTGAGAAGCTAGTATGCTATTAGGTTTTCTAGTTTCATATGATGTCAGTATCTTCACTCTAGCTTTAAAACTGAGCCCGCTACAACCTAAAAATTGTAAGTTGCGTTAATGCGTGAAAGAAATCAGTGGCGTTAAAATGAATTTACATTAACGCGTTATTATTGCGTAATTATAATAATATAGCTTTTTAGCGAGGAAAATCGGTTGGGAACCACTGCATTACAGAGACAATGCTTTTGCCCAAACAGTTTATTTAGTTTGAAAAGGAATTCACCTTCTGTCTGAGCTCCTGGTCAGAGAGTAGAGACAAGCTGTCATCTTGCCCCTCCCCCACACAGATACTCATGTAGGAAGTCTGATCTCCAATGAAGCTCAAAGTGTCACCTGAAAAACAGCAGAGTCACATGTAACAAAAAGACTCCCATCTGCCAAAACTGTGAAATAAAAGTGGATTTTTCTTTCTACGCTTACCGGCATCGTTGGTCCCACCAACCCCTCCTCCACGGTTCTGTATGGCTCCTAAGCGAGCCTGCAGAGAGGCATTCCAGCGCTGAGCGTCTTCAAGCTGGTGTCTCATGCTCTCCAGTTCTTTAGGATCGATCAGGTCCAAACCTGAACACATACACAGAGGATTACCCACAGCTATGTCTCTGATGTGACAGGAAAGTACATTTCTGCGTAGGCAAGTGCTCTACTGGCAGAATGTTCACAATGATTCACATGCTGCATCATTAGTAGTTAAGACTTTGTGTGACCTTATGTGAAAGAGGTCATTAAGATACTGTATTTTCACACCTATAAAAAACACTGACGTCATGTATGCATATGCACCAGATTTTATACAGGATGACATGCAGCTCTGGAGAAAAATAAAAGACTAAATTGAAATTTAAAATTCATAGTTTATATATGTATCGGTGCAAATCTAACTTTTAGTAGTAGTAATACTAAATTTAATGCAAATTCCAACAAAAAAAAAAAACATTCACATAAAGCATTTATTTTCAGAAAGTAAAAACTGGTACAAATCCCCAAAATTTTACTTATACAGTATCTATGTTTTATTAATGTAAACTAAACCAGCTAATATTCTTGGTTGAAAAAAACTTTTTTTTATAATGCATTTGATGCATCTTGGTATGCTTGTTCAATTCATATATAGAGTAAGTTGAATAAGGTAAGCTAGTGGTGGAATTTAACAAAAAGCTGCAGTGTGTAAAGAGAAGTCTGCAGCCACAGAAAAATACATATAAAAATATATATATATAAATGTAACCACCATGTTTGTTGTGTGTGTTTGTCTACATGTGGCATGTATGCACTGTATATTATAAAGACTATATAACCAAAACAAGAAATGTGGAAATGCACTCAGTGGTAATTACTGTAGCTACATCTATCTTGTATTCAGTGTGAATATGAGCCATGGGCCTGTTACTTACAGATGACCTATTTATACACCTGGCTCTCTGCAGACGGGGGCGGGGGATGAGCATGCACTGGACAAACACACACATGCATGTGGACAGATGCCAAAGTAATTTGGCTTAGATGACTACCGTACAGTGACACTTTTTATCAGTCTCAAGGCTGTGCCCTGATGTGACTAAATTACATTAACTATGTGATGTCGTAAGATATCTTTTTTATTATTAGGATCTATTTCAGGGGAGCCCCTCTGCAGTAGGACACCCTGTGATTCTATAGCAGTATAACAACCTTTATTACCTTTCGTAACATTGTTATATAATGACATGCTTATGCAATGAAACTAAGGCATGTGACAGATGGTTGGATGGATAAGCGGTGTTAGAGAGGTGATGCAAGCAACAGACAACCAAGGTTTTAATGGGAAAGTGAAAACAAGCAGACAGCATGTTAAAAGTGAAAGACAGGAAGACCTGCCAACAGCAGCCTTTATTGACTTTTTTTTTTTTTTTAAATAAAAGGACAAACGGAGAAACAGTGTGGAGCCATTACATTTAAGAGTGACAGAGAAAACAGGTAGCAACTCTACTATAGACAGAACATGCAGATGAGGAGGTGATGATGAAGAACAGTGAACATAAAATGCACAAAGATGATGAGTGGAGGGACCAGGTGTGCATGCCGAATAAAGTGACAGATAAAGAAGAGGAGATGTGAGCTTGTCAGCAGGAGATATTATTAGAGTAAACAGTGGACAGAGAAGACAGGTGTGTTTGTATGTTTCCCCAAGGATCTATGGATTTATGTCTCCCTGAGCTATAGTTTCCTAACACTTCTAACAACTTAAACGAAGGGCTGTCAATCGATTAAAATATTTAATCGCGATCAATCAATCTCAAATTAATTGCACATTTTTATCTGTTCAAAATGTAGCTTAAAGGGGAGATTTGTCAAGTATTTAATACTCTAATTTACGTGGGAGTGGGCAAATATGCTTGCTTTATGCAAATGTATGCATATATTTATTACTGGAAATCAATTAACAACACAAAACAATGACAAATAATAAAGTGGGCTGTAAAGGGGAGACTCGTGGGTACCCATTGAACCCATTTTCATTCACATATCTTTGGGTCAGAGGTCAAGAGACGTTTGGAGAAGTTTGGAGCATTATTTAGCCTCCTTTGCGACGACCTAGTATGACATTTTCATATGATGCCAGTATCTCCGCTCTATCTTTAAAACTGAGCCCGCTACGTCCTAAAAATCATAAGATGCGTTAATGTGTGAAAGAAATTAGTGGCGTTAAAACTAATTTGTGGTAACGCGTTATCGCATTGACTTTGACAACCCTACTTAAATGATAAACATGCTCTTTCCTTTCATGGTTTTTCTTTGTTTCTTATCTTTCATTCAGTTCCCCTCGTCATTTACCACCCAGTGTGTTTGCACTGCACCTTCTCTGAGTTTGGCTCTGTGCATCTCTCTCTCCAAGTCGTCCCTTAGCTCCTCGTTAGTTTTGATGTTCCCCTCTAGCTGCTGCCTGAGCAGCTGCACTGCTGTCAGCTCCAGCTGCAGAGCGTGGAGACGCTGGGCGCTGCAAAACACACAGAGTAAGGTTTATTCATGGAATTAATTAATTAATTAAGCTACTCAGAATAATCTATTCATTTTCACTAATTGCAATGATTGTATTGTAACAGTGACCATTGTCCCTACCTGTCCTGCTCCTTTACAGTCCTGACCAGGCTGGAGTAGAGCTGCTGTTCGGCTCTCAGTGCTCTGTTCAGAGCATCATGCTCCTGTTGCAAGGCTATAAGGTTGGGCAGAGCCTTGAGGGAGACAGAAATGAAAGGGCAGTGGTCTTAATGTCAGAGCATTATGTGTAAAATATTATTTTTACTAGTAGAAATGCGTTTAGTTTACTTCTTGCTGGCTATCTCCACCAATCACGGTTCTCTCTCTCTGAGGGAGCCCCGGGAGTGATCTCTCCATGCTGGAGCCAATGACCTGATCCTGGGTGTGATCGGCCCGACTGTCCCTTCTCTGACCGAGGCGCTGGTGGAGAACCTGCTCACAGACATAAACAAAACATGAGAACTGCTAGACGAGAGGCTGTGGAGTTTAAATGCAATCAGAAGAAAAGCTCCTTATCCAAAGCTGCTGTGTGTTTCATCGAGTGACAGGAGTTTGACTGTGTGAATGGGGGAACTCTTACATCGATAATCTCATCCTTGGTCTTTAGAGTGGCACTCAGAGACTCAATATTAGCAGCCTGACCTTCACTGCGACCCTCCAGCTCGGATAGCAACGACTGTAGCTCTGCCAAAGAAATCTGGACATGGAGAAAATAAAGTAAAGCACCGGCAAACAGTTAGCAAGTGTCCCGATTATGGACAAAGTAAAATGCTTATAACCGACTGACCTTTAGTTCATTCTCCCTCTTCAGTGCTTTATTCAGTGCCTCGGTTTCCTGTGCTAGCTCCTTCTTCAGGACGACAACAGTCTTCTTAGAGAGCAGAATGTTCTCCACATTATCCTCACTGTTCCTCCTGGACAGCTCAGCTTCAGAGCAGACAAAATAGAATCAAATGTAGGACAGACAATGTGCGTCGACTGTCATCTACTGTAAGTAATACACCTACTATGGAGAAGTACCTGATACAATCTCACTTCAAAACACCTGAACTATCCCTTTAAAGCTCTAAAGGCCTCACCTTCCTTCTCGTCCAACTCCTCCTGCATGATTTGGATAGTTTGTCTGAGCTCCAACACGTGATGTGGCCCCTCCTTCTGCCTCATCTCTGCCAGAAACTGGTCCCTCTCCTGACCACGCTGCAGAAGCTTCTACACATTTACAAAGATGACAAGTTAGCATACCCAGTACAGCATGTACAACTGATACCTTAAACTTTGTCAAAATAAGCCACCAAGTCATTTGAAGTCAGATAGGAGGATATGAGTATAATCCTCCCCGGGAGATTTGATTTCCTCTCCTTGTTAGTCTTGTAAGTCAAGCACATTTTACGGCTGAGTGACTGTGTTGTATCCCAGAGGAACTTACGTTGATGACGCTGTCTTTTTCAGCAAGCAGGGCTCGGAGCTCTGCAGTCTCTAAATAACCCTCCTGGGCTGTTGTGGAGCTTTGCTTCTCAGCAGTGGCAAGCTGCTGCTGTCTGTCAGACAGCTGCTTTCTCAGCTCCTGAATCTCCTGGGTGCGCTCAGACAGCATGCGGTTGTGGTGCTCTGCAGACTCCTGGAGAGATGAAAGAACAGATGAAAGTAATGAGAGTTAGTGATGTTTGACCACATCCTGTGCATACGAATGGCTCATTGTATGTCTGTTTAATGTGTAAATTCACTTTTCTAAAAGTGTAAAGAATTTGTAATTCCTTTTAATTTGCTGCACAAATCACCAGCTGTCCTCGAACCAAAGAAATTCTCAGTAGACTAATAAATAATAATAAATAATAAATGATGCATACCCTGCATGAAATGTTGTAATTCATTTTAAAAATATATTTTAATCCATATGTTCACAATTAATTCCCTCATTTCCTTTATTCAAAATTACTACTTACTAGTCTATTCTCATTACTATTCTGTTTTATTTGCTATACTTTAACACTATTTGTTGCTACAACGCACAAAGTTTCCCTGCGGTAATCCCTGAAACCATTGAAAATGTTTTCATAGTTAAATGTTGACCTTGATGAGCTGGTCCTTGCTGCTGATTGTAGCCAGCAGTCCTTCCACAGCACTCTCATTGTCAGAAACCAGCCTTTCCCTGGCCTTCATAGCCTCAGCCAACATAGCCTCTGTGACCTTTAACCTCTGGCCCATCTGTTCAGCAAGGTCACGTGCATGAGTCTGCGACTGGCTCAGCAGTGATTCGGCCATTTCCTACAAACAAAGGTTGACAAAGTTAGAAAAATAAAACTACCTCAGAAGTATCGAAGGATAAAGTGTTTGTTTATGTAAAATTCCTGGGTCAGAATACAACTAACCTCCATATCCTTTGTCTTGCCCTCCAGGGAGAGCTGTAGCTGGCTGATGATGGAGTCCTTCTCCCTCAGTGATCTGTTCAGGTTATCTTCTACATCTTGCTTGGCTCTCTGCAGGTTCTTTAGTGTGTTTGCAAGATGCTGCAGCTCCACATCCTTCTCCTTGATCAGACAGTCAAAACTCTGGTAGGAGAGGAAAGAGCAGAAAGATGCATCGGATTGAAGTATGACCTCCCAAAAAACAATTTCCTTACTGATTACTGGAAAAGGCAAAAATCTGGCCTCAGTTTCTGATCATTTTTTAAATTGTATTTATTTATTTAATTAATATATATTTTAATTATTATTATTATTAGTAGTAGTAGTAGTAGTATTTTATTCATTTACTTTTTTTTTCCTATGCTATTTATCAATTTTCTATTTCCTTTATCTCTCAACTTACTTTTTCTGTTACTATTAAGGTGTACAGTATTATAGATATTCTTTCTGTATTGTCTATAATTTTAACTTTATTTATCCATAATTTAGAATACATTTTCTGTGGTTGACTGTGGTTGCTTGCGTGTTTGTTTTTTGTGTGAGTAGATGGATGTGTTGTTGAGTGTTGTACAGTTACTGTTTAATTCATTATTGATAATCAATTAAAAAGACCTTTGAAGAAAAAAACATTGCTTCTTACGTTGATGGTTTCCTCGTTGTGAGAGAGCAAGTTACTGAGCCTTTCCAGGTCTCTCTCCTTCTCCCTTAGAGACAGCTGCAGCTGGTGGATCTCATTGTCTTTCTCCTCAATGGCAGCAAACTTCTCATCCAGCGCTTGCTGTGGGAGAGCAAACAGAATGATGTCAGAATCAAATTATACTCTTTTGTGGTAAGAAGATTACACAGAAGGAACGCTCACCTCCAGAGCCTTCTCCTTTTCCTTCAGCCTTTGCCGCAGCTTGGAAAGCACATTATCGTTTCCTCCTGGACTTTTGCTTTGCTCAAAGTCTCTGACCATGTTTATGTACTCCTGATGAACACAGAAAAAACACTTTATAATAACCATCATTTATACATTTTAATTAACTATCCATTTACCATTTATAAATGAGGGTTATTTTGGTGGAATCTGTCTGTAAATGAATGGTAAATGGACTTGCATTTATATAACGCTTTTCTAGTCTGCTGACCACTCAAAGCGCTTTACACTATATGTCAGCATTCACCCATTCACACACTGATAGCAGAGGCTGTCATGTAAGGTGCCAACTTTGCCCATCAGGATCTAATGTAAATACTCATTCAAACACCAATGGCTATGCCTTTGGGAGCAATTTGGGGTTAAGTGTCTTGCTCAAGGACACACCTGCTCTACCCTCTGAGCCACAGCCGCCCACATTATATTATCAATGTTGTTGCGTCACCTGTAGCTGCTGCTCTTTGTCGGCCAGAGTGGATGTGAGCCGCTGGATGGTGACCTCATGGGACTGCACTTTTCTTTTGGTTTGATCCAGCAGCTCCAGGTACTGCTGCTCCAGAGCGCTCTCCCTGTCGCCAATCTCACCACTCAGCTTTTTGTGCTGATTGTGCAGATCCTGAAGGGGGAAGTGATAATACTGTCACACAAAATCCCATATTTTGAATGGTGACAGATAACAGAAAAGAGGATTTAAAATGCCCGATGGCTTGGTTCTGGAGACAATAATACAGTTTTATTAAAAAGATATTTACTAGACAACCGGTGTCTTACATTCAGGGCCTTGTCTCCCTTCTTCTTCTGCTGTTGCACGTCCTCCAGTTCCACCTCCAGCTGGTCCTTCGCCTGCTGCAAGTCAGCCAGCTCTTGCTCCTTCCTGTCCAAGCCGCGCTGGAGCTTCTGGGCTTCAAGCACCTTGGCATGGTGTTCCCCCTGGAGTTGGGCCAGCTCGGTTTGCTTTGTCATTAATAGATTTTGGTGCTCCTCTACTCCCTGGGGGATATATGCAAGAAATGTTTGTCTTTACACATGCTGCAACATGTCAATGAGATGGAGATTAAAAGTACTTCACTTTTCTGCTTCTTTAACATTCTATGAGTTACTGACATCTTAATATAATGTGTGAATGCACGGGCACACACAGAACAAGGAGCCATTAACATTATCATATAGAGTCAATGGTTGGCTCGCTATAAAAAGTGCAGGACTTGCCTGGTATTTCTGCAGTTGTGCTTTATGTGCTGCCTCTCTGGCCTTGGCCAAAGCATCGTCCCTGTCCTCAATCTCATGACACAGCTCTGCAATCTGTGCAAACAAGAATAAGACAGACAGGTTGGTTGCTAGATCATTGCATAATACAGAGCAGTGAGAGCAAATACAGGTGAAGTCTTGTCACCGTTAACAACAACTGCTATGACCCCCGTAATGAATAAAATGTGTTAATAATAGTATGGACCTTACCTCTTTTTCCTTTTCTTTGAAGACCTGAGTGAGCCCCTGGATTGTTTTGTCTCGCTTTAGAGCATTTTTCTTCTCAGAGTTGAGTTCATTCTCCTTCTCCTCCAGCTTCCCTAACAGGGTCTGTTTGCACAAAGAAGTGATCTCACACAAAGAAACCTCTCAATCTAATTAAAAAAAAATGTAATAGAGTAAAATGACGTCTCCGTGTACCTTGATTTGATTCTGGGTATCCTCCAGTGTTATGGTCAGGTTGTCATTGGTGCTCTTTGCCTGGGTGAGCTCTTCACTCAGCTGCTTATTGCAGGACTCCACTCGCCGTACCTCACTCTGTAAATCCACATAAAAGGGGAAAGGGAAACTGGATAAATACCAGCAATGCTAAGCTATAGCGTTTTGCCCAGCTGGGATTACTGAAAAGAACTACCTTAACTCTGACAGGAGTGTATTTATCATCAAATTCCTCTGTAAGATCATGCAGAGACTTCAAATCTGCCTCTCTGTGTTTGCGCTTGGCTCCGGGGTTGAGAGAGACAGTATTTAACCTCTTCAGGATGGGGATGTGGCTCCCTGCAGGGGCAGAGACTTGCTGCTTGGAGATGCAGCGCAGGAGCTGGATCAGGTCGGAGATCACAGAAGGCTGACTTGAGGTAGTGCGGAGCAGCGCTTTGGCCTGAACCTTTCCTCCTGGCTCATCAGTGGCACCATGTCTGGCGACTATAACCCTGGGCTCTCTGAGTTTTCGTTTTGGTGGAGGGTCTGGAGGGGTGTCTGAGGAAAAGTCTCTATTGAGGGACTGCATGGATGTGGAGCGATCTTTGATTCCAGGTCTAGGAAGTATGCCCTTACGCTGGACCAGGTCAAGGTACATGCTCTGCGAACGGTTACGTGTGCCTCGGAGACCAAAGCTCTTCATAAAGCCATCGAGCCCCGCCACTGATCCCAGCCTGCTGCCCCTGAGGCTTGAGCGCCCTGGAAACGCCCCTTTACTAGCAATTCGATCCAGACTCACACACCTTGTCATGCGACTCTCAACGTGACCACTTCCACTCTCCCTGAACAGCTGTCCATCAGAGGCCAGTCGACACACAGCCTCATCATCAGGACTGCCAAGCCCGGAGGACCTGAGTGAAGTCTTGCTGCTGGTGCTCGCCACGTAACTCTTGTACAGGCTCTGGTTGTTTTTGTTGTAGATGTGGATGATGCACTGGATGAGGTGGTCTTTCTCCGCCTGCACCTTCTGGATCCGACTGTTGTGTTCCTCCTCTAGCTTGCCGATGTTAACATCACACTGCACCACCTTCTCCAACTGGAACACACACTTCCCACAGAGGAACTCTCCACGACCATCGCGAGTCACCTCCCAGCCCAGCACATGGGACAAGATGACTTGTAGCTTCCTCTGTGCTGATGAGCTGAAGATCCAGCGACACTGGCTTCCCACCAGACGAACGCCACATATACGACACGGGTCCCTCATGGCGCCTTAGATCTTAAGATTCCAGATTCATCCACTTAGAATGAGTCCAAAAAGCATCTCACCGACGCACAAACTGTCCAGTGACCTAATGGTCATCGGCCTGCCAACAGTGAAATAGCCATCTATCATTTTCTCCCACTGCATCAGCAAGAGAAGCACAGAGGAGAATGACTGAGTGCAGAGCAGTATAAGCCCTAAGCTTTTGATAATCCCTGCTCCCGCCTCTATTCCACTCTCCCCCACACATTCAATCAGATCAAATCCTCTAGCACTGCTGCAATGATCTGTGTCATGGCCGATGCCAGACCATCTCTAGAAAACCTCCTCCCAGATTCTAGATCAGGTATGAAACTCGGCCGCATGCAGATGCTTCTCCTGGGGACTGCTGGAGAAGATGGAAGCGGCCAATCACTCCTACAGAGTCCATCCTGCCTGACAGTACATCTAAAAATCCGCTTTAAGATTAAGAGATGTGTTCTGGCAATCACATTCCATTACACCTCTATCAGCCACTCGAAGTCCTTTCATTCCACAAAAGCATCCCTGGTAGACACATTGTCCCCGATCTTTCAAAATCCTTTGCAATACATGCAGCACGTTCATTTGTTTAACCAGATCTGACAAACTCTGACATGTTAACTTCTTTTCCCCCTTAAATAAAGAAGGACGGACATAAATAACTCTGAGACGAACTGTCTCCAGACAGCATGGTAATCCAGTCTTAACACCGTGACCCGAGTCCAGACGCCAAGGCCTGATGAGGAACCATGGACACTATCCAACTGACCAGGGTTCGGTCAGGAATCTACTTGCCCGAAGTCAATTCTTACTTTTATTTTATTTTTCCCCTATGCAAATTGTTTTTATTATTAATGGTTATCAAATAACAACAAAGACTAAAGTTAATTGTCATGTTTAATCTATATTTTAAATAAAAAATGTGGGCAAGAAAAAACACAGCAACAAAAGTTCTCAAAAACACAGATAGGTGGAAAGAACCCAAAAAAGCAGACCATTTAATGAGGAAATCCCCTTGACACCAACCTGATGGTCCGGTGTTGTTTTGTCCTTCTCTCTGTGTAGCTCGTCCCTCAGTGCCTGGGAAACAGACAAGGTCAAAGGTCACGCTAACGCCTTTTAATATTGCAAGTAATGCTGAAACTTTCCTTGCTTTTTTAATGTCTAATACCTTGCTCTTTTGTGCTCCTCGTCTGTTGCTTTGATTGCTTCTCTTATTTTTTGTGGTTTGTTTTATTTCTTTCCTCTTGATTTTCAGTATAATGGTACCTCTATTGTTTACTGCACCATTTCCATCATTGTTGATTGAACTCTATCCTTTATCTTTGTATACTAATTCCCTGTCTTGTTTTGTATATTGTTCCTTGTGCTAATAAAATAAAATAATAATAAAAACAATAGTGGCAATAAATCTAATTTCTGTGAATATACTCCATGTGCTCTCAAAACATGGCAACAAATGACTTCAAACATTTTGTAACTCTGTTAAATCAAAATCATTTGTTTTGGTATCATTACAGAGCGAAAGTACATATCTTCAGCATTATATGAACGTCATACCTCAAGTTCCTGATCTTGCTTGGCGATGAAATCAGATAGTTGTTTAACAGAGTCAGCTGACGGTGTATCCGTCTCTTGGTCCGCACTTTTCTTCTGATGGATAACAGCTTCCTGGTTCTTTAAAGTGACCTTCAGCTGCTCAATGATACTGGTGTGAGCAAAAAAAAAAATCATTGAAACATTTAGACCCCAATACAGAAAGAAACTAGGGCTGTCAATCGATTAAAATACTTAATCGTGATTATTCGCATGATTGTCCATAGTTAATCGTGATTAATTGCAAATAAATCACACATTTATTATCTGTTCAAAGTGTAGCTTAAAGGGACATTTGTCAAGTATTTAATACTCTTATCAACATGGGAGTGGACAAATATGCTTTCTTTATGCACATGTATGTGTATATTTATTACTGGAAATCATGTAACAACACAAAACAATGACAGATATTGTCCAGAAACCCTCACAGGTACTGCATTTAACATTAAAAAAATATGCTCAAATCATAACATGGCAAACTGCAGTCAAACAAGCAACAACAGCTGTCAGTGTGTCAGTGTGCTGACTTGACTATGACTTGCCCCAAACTGCATGTGATTATCATAAACTGGGCATGTCTGTAAAGGGGAGACTCGTGGGTACCCATAGAACCCATTTTCAGTCACATATCTTGAGGTCAGAGGTCAAGGGACCCCTTTGAAAATGGCCATGCCAGTTTTTCCTCGCCATAATTTAGCGCAAGTTTGGAGCGTTATTTAACCTCATTCTCTACAAGATCAGTATCTTCACTCAAGCTTTAAAACTGAGCCGCTACAACCTAAAAATCGTAAGTTGCGTTAATGCGTTAAAGAAATTAGCGGCTTTAAAACAAATTTGCGTTAACATGTTATTATCGCGTTATACTTTGACAGCCCTAAAAAAAACATATAAATGTGCGTGCTTATCTACTGTGTCCCTACTTGTCTTTCTCCTGCAGGGCCTGCTGCAGGTCTTGGACCGGGCCGGGGACAGGGACAGGGGTGAAGGTGCTCGGTGTATCCAGGACCTGGAGCTGCTTCTCCATGTTAATATTCTTAAGCTTCTCCTGCTCAGCGATGGATGCCATCTTGTCAACCTCCTCCTCTGCCGTTCGCAGACACTGACATGAGGCAAAAAGACCAAGTGAGACAACTACACCCAACTACCATGAGGATGAAACAGAAAATCACTGTTCTCTGAGAGTATAGTGAAGTAAATGGTTTTGACTAGGGCTGCACAATTAAATGTTTATCAAAATCTTAATATGGCCTAATGCGATTTTCAAATATCGCAGGAGGCACAATATTTGTTAAAGGTGAAATGTGTGTAAAAATACCATTTTAAACTAAATATTGTTGTGCTGCAGAGATGTCCTGGCCTATACTTCGTATTCTACAAACTTAAGAAAACATCTTTGTTTGATACAGATCTCCTAAAAAATCACAAATCAATATATTTTTCAAAGACAATGAAAATAATGATGTAAAAATGATCATCCCCTCTAATATCGCAAATCTTATCGCAATTGCAATATCAGTCAGAATAATCACAATTAGACATGTTTTCAAAATTATTCAGCCCTAGTTTTGACTCACCTGTTCTAGGTCAGCTATCCTCTTGTTGAATGCGTCTCGGAGTGCGCCCATCTCTCTCTGAGCTTGCTCTCTCACACGCTGGGGTTCTCCTGCTTCTCGACTAGCCAGACTCTCCAACGCTTTCCTGAAAAACATTCACAGGGGAGATTAGTTAACGCTCATATACATTTTCGCCACTGGGCTTCCATGACATCTTCCTGCCAACTAAGATCTTGTTTTTGTTTGAATTCTTCAAATGACACCAAAGATGTGAATTTAGCTGACACTGAACTTCAGCACAGTAGGACTGTGTAGGGAACAATACTCACGATGCAGACACGAGTAGCTCCTGTTTCTCTGCCATGTCTCTCTTCATAGACTCCAACTCCACCTTCAGCTCAATGTTCTATTAACAGACAACATTAAATCCATTATGGCACTAACCGCACTGCACATCTGGAGTCATCACAAAAACACTGGCACAAACAGTGGAAACATATTGAGGAGATTCTTAGAAATTGTTCTCCCTGACAATTGTTAATATTGCCAAATAAATCAATCTCGACGTTTATCTTGGGGTTTGTACATAAAGATAACATTCTTACATGACACATCACCTCTTAAAAAAAAAATGAGATCACAAACACAAGCAGCAGATTCCAATGTGTTTACATCTCACTAAAAAGGCAAGACAGCTGTTCTAAGATCATAAATGTGGGATTTTGGTTGAACCAATTCCAGATGTTTTGTGGCTGAAGTTGTGATCTCAGTTAGTCCCGGTAGGAAACACTGAGTCAACGTAATGCATCATTAAGACACTGAGAGGCCTCATAAATGCATGACGACGACAAGGAGTTAAATACACATTTGTGTACACGAAAGTAAACACACACCGTTTTGAAAATGTCCTCAGTGGAGTCGTCACATTTCTGCTGCATGCGCTCCTCCATGAAGTAGATGCGCAGCTTCAGGTTAAAGTTTTCTTTCTTCAGAGCTGTGATTTGCTGCGGATGAGTGACAGAAACGCTTTAATAAACAGGAAAATAACTGAACAACAAATAACATTTCATTGAATTTTTTTTTTTTAAATGTTTAAGTCTCTGTCTAGCCCAAAATGCATTTACTTTACTCTAGGGCTGTCAAAGTTAACGCGTTAACGCAAATTAGGTTTAACGCCACTAATTTCTTTAAACGCATTAATGCAACTTGTGATTTTTAGGTTGTAGCGGGCTCAGTTTTAAAGCTAGAGTGAAGATACTGGTATCATATGATAGAAAACTAGAAACCTAATGAATCTATTGGTACCAACCAAGGAGGCTAAATAACACTCCAAACTTATGCTAAATTTTGGCGAGGAAATACTGGCAACTGTTTCGCTTTTAAAAAGCTTAAATGCAGCATATCTGTCGATCTGTTTCGAAAGTGAAAATGATGAGATCTGTGAAGTTGAAGTTAAAAATATGTATGTAAAATATTTATATTTTTCAGGTTGTGATGTGTGCATTTGTAAAACTGTTCTACATGTGTTCAAATTGATTGGTATTTGTGTGTAGATTGGAACACGCATTCAGGAGTACCCAAAATTACGCACAAATCGTTTTACACATTTGTAAATCTTATATTTCATTTGTAAATCATATATTTCATTTGTAAATCATGTAATACACATTTTGAGACTAATTTCACTCCATAGTATCTTAAGATAAAACAGATGTTGACAAACTGCATAATTTGCAGTTGAAAAAAGATAATATATCTTATCACAATACTTAGCATATCGCAAAACGTTTAAAATTGCAATAAGATTGTACCATGACTAAATATCGTATTGTGGGGCCTCTGGTGATTCCCACAACTTATGTTTAAATAGCAGAAAAGGGCCATGTGTATGGTTAATGTTAAAATGAAGGGAGGCCTTCATACTTGTATGTGTGTTTGAGTGTGTGTGTGTGTGTGTGTGTGTGTGTGTGTGTGTGTGTGTGTGTGTGTGTGTGTGTGTGTGTGTGTGTGAAGTGGACTGTGCATCATTGTGCTGCAGGCTCAGAACAGCATACATCTGGTAATGGGGGGTTGGGTAGACTGTCAAAGGGAGGAGGTAGGAGTCTGGACCCCTCCATAAAACCTCTAATCATGAAGCGAGCCAGGCAGCACAAGCCAAAAACATCTGAGCATGCATTCCACTCAAACGCTGAAATATAGTTTTCACCTCAATCCTACTCCTACACTCATCACTACATCTCCATAAATGGTCAGTGAGGCTTAGTTTGAGTCAGACTGAGGATCAGGTTTAATAAATCACAATAGCCTGTTTGTTGTGGTGGGGTAAAGTTATAACCTCATACTGACACGCTCTGTGTCTATTAACAATGAATAGCATTAATAAATTAGAATATGAGTCATTATCATAAGTTAGTGTTACACAAAATTGGCTTTGGGCAATCCAAGACACATTGTGCCACTACATATCAGCAACTCCAGTTTAAGAAACATCATCCAAATTAATATCACTCACATTCTCATAGTCCTTCATGGTGAGAGCTTTGATTGGGGACATCTTGTCAGGGAAGGACAGAGCTGCAAAACAACAAAGTGATACACGTTTACTCATTTGAGTCACAACTGCACGACGGTCTCTATAGCATAGAGAATCTTCTCTGCTTACAAGAATAACTCTCACTCCCAGCACACAGGAATGTGTTTTTTTTTTAGAGAGATAAAGAGAAAGAGAAAGTAGAAATGTTTTTGACTGCAGAGGCATCAGAGGTGAGACAGCTTCTGGAGAGCTGCCCTGTTTATACCAGTTCAAAGCAGCCCACAGCTGATCATGTTACACTAGTCAACAACACATTTCACAACACTAACTCCAGATTTATAGTTTGACAGTATCAGTTGCTTGTTTATGTACATTTTATTTCTAAATCAGAGAGATTTGTCTTTGCTGCCTTTGGTGTGTCTTCGATGTAAACATGAATCTAGATCTCTGCAGATGGTATTCATTACCCTTCATTCATTACTCCCTTGTTTCCTGGCAAAACTACAGAGGAGTAACTACGAGCAAGCAAAAGTGAGAGATGGGTCGCCAGACAGCATCAGGAGACAAAAGGATGTCTGCCGCCATGGATGGAAATGAAACCTTATAGTTTGATCTGATTTCTACGATTAATGTATAATTCTGGTGATTTGCAGCGTGGGCCTTATTTTTCAAGACTCTGCCAACCTGATCTTTTTTTTTTTATTATTATTATCATTTCCTCACTGGCTTCATTGGTGCACTTTAAAGGAACAGTGTGTAGGATCTGGCGGTATCCAGCAGTGAGGTTGCAGATTACAACTTCTCCCGTGTGCCAAGGGTGTAGGAGAGCTAGGGTGGCCAACGGGAAAACGCAAATGGTCCTCTCTAGAGCCAGTTGTTGTAAGAGTATAATGCTTAGAGTGTGTGTGTGTACGTGGGAAGTGAGCGGCGAAGCAAGAGAGAGAAACGGGTAATGTTGTCTACTCTGGCACAAGCAGGAAAGGTTAACGTCAGTGTTTGGTTGGTCCATTCTGGGCTACTGCAGAACATGATGGTGCAACATGGCGGACCAAAATAATACTAAATCTCAATACCTTGCTGTATGTTTTTCTACAAAACCAATTGCTCAATTAGCCGTCTAAATATAATCAGCGCTAAATCGCTCTGCGCTGGCTGTGCCATTATTTTCCTTTGGGGAGAGCGGTGAAACACTACCCTTGGCGTGGCACACCGTTCGAAATCGCGCTCAAAGTTCAAATTATTTCAACTTTGACCTCGGTTGCCCCTGACCTTTCGAAGAGCAAACAATGAAAACAGCTGCAACTGTTGTTGTTGCCTAGAAACAGTGAATGGCGTTCCTTGCGCTCTTTTTGGGGAGATATTTTACCCGCTGCCTCTGCGCCCTACCTCGCGGTGTGTGAAGAGCAAATCTCTTATCATGTGATGGCAGCTTTACATATTACACTAGTCGAGAGCTGAAACAATGAATCAATTAACCCAATAGACCGATAGAAAAATAATCGGCAACTATTTTGATAATCAATTAATAATTTTTTATTCAAAAACTCCAAACATTCCCTGGTTCCAGCTTCTCCCATGTGAGGATGTGCTGCTTTTTCCTTTTTTTAATAATTGTAAACCTGGTATCTTTTTGGACAAAACATCAGCTCGGGCTCTGGAAAATTGATGAACATTTTTACACTATTTTTTGACATTTCATAGACTAAACAATTAATCAATTATAATCGCCAGATTGCTCTGTAATGAAAATAATCATTATTTATAGCCCTAGTTTACATACACACATACAAGAACTATCATAACGCTGCAACCGTCAGTGTTATGCCTGGATTAAGCCACAGATGCTGACCTATATGTAGAAATCATTTGTTTACCGGCTTGTATGTTGTTCTAGTGAGAGTATATTGTTGGCACAGTATAAGAGCTTGACAATGAATTAGAAACAGGATTAGCTAATTAACATCATACAGCTAATCCCTCATCACAGCTTTGGGGACTCAACTGTGGGAGGTCACAGCAACGATTCAACAGCAGTATTAATTAATACACAAGGGAGACACAACCTGAGCAATAAAAAAAAGAGAAGAGAAAACAAAAGAAAGTCTTACTGTACCTGTCATGCTGTCCGTGGAATAGTCTCCTCCAGCATCTATGGAGTCTGGCAGTCTGCAGCTGTGGACACAATCATGATGTTAGCGACGAAGCCTAGTCAATACAAATATTTGGATAAGGGATCACTACATTTTCGTCACATTCATCGAGGACAATTCAAATGTTTTTGCAAATCACAGTAACCAAAGCAAGCTCTGCTCTCTATCCTTGCACATTGTACATATACTCTGATTATTATGGCTTCCTTACAACATATAAATGCGCTCTGTTTATGCATTACTCACGCTGGCCAGTTCCATTGAGCCCCGAGAACTATCCATAAATAGCTCAAGAATGACTCTCTGCTTCATTTACATCCACTCTGGCTGAACGTCCTTTCAGTGTGTGTGTGTGAGAGACCATGTGCCAGTGGCAGCCTAGCTCTCATGTTCAGACAGACAGGACGAGAGAGAAAAACCAGTGGACGGAGAAGGCTTTCTTTGGTAGACAAGTAGACTACTGTGGCTCTGATCAGCTAAGCATCACACAGCGATGGGACAGTGGCGTCACTCACAGACACGGTACAATGCACCAAACATCAGCACCACACATCTGGATCACAGTGACACAAAGGGAACCGGGGTTGTACTGCCACAACTAGGGCTGCACGATTACGGCCAAAATGATAATCACGATTATTTTTTATCAATATTGATATCACGATTATTCATAGATTTTAACAACAAAATATTTGTATTGCACTTTCACATTTAAATAAGCAGAGCAGTGCTTTCACTCCCATGTTGTGCTATATTCCTGCTAATGTACAAATTAGGGCTGCATGATGTTGGAAAAAAAATGATAATTCAATATTTTTTTTTCTGCAATATATATTGCAATTAAAATACAGGAATATTCACCCTAAATTTTGTAGGCTATATTTTAAAGTAAATGCATCAAAAGGGTGCACTTTGAGAGCAAAATTAGCAACATTAAGAGGCTAGATAAACAATTTTATGCTCTCAATTTAATCATATACACATTGGTTCCATAGATAATGTCTATCCCCAAATATGAAACCAAAACATCTGGGTCGCTGGCTGTTAGTTTAGGAAGCACTTGATTTGATTTGTAGCAGAGTTTTCTATAAGCAGAGCACTCATTTTAAACATCAATATTGCAGGCAATCATTTAATTGTGGGAAGCCAAAATCGTGATCACGATTAATATTCGATTAATTGTGCAGCCCTAGCCACAACACTTGCATATGTAATAATGCCGTTAGCGAAAAATTCTCCTCAAAAATCTTGTTTTAAAAAGGTAAATTACTTACATAAACAAAAACATGAACTATCTGGGTCCAAGCTCATGTCCCTCAACCTTAACCCCTGTGTCTAAGAATATATAATATCCAGCATTGCATAACTACTTCCCATTCCTCCCCTGGCAGTGGAAGCACAGCCACTCTGCCGCTTCTTCCACAGCAAAGGTTTCTTTCAAGCATGATTTGCTTATATTTCATGTCTGATATGTTTTATGTTCTTTGTATTTAGAATTTAGCAGAGTGTACTTTAGCTAAGCATCATTAGAATGTATTACTATAAAATGATAATACTGGAGGGTGTATGTGCAAATTACATTTTTGTAAAATAGACCCTGCATCTTGTTTTTGTCTTGCTGTAATCATCACTAGACTTTTTAAAACAACTACATTGCTATTTGGTGTTTTGTATTTCTATAAAAAATTAAATGAGTCAGATGACTCTTAATCCATTTTGTTTAGTTTTATTCATTTTCTAGGCTTTCTGTGACTGTGAATTTCCCTGCTATAATTCCAATTAAGCTTCCACATTGTCAGGCTGCAACAATAAACCATAATGACACTGCTCTTCCCCATCGTAGTTTTGCTTTGCCACCCAGTGAACACTACAAAGTTAACCAACATGAAGCGCCATAACTCAGTACAGTACATTACAGTGGAGAAAAGAAGACAAGGGCTGTGGTCAAAAAGTCAAAAAATTATGTCTGAATGTCTTTTCCTAACCACTTTTCTTTGACCTTGGTGGAAAACCTCATGAGGTCAAGGAAAGATGTGAAGGAGAGTTCAGAAGGACTTAGGACAAGACAACCGTGGTGTTAAGAGAATCAGAACGCACCTACACTAGGCTGCGTAATTATGATGCGACGGCGGCGGATGTATGTTAGTGACGTGGGTCTGCCGTGATGAAACTACAATGTTCCGAAGATTGACTACAAAAGGCGCATGTTTGCCCTGTGAAAAAGATTTTCGATCGCAACCTCTGTGCCAATTGAAATTACGAAGCCACAACATTGAATCACAGTGGATGAAATTAGACTTTTTGAAACTGATCAACAACAAAAAAATACTCTTAAGTCAAAGTGATCCAACATTGGCCACGTTAAACAATAAACCACGAAGAATATGAAGCAGCAGGAGCACAATAATCCTCCATGAAACACTGAAAGTCAGTAAAAAAAATTATGACAAATTGTTGCATCACTGAGGTTTCACATGCTAAGCAACCCCTTCCTGTGTTAATGGGGAGGAAGCACTCTACAAGAGCCATGATAAGAATAAAAGCATCAAACATAAACATGTGAAACAAATTCCATAGAAACCGACACAAATTAAACTCTCGCAGAAAGAGTAGATGACATTAAAACTGTGTCATTTGTAGTTAGTAACCCCTCCAGCACCCGGGTGGAAACAATGTAAGAGCCTGTAAACAGTGACTTCCTCTATTTGTTTCTCACTTTGTTCTGCTGCCAGTGACAAACATGGAAGCAGCAAAGCTCACAACATTATCATTTAATGAAAACACAAATAACTGACATTATGCAAAGACATATTTTGTAAGCTAAAAGGGGGTAAAATGAATCAGGTTTCAGAATTACCGAATAAGTAATTCACACCACACATATCAGCTAACATCTTGGATTACTGAGGCACGCTTACCACCTGGATAACCTCTTTTACATACGACACAGCTGGGCTAGGTCATTTAAAAAGGAGACCAACCAACAACACTACCAATTTAAACACTAGCTTTTCTTTCAGTGGAGCAGAAAAAGCTACAGACTAGCTATATAAACACTATCTAGCAAGAGCAGCTAATAATGCACAGTTCACCTACCACAGTCACACTCTTCTCTCATGTCAAGGAGAGCAAGCAGGGAAAAAATACAAAACAAGTTACTCCACATTTTGTACAAAGAGTGCAGAGAGAGAGAGACGTCGCTGCTTCAGCCTGAACCCCGCTGACACACTGTCTCTGATAATTTCCGCTTTCTTTCACTCTCTGGATGACAGGTCAACAAGCAAACCTACCTACAGCACCAAACCGCAGCAATAGATCACAGCAACATTCAATGAGCAGGATATGATTTATAACGGTAATAATAACACATGTACACATGACAGGCTTTCTGCACCAATGTTTCTAGTGCATTTTTGTGTAACGTTAATGGTATCATTTTTTGTTTTAGTCCCCAAATATTTTCTTATTTTATATAAATAAGAATAATATATATAAAATAAGAAATATATATTATAATATATATATATATGTATATATATATATTATATATATATAAGAAAAAATATATATATATAATAAGAAAAAATATATATACACCAGTTTCACTCAAAAAAATAAGAATATATATAAAATAAGAAATATATATTATAATATAAGAAAAAAATATATATATATATTAAATATATATATATATATTTCTTATCATATATATATATTATAATATATATTTCTTATTTTATATATATTATTCTTATTTTTTTGTGAAACTGGCAGCACAAAACTGATATTATTTTAACCTTTTAACATATTAAAAGCTACATTTTCGAGCATTGTTAAGAATGTTATCCATCAGTCAGCATTAACTATGTTGCGTTTACTTTAATCAGTCAAATATGTTGCTTGCAGACACAAAGCAACCTAAACTGGAAGATAATTGTTTATGTATAACGTTACTAACTTAACTTATTAGCTAATTTAGTTTTACAGATAACGATAGCAACGTTATGTTAGATGTGAAATTGTACAGATAAATTAGATATGTGTGAGATCATCCAAATGTCAGATAACCTACTAACCTACCACCATAACAATAAACGAGTAGTTTCTTATGAGATCTAACTAATGTTATAAAAATAATAAAGTTATACACAAAAAGCTCTATCTTACTAACGTACTTCAGTACAGTGTTAACAATAACGTCATATCACATTATAAGACATGACAACTTGAGTGTTTATGTGTTGCTCCAGTTGATAGTCAGGGCCCTCGGATTAACGGGTTATAGCTAGCTAACCCCAAGGCCTATAAAAGGAGGTTGTCACTTGTCTTGTGTACGGGGTTTTACGCATGCGCAGTATAACTGAAGCTGCGGCCATATTCTACTGTGCATGTGCAATACCCCCAGAGATATGACACATTGATGATGCGTGGGCTATCCTCCTTTCCATAGGCCTTGGCTAACCAATTAGCTATAGCTAGATATACTCTCTTTACATGTTAACGGTTAGCTCGCCAGCTAACCGTTGGAAGCTGGGTTTTTACCTTCCGTTGATGTCAACGGGCAGCGTCAAATCGGCCCCCACGACCGAATCCATGATAGAGGTTTTTCACTTATCTCGTGCTCTCTCTAGAATAATAATAAGACATTTTTAACAGACTACAAAATGTAAAAACTTATGAAAAGCGGGACGGAATTCAAACTAGTGCAGGCTACCGCCATCATGATATGGTAGACGTCACCATGGTGCACGTTGGAAAACTGGCGACGGCTTCAAGGTCTGTAGGAACGATTTGAATTCACACACAGAAGATGCCTTAAAATGATAAATATGACCATGTAAAGTACAACAACGCAGGATATGTGCCATAATTACTTTCAATCCAATCTCAGTAGTTGTTTATAAGCAATGCTTAAATGCAAGTTTGTTGTTTATATCATCAAAATAAAGAATTTACGAGCATCAACAAATGCAGCATAAAACAGGGTGGATACTGGGACAAAGTGATTGGCCAAGACAAATACTGTGGGGAGTGACATAGAGGCTCAAATATACAGCATACACACACAGCCATGTAGTCATGTTACCAGCTGACAACACAGTTTAAGAAAAAGGTCACACGTTTTCATCTTCTTGACATGAGAGATAATAATAATAATAATAATAATAATAATAATAATAATCTTTAATTGTATAGCACCTTTCTAAACTTAATTTCAAAGTGCTTGCACAGATACAATGAAATACAGACAAAATAAAAACAACAATAAAAGAACAAAACATTAAGACCAAATAATGAGAAAAAGTTGTATAGCACTTCACATTTAAATATGCAGAGCAGTGCTTTCACTCCCATGCTGTGCTACATTCCTGCTAATGTACAAATTAGGGCTGCATGATATTGGAAAAAACTGACAATGCAATATTTTTTTTCTGCAATATATATTGCAATTAAAATACAGGAATATTCACCCTAAATTTTGTGGTCACATTTTAAAGTAAATGCATCAAAATGGTGCACTTTGAGAGCAAAATTAGCAACATACTGCACATATGCCAAAAGAGGACAATATGAGGTTTGGGGAAAAGGTGCACCAAGCTGTTGCCTTACGGAGTTAAAACAAAAAAAAAAGCCTTTTTATAAAAATGGGTTTTTAAAAGAGATTTAAAATTGGTAGAAGAGCTAGCTAACCTGAGGTCCCAAGGTTGGCTGTTCATCAAAGATCATCATGGTCAGGGGGCATGTAACACAAAATAATACCAAAGCAGGTATAGAGTATGCTTGTCTTGTTGCTAAAGTCATAAATAAGCAGCATACATTGCTTACAAGAGAGGGACATAGATTTGTGTCAAGTGTTTGTCATGCATTCTTAACATACAAGTAAATAAATAGGAGTTTTATCTGGTTCTTGGATCATTTTCTTACTGAAACTGAAGCAGCGTCAAAGTTAACTTGTGTGAGTGTATCTGCACATATTCATCAAAGAGTATATTTAAACATAATTTGTATGGTTGTGTTGCATGGTGGTGCAGAAATTAACACTTTGCTGCAGTGGGCTAATTACAACCTTCAGCAGGAATGCAGTGTGCAGTAATGACTACATCTGGGTGCTTTATCACCCATTTAGCTGAGTTCAGGAAAAGGGCTGAGACATCTATAACTTCTTTGGTGTAAAAGGGTTTAAACAGCTGGTTCAGCTCCATATGATATCTATCCAGACAATAGCGACATCAAGTGGTGTAACTCTTAATTTCAACCAGGCTACAGTTTCACAGTTTACCATGGTGTTAAATGGTCATTCAAACTGTAGTGTGATGCCAGTGATAACATTTTATCTGGCTGATAATCATTTGTTCTTCCCTCAGATGCAGCTTGTTAGTTGTTCATCTACCAAACGGATGTGCTTATAGCAGCTATTATACTTGATTTATACCAAGTTGCAGTCCTTTGTCCTGTGCTTTGTTTACTCCCCTTTCTCCTATAACTGGCTCAACCAAACCAGGATTACCAACTGAGCAATGTGGGCCCCTTAGAGCCCCAAAAGGAACAAGCAGGTTACTGCTTGTCAGTTGGTTTTGGTAATTTGACTAATTGCAAATTCGTTACTTGCACGATTAGTACAAGTACAATATCAACGAAGGAGGGTTCTGATATTTAGCAATTGTGCAGCCCATTCATGGAGAAAGGCCCTGTGTCAAAATCAAGTTAAAGGGGACCTATTATGCATTTGTGCTTTTTCCATTTCCTTTAGGGGGTATATATATATTCATGTTTTGTGCATGTAAACAATCTGCAAAGTTACATAGCCCAAAGTCCACGCCAAAGAGTGTTACTCTCCTCCACAGAAACACTGCTCCTGAACTGTGTGAAACGCGTTTATTGAAGTTTCTTCCGTAACGTGGTGATGTCACCGAGTAACACACTTTGCCTAGCGGTTAGTTTGGCACGCCCTCAAACAAAGCTAATTAGAGCGGAGCTGGAGCGGAGTCCAAAGAGTTTGTTTCGGTTGACCAATCACAACAGGGTGGGCCAGCTGACCAATCAGAGCAGACTGGGCTGTTTCTGTTGTTCAGTGTTGACAGCTATAAATCAACTGGAGATGGTGTTTATATCTCAAATTGTGGAGAAAGTTACACCACATCTGCAGTCACACAATCCAGCAATGCTAAAATGATGTGTCTATATAAAAGTGCCTAAATCATAGTTGTGTTGCAAAACCACTGATTATCATCGCAACTCTATGCATCTGTTACACCATATAAAGTATTGGCTAGTAGAAAAACACAATTTCCAGACCCTTAACCATTATCTTGAGTGAGCAAGACTGCAAAAATTGTTAAACTTCTGCAATTTTTAATTGTACTTTTAGAAACGTATTAGGCTCGTAAATATCAAGAGGTAGATCCTTGCATTTCTATTAATTAATCCGTCTTCAAATACTTGTGTAAGTGATATAAAATTATTTTTACACATCATGTATTTTATTTTATTTGTTTGCCCATCCATCCAAATAGTTGAAAAGTAACAATCCACACACAAATTGAAAGTATTTATTGAACAAATGGTCATTGAACAATGAATAAACAGTAGACAGATAAAGGATGCTGGCACCAGAAATGGTCTTGTTCAGAGTTTGATGACTTAACTGTATTTGGCTGATATTTTCCAAACAGGCTTTAATTATAAAGGCAAACAGAAAATCTTTGTGTAAAAATGTGAGGTATTCTTAGCTCGTTTTAATGTCTACAACAGATTTACAAAAAGAAGAAACAATTTTCACATATTTGCATAATTCTTTAAAACACAAGTTATAGTAGAGTCCTGGTACAGTACATGGTTGATTATCATAGAGGAAAAAAACAACATAAAGCAAAAAATACCAAAAATTAAAAAAATAAAAGATAATTAACATTGCAATAAATTTGTTCTCTGGAGCCCCAAATTTACACATAAAAAATCTATAAACTCCAAGACCAGTTGGGCAAACTGATATATAAAGTTGTCAGAAAGAGTAGTATTGCTTCAACCAACAGAACTTGCTCAGTCAGCAACCACGTTAACAACATTAAATAACATTAAATTAGCAAGAGGGGATCCACTGTGTACAGCAAGGTTTGCACAATTATACACACTTGTGTCCAGCTACAACAAAGAAACTTTTATTTATTTAAAACTATCTCCACTAGTTGTGTTTCTAAAAAAAAAATATTACATACAGCTGTGGGGGGGCTTTGTACAGAGCAAAAGAAAATTTTATTCTTAAAAAATACTTCAAACCCTGCGATTTATACTGGATACAAAAGGAGTAATCTGCTTTTATAGTTATCTCTAAAATATTTTCAATCAGAATAAGCATAAATTGCAGCATTGAACAAAAACAGGGAACTATGTAGTTTGGGATGGGATATTACCAATATAGTGCATTATGGAAGCTATGGCAATATATTATATTGACTTTATTCATCTAAGCAAGCATGCACTATGAACATCAGAATATTTCAGCAAAGTGGTGTAATTACAGCACTATGGTTAGCACCTTAGATAGTTCACTTAGCACCATGCGTCAGAGAGAGGATGGGGTAGAAGATGTCCTCTCTCCTCTGGCTCGGGTCTCCTCTACGGATTGCCTGTACCTGTAGTCTGTCTACTGTTAAGTGGGGTAGAAGAAGAGACTCCTGGTCCCATGTGGTGCAGAGTAAATAAGAACTATTACCCTCCTATCTCTTATAAGGAAGCAAGGAACTGATACTCCACAGTTGTAGAGAAATTAATACAACACTATTGAGAACTAGAGCTCCATACTCTTTTTTTTCTTCTTACCTCTAATCTCCACAACCGCAGATATTCTCCCTAATCATCAGTGGCATCCGGTTCAATAATGTATGAGTAATAAGAATAGCAATAATGCACTGACTCTCCATGTGGACGGCTTGCGTGCATCAGTGTGTGGCTTCAGACGTTATTACGGAGGGTTGACACTGTTTTTTTCCCACATTATAGGGATAAAACTGAAAGCCATGATCTCCCATTCGTAGCACTAGTGAATACAGATGTGATTTCTGCTCTGAGCCTGCCTCTGGATTTATTCACACGTGGGCAAGATCACAAGGAGATGAGCACCGAAGGCAAAATAAAAATGGCACCCCTGAAAAATCCTTCCATATAAAGTTTAAAATATCAAATCATCTTCTCATTTTCTATTGCACTTGAAGATTATTTCTTTACATAAGATATACATGTATAAAAGTTAATAATAATAATAAGCATACATATATGTACATTTAACTGATCCCAATTACTTCTCTCCTAACAGAATTGAATTCCTGGTATTTCCAAAATAAAAGTACACACAGTATACAGACTGTATACAGTTAAAAAAATAAGTTACTATAATGTCCGCTGATTAACTTGGCCTTGGTCTCCCTTCACT
Organism: Sebastes fasciatus; assembly: GCF_043250625.1. Lineage (NCBI taxonomy): Eukaryota > Metazoa > Chordata > Actinopteri > Perciformes > Sebastidae > Sebastes > Sebastes fasciatus. The sequence continues at coordinate 13,589,175 of NC_133813.1, forward strand.
TAGCAATGTTCTCGAGAGATTGTGTGGCATAGAGCCTTTTTTCCCCCCTCCAAGCGGGTGCACATGTGGAGATCCTTCTTGAAGAGCTTGAAGAAGCTATTAGTGCAAGAACTCCCCTGCTCCTCCTCAGCTCTTCTTCGTCCCCCTCCAGCTCCCCCCCGTGCTTCCTCCGTCTGTGTCTGCAGTCCAATGGGAGTTTGGAAGAGTGAAGCAGGATCTGTTTGGAGGGAGGCCCGCTTGGATTATTTTTGCCGTGGATTGGAGGAGACTGCTCCGATCTCCACGCCCGCACGAGGGTGTCACCAGAAGATCCAACCCTCCATACCCAGAGGACTTAACAAGGCAGCCCTCACAGGAAGCATACAGGACCTACTTCTAGGTGGTAATGTGAGCCAGATGTAGTCTTGGGGAGGTTGTAGATGTCGACCACAGGGAGCAGGGAGGGATCCAGGGAGTGGAACACAAAATGGGTTTGGTGCCAGCGGCCGTCTTTTATCTGAAACCCAGATACACGAGACATTTAAAACGTGAACGTCACAATTAGGCCAACAAGTCTGGGGCCCTGTTCAAACCTGGCATTAACATGCGTCCTCAGTGATCGGATCACAAGTGGACAGCTCTAAGTACAGCTGTGAACGCACTCAAGACGCATTGAGGATGCATTGAGATCCGTTCGCTCAGACCACATTCAGAGGTGGTCTGGGCCACATTAAGGACCGCCTACTTAACTGACGTCCAGGCACACGAAGAGCATTATTATCATACTGTCGGAGATGCGTGGGTGTTTTTGTTCCGGTGCTCTGCATATGTAGGATATTACTAATGACATTCCTGTAATATTACTTCATAACGTCTGCTGTATTAGCCATGTGTTTACTGCGTGTTTATTTGCATATAGAGCGGTGAAGTGAGATCGGATTACAAGTGGCTACTGGAGACGTATGTGGAGACGCATTCTAATGCCGGGTCTGAACAGACGTACTTAAAGCTGTCCACTTGTGATCGGATCACTCAGGACGCATGTTAATACCAGCTCTGAACAGGGCCTACAGGGCACGAAGCCAGATGACATCATGTCGGTCCTACCCAGCAGGAGTCTTCTACGACTTCTGGTTCGAGCTCTCCTCCCACCTCGAACACCTCCCCGCTCCAGGCCTTGAATCTCACAGAGCCCCGTGCGGCCGGCTGATCCTCAGCCGACCTCCAAACCGAGATGTTCAGGCAGTGGATGATGACGTGCTGCTCTGCCTCCGAGCTCAGCAGGTGCAAGAAGTTCATCTGGACACGACCAACACTCATAGATGGCTGCTCAAACAGGCAGAACAGGCGCATGGTTAACAAGTCTGGCATGTGTAATATTTCTTTGAATTGTATAATCTTTGCTGATGTCATTGTGTCTTAAATACCTTGGAGACCGTTATTGGTTTAAGGCAAGTCTGTCCCTCTCCAGTAAAGTTGCAGGAGACTTCTATTGTATCTGACGAGCAGCCCAGGTTGGGGTCCATCCAATAAGTGCCTGAGAATACAAACACATTCGGGGGTAATTAGTCTTATCCAAACATAAAACTGCTCTCCGTGTCTGTCTCCAACACACACACACACACACCCCTCACCATCGTTTAACTTCTGTTCACAGCTGTGCAGGTCCCTGCAGATGCGGGCGGGGTTGTCCCGAGTGCCCAGTGGGTTCTTCAGGCTCTGGATCAGGTTACTGAGGTAGTGGAGGGTCTTAAAGATCTCTGCGCCCTGGTCCAGCATCGGCAGGTCCATCACTGGCTTATTCTGGAGGGTAGACCAAAAGATGAGTCTGTGCTGTTCGCAACCCATTTAGGCTGCAGTCGGTAACTTTGAGCAAATATGATAAAAAGTTATTTTTATAAAACGGTCACTATATCCTGACAGTAGTGCATGAGAAAGATCATCTTTTAAAAACTCATGTTCCTCTGCTTCCTCCTGTGCTCCTAATGGCATTTGCAAGATTTCAACGTGCCCAAAGGAAAGATTTTTTTTCCAGAGATTTTCTGTCTCATTCACAACTGTCAGGATATAATGACAGTTTCATGAAAATAACTTTTTATTATATTTGCTTAAAGTTACTGACTGCAGCTTTAAAAGATGTAACAATGCAGAGAAATGTTGACGTCATACTGCGCTAACCTCAGTCCTGAGTGGGGTGTATGAATCCATTAACAAAAGACCATCTTCCTCCTGCAGCGAAATAACAAGATCTCATTTTACCAGTGTCATTGTATCTCTCTGGATAACACATTACAGTATATTCTAACTACTTTAAGCCGTATTGGATGTAATAAAATCAGCAAACACAACATGACTTACAAATGATAGAGGGATACTCGGGCGACCCTAAAAGGAGAAAAAAAGAGTTATTTAGACAATGAATGAATCATGCAACCTGAATATGACATTATGATTGACAGCTGCTTAAATATATAAAGGTGGAGAGCTTACTGGAAGTCCAGGGGGTCCACGAGGTCCAGGAGACCCCTAATAAAGAAGAAAAACACACATGCTGAATGAGGCTTTATGGTGTCACTCAAGTGCCCATAGAAAATACAAATGATCTGTAACAACAGAAAACGTCACACTATGCAGACATACCCTTGGGCCTTGCAATCCCTGTTCAGAGAGAGAAAAGACATATCTTCAGCCTGAATATTGTCACCAAATCTGCTTCTTACTCAGTAGACAATGTAAATAAAGTGTAAAAAAAACTGAAAAGAATAGATGTGGTAAGAAGTCGAGAAGACTTACATTTTCTCCACGATTGCCCTTCTCTCCTCTGGGACCCTGTAAAGAGATGTACACAGTCAGTCAGTTGGCTGAAGAATAACAGCAGAGAGAAATGTTAATCTCAATCTGTATAATACATACTGTGCTTCCATTAGGACCAATGATTCCCATCTGGCCAACAACTCCTCCTCTGCCCTGATGGAGAGGAACAGGACAAAAAAGAATGAAATAAGAGGTTCAGTGAGGTCCAAAATCCCGAACTCGAGGCTTCAAAACGGCAGTCCACAAACCAATGGGTGACATCACGGTGACTACGTCCACTTCTTATATACAGTCTATGGTGTAATCTAGATCACTTGTCTACTTACCATGGCGCCCTGCGGCCCCTTTGGTCCCCGTATGCCCTTTGGCCCAAAGTCTCCTGGAGGCCCCTGAAAACAGCAGTGATACATATTTATACATACTTTAAGTGTAATACATGATGTCAGTTTTGCAAAATGTCTTTTTACACAAATAAACACAGACTACATCTGAATCCTAAAACAAGTCATACTTGTAGAAGTTCACCACTTAAAGTCTCTAGAGTAATCCTCTTCCTGGACAGACACCCCTGGTTTCATTATGAAGGGGGGAAGTGATAAAGCAAACTGTCCAGAAACTGATAATCCAAAAAGGGCCTATTCTAACTAAGACATTTCTAAAGATACATCAACCAGATTTCAGTGGCTTGTTTAATGTGTAGTAGTCCCTCAGTAGTCTGTGTACATCTGTTTACCAAGAAGCTACAAATGCCCCATAGGCTGAGGAGGCTTTAGGATAAAAACATAGGCTGGTTTTTAATGGCCGTGTGGGAAGTTGAGTCTGAAATGTCTGTGGCTGTTGTAGAATCACATGCTGTTTGGTGCTGAACGTACCCTTGGTCCAAAAATTCCCAGAATTCCTGGAAAACCTTGTTCCCCATGATCACCCTGAAAAAGACAATCAACAATCAGAAACACACAGTCTCCAAAATGTCATGAAATCAAATCATTCCCGGTGTTGGTAAGTCATTGCCTATATTACATATGCTACTCACAAATTGTCCTTTAGGTCCTTGGTCTCCCTGTAGCCCTGGCAGTCCCATTCCACCTCTGAAGCCTCTTTTCCCTAGAGGTCCACTCTGGCCTCGAAGACCCTGCTCACCCTGGATGGATGAATAAATGATCAATGACTGAGTGAAGATCATTCACAGGCAGTTAAATAATTATTTCTGCAGTAATTAAAGGAGTCATACCCTTGCACATTATATCTGAAATTATATTTTGCTCACTCACTAGCAAAGCTTAAAAGTTATTCTATTTTGTTATGTGTTGTTAATCTAAATGCACTAAACAGCATATTACTCATCCCTGTTACCTTTGGTCCAATGGTCCCCTGATCTCCTGGGAGTCCTGGAACGCCAGTTTTACCACGTGAGCCAGCTTTGCCAGGAAGACCAGCCTCCCCATCACCACCATGCTCCCCCTGGATACATATCATGGAGTCAGAATGGATAAGATTCAATTTAAACTTAAACACAGAGATTAATAATCCAATAATAGGAGCTGACGATGGCGGTACAAGCTTGTCTATCTGTCCAGCACTCAGAGGATAAGACCTTTGTTCAACTTTTAACACAAGACATCTCATTATTTAACCCAATGGTTTTCAAAGTGGGGTCACATTTAAAAGCAAAAACCCTATCAGATGGGGGACCCTGGGACAAAATCTTATCAAATGGGGGTCCGTGGTTTGTGTCCGTTTAGGGATCCTTGATGTAAAAAGTTTGGGAACCACTGATTTAACCCATCTGTTCCCGCAACTGAAATGTTTAATTTCCTTTGGTGGAAGAGTTCTCTGGCCTAAGCACAAATGCGAAGAACTTTTATCAAAATCGGTCAAACCGTTCAACTGAAAAGTGAGTTTTTCTTCTCATACTATATCTATTAGTTGGGCACATGATGGGACTACTGGTTTTGCAATAGGCTCCAGGAAAAACTGTCACTGCCATTTTCAAAGGGGTCCTTTGACCTCTGACCTCCAGATATGTGAATGAAAATGGGTTCTGTGGGTACCCACGAGCTTTTGTTGCCTGTTGGGCTGCCGTTTGCCATGTTATGATTTGAGCATATTTTTTATGCTAAATGCAGTACCTGTGAGGGTTTATGGACAATATTTGTCATTGTTTTGTGTTGTTAATTGATTAATAATAATAAATGTATCCATACATTTGCATAAAGCAGAATATTTGTCCACTCCCATGTTGATAAGAGTATTAAATACTTGACAGATCTTTCTTTTAAGGTACATTTTGAACTGATAAAAAAATGTGTGATTAATTTACGATTAATCATGATTAACTATGGACAATCATGCGATTAATCGCGATTAAATATTTGAATTGATTGACAGCCCTACTTTGAACTCATAACAACTTGAATATCAAAGATATGCACACATCTGCAGTGTAAAAACAATGTTTATATGGAAAACATTTAATAAACACAATGTTAGCGTTTTTCCTCATTTAATAATCCTGATTTTGACTATAAGTGGGATTTTTCATGTGATCAAAAAATTTCAAACCAATCTGTACATATGTTGTGGCATTTTTCCTTATCATACTAAATAGTCTTTGGGTACAAATGGGTTAATAGCGAGCCATGAATGCAATCAGCATTCATGGCTAAATCTGGTATTTTTCAGCCCCATTACAGGTCAGTCTCTAAACAAATTCATCAAGATGTTTGTTCTGTCCTAATAATGGATATCTAAGCCTCTAGGGCATGCTAGCAAAGCTATAGACTATAAATAAGATCAATGAACAATAGATTTCTTTGTTTGTCTCACCGGCATGCCGTTACTGCCATCCTTTCCTAGGACTCCATCCATCCCGGGCACACCCTCCAGTCCCTCTCGGCCCACCACACCTCTTGGACCGGAAGGACCATCCCCACCCTGAGGAGAAGAGAGGACTTATCAGACATCTGGATCCAGCGTGACAGCGTGTGTTACTGGCTTCTTTTTCATCCATCTTTACTTGAGTGGATCAGTATTCTCCTGTCGAGGTTAATCTATTTATGACTTTTGTTTACGCCTTGTTTCCAAGTATTCTAGTCTTGAATACACACTTTTTAAAGGCAAAACATCTGTCTGTTGTAATGAAATACTGTGACTGAAGCAGGTGTGGATGTACGGAGGCTCATTGACTTACCTCCGTTCCTCTGGTTCCTTTTTGTCCTGACTGACCCTTTTTGCCTTTCTGACCCTTAAGAGAAAGAAAATTATTATTGGTTATTAATGTCCCACATCACATTTGTCACTGCCTGAAACTACAGTAACATTTAAGCAGGTGTTGGTGTTGACCAGCGTGGCATTTCTGTCTCAAGCCAAAAGAAGCAGATGACAGCACAGTTCTACTGTATTATTACAGTACTTTTAGACTGATTAATGGCCTCTTTACTAGATGTTTCTGTTGGATCTCTGTTGAGTCAATTACTCAGGCACTCAACTTACACTATATAACAGCTTGAACATAGTATCTACAGCTCACACGGACTGAAGCTACTGCAATACAGAAGAAGATTTATTAACTCTTCAAACGTGCACACAGAGGAACAATCGCCCTCCAGCAAACACACAAAACGGTTTTGTTTTCTTACTTGATCTCCTTTGGCCCCTTTGGGTCCTTGTTGGCCGCGAAGTCCAGGCTGTCCCTGAAACCGCCAGTTATGTTAATGAAAGCACATAAAGACAACCTGTGTGAGCATGCCCGCTGCTTGTTTATGTAGACTTAATGACAGAACTGTGTGTGGAAATCACAGGGTTTGACACTCACAGGTAGTCCATTAGCTCCAGATCTGCCTCTCTCTCCATCCACACCAACTTGACCCTGACAAAGAGTAACAGAATATTAACCTCATAAATCCACATAAATCAGTTTAAAAATCATCAGGAGTGATGGTACTTACTATATACCCCGGATCTCCTGATTCCCCTCTCTCTCCTCTGTCACCTGGAGTACCCTGATAAACAAGAAATATATGAGTTAGCAGCAAATGTTTGATTTCTACACTCTCACAGCAGACAAGAAGGAAGGAAAAGTAAGTCAGGTGTGACTTACTATGTCACCTGGAGCACCAGGAGGACCCTCTACTTTCCCATCATCCCCCTGCTCGCCCTGCAGATGAAAATCAGAACAATGTTTTATATCAGACACACGTCCCTGCTGTTTCTCAACACAGTACAGTATCTCGCTTTTGAAACTTCCCCTAAAATGAGGGAAAGTTCGCCTTCTTTTAGATCCGCTCACGTGGCTGATCATGATGAGATAAACTTAACAACATCCCCATGCGTGTAAAATCACTTCTCTCTGACTCTGAGGGTAATAAAAGCCCAAATCTATTAACATTGTCTTTGATGAAGGCTGATCAGTACGAGCTGCTTACAGAGAGGTACATTTTAAGAAGCTTGTTTCATAGCTCAGTGAAAAGCATTTGGTGTTATTGATCCACTTTGAGGTGATTTGTGGTCAATCCAGACTGGTGCTGGGATATACTGGTAACAGATAAAGAGGAAGAAAAAGAGATCAGTGTTGCACATAAAGTGAACGAGGTGTACCTTTTCACCTTTGGTTCCTGGAGACCCCATGGGGCCCTGTGATCCCTGATGACCCTGCAAAGACAGACACAAGAAATTATGTCATGTGAAATGATACACCGAATGCAAATAACCATAACAGGCTCGTTTAAAGGGACAGTGTGTGTACTGGATTTGGCGGCATCTGCTGTACTTTCCTCTTCATCAAAGGGAAATGTTGTACTTTTTACTTCACTACAGTTATTTGACGGCTTTAGTTACTAGTTACTTTACAAATTAAGATGTGTGAAAATGTTCAAGTACAGCTGAAACGATTAGTCAGTTAATTGATTGACATAAAATAAATTGTCAACTATTTTGATTATCATTGAAGTCATTTTTCAAGCAAAAATATTTCATGGTCCCAGCTTCTCAAATGTGATTTGCTCCTTTTCCTTTTAATTCTTTTAAAGGACCAGTGTAGGATTTGGTGGCATCTAGTGGTGTGATTGCAGATTGTGATCAACTGAGTACCCTACTGCTCACTCCTCCCTTTCCAAGACTGTGGTAACGTGAGCCGCCGAGTGCAAAACCGTGGTAACTCTGTTCGCCTCGCTCAGAGGCCATCCTGACCATAATAACACTACTTTAGGAGCAACGGAAGTCACACAGCGGCTGGCGGTACCACGGTTTTGCACTCTGCGGCTCACGTTACCGCAGTTTCACAAGCGTGTCGGAGAACTACGGTGGCCTTCGGGTAACGTAAAAACGCTAAAGTCTGTCTCTAGAGCCAGTGTTTGGTTTGTCCGTTCCGGGCTACTGTAGAAACATGGCAGAGCAACACGATGGACTCTGTGAAGAGGACCCGCCAAGGCCTATTGAAGAAGGCTGGGTCACGTGTCATCAATGCGTCATATCTTTGGGGTACAACACATGCGCAGTAAAATCTGGTCTGCACTCGCCCAAATTGAGCCAATCGCAACGCACAACTGCAGCTTCAGTTACACTGCTCATGTGTTATACCCCTTACCCCAAGACCCGTGCCTGCTCATGTCCCGGCCTCCTTTCAATAGGCCTTGGGACCCGCTCTCTATCTAGATATGAAGGGCTCATTCTAAGCTAACGAAAACACAACAATTCTTAGTTTCAGGTAGGGTGACCAGATCCCAACAAACCAAATGTGGGACAAAAAGTATGTTTGTGTGGGACAATGTGGGACACGTCACCAAGGCTGAGAGGTAGTCTTAAATTTTGATATAATGTCTATCTAACTGAACATGAACTGTGTCGCTTCATGTCGTATTCCCCCCGTGTGAAACTGAAAAATAACTGGCAAATTTCACAAAAAACTCAGAGAATCGCCTTCCGACGGCTTATAAATACTTATAAATAGTTTCACAGTCTTTGTTGTAGCTGCTCTTCCTTTTCTTTGTGGTAGTTTCCATCATATTTGGCCTAAATCTGCATAGCTTGTGACTTTGCGGTGACTCGCAATTTTCTCCGTTGGGCGTAGCTTTGCAAAGACGGTGAAATGTTAACCTGCACTTGACCCACTTGTGCGCAGTTTGACAGCAAACTCAGCGCCATGATGACAACCTTCCCTGCTTTCTTCACAGCCAATTGGATAAAAGCCTGATTTTAAACAAACGTCTGTCCTGCAGTGGTTTGAAAACTAGAGCCAATGAAAATGTGGGACATCGTCTAAATATGCGGGACGTGGGACAATAAGGGATAAAAATGCTGTGCAGTCCCTCGTAAAGTGAGACACCTGGTAGGGTGACCAGGTGATTATACACTAATAAAACATGAATATTATATTCCATTTCTGCTAATAGATCCCCCGAAATGCTACAGACTGTGACTTTAGTGTTCAATGTCCATCCACATGCAGACACTTACTTATAATAAGCAAATCTTACCTCATAACCTGCAATACCAGGTTCCCCCTGTTGACCCATTCGACCAGGAGCTCCCTAAAGATGACAAATGTTGTGTCTTCAGTCACACTAAACCTAATTCTGAACATTAGAAAACTGTTTATGATTTAAAAAATGAATGATAAATATGTATATCATTACTGTTCCACTTTACCACATGTCCAATGGTTCCTCTGGACCCCTTCTGCCCAACAAAACCTGGTGGTCCAATCTTCCCCACTGTCCCGGTCTCCCCAAGGTGACCTAGAGGACCTTTGGCACCCTAAACATACACAAAGGATGAGTTACAGAACAGCTGACCACACAGTATCTCTACGTCATTGAATGCTTTTGGTTTCTGGAGGATTAAACTGCCATTAGGGATGATTTGATGTTAATACCTTTGACCCGAGTTTGCCTCTTTCCCCAATTTTGCCAGGTTTCCCTTCTGGACCCTTCGGAGAGAAAACTAAATCAGGAAACAGCTTAAGAAAGTCAGTTTGCGTGCATGAATTTGACCAAAAAGACAGAGCACTTACTCTGACGCCGTTGAGTCCAGGATTTCCAGGTGGGCCCTCCTTTCCCTTTAGCCCAATTTCACCTTTTTCTCCGTTGTCGCCCTCCTGACCCATGTCGCCTTTTTCACCCTGAGCATATGCACATAAGGACATGACTCTATTTAAGTTATGATTACTAGTGCAGTATATGGTTTTGGAATTGATATCTCCATATGTATCTTTATAATACAACATCAAGGACATTTTGAGTAACATGCCACCTTGACTCCATCGGGACCAGCTTGACCAGCTTCTCCCTCTAGGCCTGGCTCTCCCTGTTATCACACACACATATACACATAAACAGATGTTAATGAAATGAACAGCTCCATCTGTTACAGATATCTGATAGTTTAATGCTGATAAACGCACCCGCTGTCCCATTAGTCCCTGCTCTCCGATGTTCCCAGCAGGTCCAATGGCTCCCTGACACACACACAGATACAAAACACATGAGCATCTGTCTTGTGCATTTGTTTGATATTAATCAATGTAGTTTTAGATGTTATTTTGGCATGCAAAATGTTATATTAAACTTTAAGGTGAACGTTAATAAACTGCAACAATATTAGAGCTGCGAAGATTGCCAACAATTTTGATAATCAATTGATCGTTAAAGTAATTTTTTATGCAAAAAAGGGCAGAACATGCTCTCAAATATGGAGATTTCCTGCGTTTCTCTGTTAAATATCATATTAAACTTAATATATTTGTGTTTTGGACTGACAAAACAAGACATTTAAAGACCCTGGACTTTGAGAAACTGGGATGGATTTCTGACATTTTATAGAAAAAACGATTAATCGATTAATCTAGAAAATAATCGGCACATTAATCAATAATGAAAATAATCATTAGTTGCAGCCCTAAACAATATATTGTCTCACCTTCTCCCCTGGCTCGCCTGACAGTCCTGATTCCCCCGCCTTGCCTGGAGGACCCTTTATAAACACGTAGAGGATGAAAGAAAGGAAAATGTTGAAAGGTTCTGGACGAAAATGAAGAGCTAATGAGTCTTTGGCATTAGATATGCACGATATGTCAGGGGTGAGTTCCATTACGTATTGTCATGAGAGGAAAAGAACACCTTTGTAATGTGGGTTAATTAGTTTAATTGGACAGATTACTTCAATCAGAGAGCATTATTGATTCACTGGGGCAGGGTGAACAACAGATGTCACATATTTAATCATTTAGTCTTCACAATACCCTTTGTGTGCGTCGGTGTGTGTGTGCGGATGAACGCCAGTGACCTTATCCACGTGGAATATGCATGCATGTGAGTGTGTGTTTGCAAAATGTCTCACCTTTTGACCAATTTCTCCCAAGAGTCCCACAGTCCCTGGTGGCCCAGATGGTCCCTATGAGATGACAACACACATGGTTAAATAATAATGCGCTAAAAATGCTAATCAACATCAGATCTCATTTAATAAGTATAAAAAACAGGAAATCTCTGGCAAATGTTGATTGAGGATGAGCCAACAGCAGATACATCAGTAAACCATCTGTACATAGTTTGGCTCTGAAAGCAGTGACTAACTGTGTCACTAATTATGCTTCTAAAGCATTGACACTTTGCCATGAATCCTTCCTAATCTCAGTGCATATGAATAATGTTTGGTCCCTGGTTGACTTGCATCCAGTCCAAACAATAGTGATGGTATAACTGAAGTCACCTGTGTGGTCTTTAATTCATATTGCAAAGAAAAGGGCTCAGTGTCTCATCAGTGAAAGCAGCTGTGCAGCACAAGAGATGAGACAATGGAGAGTGATTAGGAGGGGAAAAGGTGATTTTGAACAATGTATATAAGAGAGGATTCATATATATAGACGGTTGCTGGGAAACTCCACTTTGTCCTCCTACTATGGTTAAAAATACTGTTAAAAACATGTTAAAGCAGCAGTGGGTATAAAACGGTCACTATATCCTGACAGTAGTACATGAGACAGGTAATCTGAAAACAATCATGAGCCTCTGTGTCCTCCGGTGCTCCTAACGGCATCTGCAAAATTTCACAGACCGGAGGAAAACAACCAGTCAGAGCTGATCTGGAGTCTGCCGTCCAGCTTCGATCTATGAGAGCCACGAGTCAATCACTCGCAAACTCTGATCAAACGGTCAAACTAGGCAGCGCTGATCAAATATGAATCAATATTCTGTTACTGTAATGCCTTTTTCTCTCCTCAAATGTTTTCAGAAACATCTTGTAGTGTACTGTTTAGCTGTAAAATGAGAATGTTTGTGACCCAGCAGCCGTGTTGAGATCTCTTGAGGAAATACCAAGCACCGCCCACCAACCGGAGCACAGCCAATAGGAACTCTCTGAAATGACCTGTGATTGGCCAAAGTCTCCCGTCACGGGATAGATTTTCTCAAGCCTGAAAACAGAGCCATGAGGAGGTGCAGGACCCTTAACCTAACCCTAACCCAGCCGTGAGCTAGCTAGGCAAGGATAAACTCTGATTACAACACACAAAGAGGGAGAGAGACTTCATTCTCTGCTCAGGTAGACATTACTCCTCTATATCTTTACATAGCAAATAGTTGTTTGTTTATTAATGCTCTGGATATCGTATAGAGCACCTTCAAAATAATAATTGCAGCACTTAAAAACTAAATATATTTGAAATTCATTGTCTCTCTCATAATATTTGTCTTCACTATTGTAGGTATAAACAGTCTGCTGCATGAAGTAAACTCCATTCAGCTGCCTGAGTGTGCCGTTGAGATAGTAATAACCAGAGATCCATGTTGTATTTAATTGGAAACAGGAGAATATTAGCCTGTGATTCATTCGTACCAATGAAAACAAAGAGAACGTGTGCCTGTCTCTAATATTGGTGATCCATCTGTTTCTGTTCTGCCTCTTTTAGTGTGCATCAAATGAAACCACAAGAAGAAAACCTTTTACAGTAAAGCTTTTATCCATCATGGTAATAAGCGCATATATTTTCCCTGCGAGTTCAGCAATTTAGCAGTTCTATTAATAAGCTTTTTTCTTTCTTTCTTCAGTTCACTCTCCTGCCACTACTGAGCAGATGTGTGAGGGATGAGACAAGCCTCTGGATGCTCTGGAGGAAACATTTAATAGAGGCAAATATATTTTAATAAGCACTCAATATGTCTCATTAACGTCCTCCTGGCTATGATATTTTGGAGCTAACAGGGCTAGGCAGAGGGAACCAAGGTGCTGTTTGTTGCCAAAGAGAATTTAATAAGACTAGTAAGTATGGTTGTGAAAAAGGGAGAGGAGCAGTTTGATGAGCTGGAGTAAGAATACCGCAAAAGATCGGGCCTAAACAAAAAAAAACGAAGGAGAGAAAGGAGAGAGACGGAGACAGGTGAGGATGTCAAGGTGTGAGAGGGGTAAAGATGCAGAGAAGATGTGGAAAAGAGAGAGGGTTGGACGGTCGTACCGGCTCGCCTGCTATTCCCTTGTCCCCTGGAGGTCCTGAGGGCCCTTGGATACCCTGGAGACAGAAGGATAAGTGGGTTCAATACATGTACATGATCAAACATCATCTCACATTCATGTAGCACTTCATACACAAATCGTTTTTAAGAAGGTTTGAGTTTTGATACCATCAGCAACAGAATATACAATGACTTTTTGATTCCAATATGCAATATAAAGCTTGTTGTTTTGGGGTCCATCTGTGCATCCAAGTCTCTTAAATAGTAGATATTTATTATGTAAGGGATAATGGACAGCGAGCTCGTCATTCCTTCGCGGAGTCCTGCAAAGTCCTGTCAGGGTTTAGTTCACAACAATGACCAGCTAGCTGTACATTATTCTGCTTATTACACGGCTACTTACTTAAGAAATCAATAATTTGATGCAAAAATGGTCATCCAGAGTATGACATCAGAACTGTGTCCATAGCAACGGTCTGTTATGCATAGCAACAGTCTGCTATAAAGAATTAACAGACTGTAGAACGCCGTGATTGACCAATCAGAATCGAGTATTCAAGAAAGCTGATAATAGATAATAATAATAAAGATAATTCTATGTATGAGCAAAGTGAACTCACAGGAAAACCTTTAGGCCCAACGTCCCCTGACTCTCCGATCTTCCCCTGTAAGGACACCATGAAAGGAAGAATATGTAAGACAGAATAAAGACATGTTATTTATGTAATAATAATTCATAACAACAACATCTGACCATTATACAACACAAAACAAAGAGGGGAAGAGAGTTGTGGCTGTGTGGCCACTAAACGTTAACTTGCTTTTCACTGAGTAATGGCAAGGGCACTTGTTGATAAGATACTGTAAAAGCTTTCTTTTTTACAATCTTTTCTTTTGTCATGTCTTTCTCCTTCTCTTTCTATTTCCCCGTAAGTTAATGAATTGACCCCTACAACCTTTCTATACATAAAGATCATTAGCATTTTCAGCGATATATGCCCAAATAATTTCCAGACGTGGAGTAAATATTCTCAAATTCCTCCAATAAGCCATGCAGATAACTTTGTGTTCAACTGTCATGTACATAAATCTGTCCCACAGTGTGTTGAAACCTTCCAAGGACAGTTCTCTCCTCTCTCTCCTAATACGTTGTATCTGACTGTGGGCCTCCACACTGCTGGTATCATGCAGGTCTTCTAAATCAATTTGATGCTTTGCCTCTCCAGAGGAACATAACCACCATAAAATATATGAGAGGAAGGAGTGGAAAAGTAGAAAAGTATCCCAGTGCTTTACCTGTGGTCCGGGGAAACCTAATTTTCCTGGAGGACCGTCAGTACCCTGTCGAGAGAGGAAAGGATGAGAGATAGCCGTGTGCTGAGACAGTATATTTCCTGCCTTCTGAGTGGACGGAGAAGATGTGCAGCTTGCTATTTTTTGGTGCACAGGATATAACTTTTACACTATTAAATGCTACTTTATGGTCACTACTCTTGTGTCTGCACAGCTTGACTTTGTGAATGTTTATATATCAACAAGGAAATTCCAATAAATTCATGCAATCAGGTCAGACTTCTTACCGCCTTGCCCTCTAACCCCATCTCTCCTGTTGGACCGTCAGGCCCGATCGCTCCCTGAAACACAAGACAGCTGTCACTTCACCAACAGAGGTCACTGCAACACAGCCAGACAGCCACAACACACTGTAAATAAACATCTCAGTTGATGCCAATAATACCCCCCCATGCCAGAGGCAGTGTGAGTAAAATGTGAGCATACAAGGACAGTGTAGAAATAGCTACAGGTCACACATGGCGGTGAAAGTTGCATTATTTTAATAATCAGGGCACACACAGATACATACTGTTCACACTTAAACACACACACACGCTGTCAGAGCAGTCTGACTGTTTAGATTACATGGGTACAACTGTCAAACATAATCAATCGTAAGTGCTTAAAGGCCTGCTAGTCCAGTGAGCACTGATAATAAATGGGAGGCAGGCAGTGGACCAATACAGTCGATCTGCTCTGCACCTGCACAACCTTTGTCATCTATACAGTGGAAGATGCTGGCTCACTGACGCTGTGAAGATCCTCAGATAATCTGATAAAATCTTCGCTAACGGTGACTATAAATAAAAAGTGATTTTCTGAAGATCAGGAGAAAGCAGATATAACATGACACAGCCACACAGGCAGCCTTGTTGTGTGAGCGGTTGATGACTGGGCCCAGTGGGAGTCTGGCCCCACTGAGAACGCCACTAGCTGAAGTGCTATAAGCCTATTATACATAGAGCTGGATAAGCAGCGCTCATTAACATTCCTGTCTGGGGTACCTGCTACACACTGCTTGCGTTTACATAGCCGGATTAACCGATGTGTAGGGAAAATATGTCAGGCCACGGAAAAACACGTTCACTCAAAATATAATGCTTCAAAGTTAATTGATTAAACTGAATTGCATTGATTTGTAACAGACGTTTCAAACAAAGGCAGAAAAAGGAACAACGGGATCATGATTTAAAAAACAATCCAAAACATCTACTTAAACCAGCTCAATAGAACCGCCGAGAGGGAGGGATGATGAGATTAATATGCTCTTCAATATGGAAAACATTAGCTGAGGATTTGTAGGTCAGACGTCATGAGGAGTTATTAGATACAAAGCAGGGTTAGTAGGGGTGGGAATCACCAGGCCCCATGATACCATCTTATTGCGATATGCTGAGTATTGCGATGAGATATATTGCACTATATTACCGTTTTTCAACTGCAAATTATGCAGGTTGTCAACATCTGCTTTATATAATAAAACACAGTTTTCACTTTGTTCATCTCAGAGTTTTCATGCACATCTTGAGGTCAGAGGTCAAGGGACCCCTTTTTAAATTGATCATGCCAGTTTTTCCTCACCAACATTTAGCGCATCTTTGGAGCGTTATTTTGCATTCTTCCCAGCAAGTTAACATGACATGATTGGTACTAATGGATTCCTTAGGTTTTGTAGTTTTTAAAGGGCAGTTAAAGTTAACGATAATAACGCGTTAACGGAATTTTCTTTCTAATTTCTTTAACACATTAACGCAACTTGCGATTTTTTATTAACTTCTTAAAAATCCAATGAGCTGCTGTCGGTCCCGCCGCTATTCAATCTTTCGGAGGTTGTAGCAGGTTCAGTTTTAAAGCTAGAGTGACGATGCTGATATCACATGAAACTAGAAAACCTAAGAAATCCATTACCATACCAACTCCTCCGCGCAAAAGAGGCTAACTAAAACTCCAAACGCTAAATTTTGGCGAGGAAAAAGTGTCATGGCCATTTTTTGCTATTAATCGCAATTAACTATTGCAATAGATTGAAAGCCCTAATAATAAAAGATTGATACTTGACGTCCGTGTATCGAAACAATATTGCCACGCAAAATATCGCGATACTATGCTTCATTGATTTTTTCCCCCCATCCCTAACGGTTAGTCAGATTGATGATTCCTCATGGCTGACATCCACAAGTTAAAATAGGCTTTCATACAAGCAAATAAAACATAAACACAGAAAAAACAGAGACGATAGTGGTACCAGCTTCCTAGCTGGTCTGATGTCAACATGCAGATTTATATCTGGTCTCTGACTCCACAATATTTCCATGTTAAAAAACAGTTCAGTGCCAATATTTCTGAGAAGGAGGCCAGATGTTACGCTGCTGTCAACAGTAAGGCCTTGTGCCTCAAGCCAAAAGACATATGGTGTTTAAATCTGTGTAAATGTTGTATACGGTCTCATTTAGCAATAGGATGTATGAATGACACAGTCCTTCATGCTGGGCATGTGAAACTGTCCGTCTTTACCTCGACTTCATAGTGTTTTAGTTTTTAACTCACTGAGTGAATTCACCCTCTTGGCATCTTTAAAATGAAATCCATGTATTGTTTACTAGTGACACTGAAGAAAGGGGAATTTTGTTTGTATATGAAAACTTAAATTCTTTCTTGTGCAGACAAAGCTTGTGTGGTTGGGGAGACATGACTGTGTGTGTCTGTGGTTGAACCACCTCTCTACTTTAAGTCTTCTGGCTTGCAACACTCAGGTTTCTCAGCTTGGACTGCCCAACATAAGTCACGGAGCAGGAGGCAGATTTACTGGCACTGGAAGCTGCAGACATTAGTATTAATTGAAAACACAGCTTGAGACATGAGAGCGTGTCCAGGGCCAACCGCAGCAAAGCCCATCTCCCATGGACGCCTCAGACAGAGAAGCTCGATGCGATTTTATCCCACTTTCCAGCTGGCTCGCTGGACCATAGCAATAAAAGACATCTTTTAAAAACCTCGGCGGCAGGGTCTGAACTCCACGAGGGAGCACATAAAGGACAGAGGATATTACTACATCGCCAGCAGAAGCTGAGGTGTGTCAGCTGACATCAAGTTTACTGTGTCCTGCGTCATTGCCATAGTTACAGCTGTCATCATCATTGTCAGAATCAATCATCGTCATTAATTATTGCCACTAGATTCTCTTGGCATCCACTTTAATACCCTCAGTGAACAATAGTTTATTTGCTGTATGTTGTTCCAGAAGCCTAAAATGTATGTTGGTGGTATTCAGCATCTCAAATTGGAGCTGTTGTTTTCATGTCTCACAAAATACTCTGGAGTTGTAAACGATTTCACTTTTAGCAAGACTGCAAAGCTATAATTTGACACACCTCAGGGGATTACTGGCGTCTGTATCTACAGTAAATTCAAATCACAGGTGAGGTGGGCTTGTCCTGTTAATGAGAATCTAAATTCTCATTATGTTGAAGCTAGAGTTGGTAATCTTTTTACAAAACACTTTTTGTTATAGAGAGGTGAAGTCCCGCCACTTCTGGTGGAACACCATGGGACGGGCTGTCAGTGTTGGTGACTTGGTGACTTTCTCACTAGGTTTACTTAGACCTTTGGAGCTAGTGCTGCTAGCTACTTTCATTGGAAAAGAGTTGGCAACACTGGTTTGGATACATTTTTAAAAATCTAGCGTACTCTTGCTAGTTTCTTAAAATTACCAACCCTAGCTTTAAGTTCATTTAAGTATCATATGAGCTATCATTTTACTGCTGAAACTGCAACAGTGATGTTTAGTGTGATGGTTTCAATGTAATGCTTATGTGAAACGAGCCCACTGCAGGCTTTCAGACATTAAAAGTCTGAATCAGGTGGATACTACTGTGTGAAAAATGACAAAGAAATGTCATAAAAATTCCATCATCATCTTTCAAAAGTTAAGCACATTTCGGAAAAATATAAAACAAGTTGTATTTCTTTCCACGGCTGATTCTAAAAAGGTTACGGGACTAAAAGCTGCTATTGTGGTTTTTTATGAATGATGTTTTATGAGTTTGGATCCATCTGCTAACCAAGAATGAAAACTTTGCTTTGCTAATCCCCCCATAAATCACGTTTCCCCAGTTTCCTAAATTTATCTGCAAAGCAACCTCCAGAGAAGCCACATTCACATTTTTCCAGGACATATGTCATGTAGCTGGACTGACGGAGGGGCCTTCCTTCAACTAGCAGTCATTGTTCCATTTATATGGAATAAAAAAAAAAAGAGCTGTTTGTTTGACATCACTGGAGCTCTCTCCGCAGCTATAATGAGCAGTGACTTCTGAAAAGGACGGAACAGACTCATGCTTTGACTCTGAACCCGAGAGCGTGTTATGCAAGCGGCCGTGTCCGTTAAACACACATGACCTCAGTTCAGAGGCAGCTCCATATCACTTCATTATGTTCACCCACTAAAGTTTTTCCAACGGCTCAACAACAGCGGTGGCACATGGCTCCTGTAGACACACATTACAGCATGCACAAAAAGCACTAAAGTGATGCGTATCTAAACTCTTTTACAGAGTTTATGGTCTGTTCTTAAGGGCTGTGAACTATGATGCACAACAGCTAAGCTGCAAAAACAGCAGGTGTGAAACTTCAAACTCACCCGTAAGCCTTTGGGTCCTCTGGTACCGGCTGGGCCTGCCGCTCCAGGAGAGCCCTGATGAACAAAGGAAAAGGGGGAAAGGGGGAAGGAAAAAGGGAAGGAGAGATAAAACGAAGGTTCACCCTGACAGAGCACAGAGCCCCCTGGTTGTTGACCCAGGGAGGCAGCCTGACCTCGGGAACACACTACGGGGTTTGTTGTTAGATCTGTCACTCACACCAATTAAAGAGCCTGCTCTGGATTCCTGTCCTGCTGCACCCCAGAGCCCCATATTTATGTTTGTTTTGGTGGCTCAGTGGCCCCTTCCTTCAACCAGCGCTCCGCCCGCACTCTGTCAAACCTGACCGTGGCAGGGACAGAGCGAGGGGAGGCCGAGGCAGCTTCTAATTGGTTATAGGTGTTGCGCTTTTGACTGACAGGAGGGTAATGCAGGTTCAGCAGGAGGCTGCCAGCTCTCATCATGCTCAGGGAAACCTTTACTGCGGACTACTGTCATCTAAACAGATACCACAGAAACACTTCCTCAAAGATACCTTTGTTCCTCTAATCCTATGATCATCATAAAGTGAGGAACCCACAGTTTGCTGTTTAGTGGATTCTTTAGGTCACTAATTGTATCCTCTATCTATCTTTTATAATATGTTTCTTGATGCTTTTAATGTTGTATTTAAAGTGCTTTGAATTTCCTTGTTGCTGAAATGTGTTATATAAATAAACTCGCCTTGTCTTCATTTGTTCTTTTAGCTATCATTTCTCTGACGCAGCCATACTTGCTGCTCTAAGGCTCAGATAAAAAACCCACATGTTGATAACCATACAGCTCATTGACTAAACACGACCATCTGCAAAAATCATCAAGGAAGAAAAATGCAAAATTAGCAAAAGAGTGGTGACTTACTGGTCTTCCTGGTGGTCCTGTAGGCCCGGTCACACCTGGTGTCCCTGGGTGACCCTATCATATGTACACAGACACAAACACACACAGTACATAGATTACAGCTGAGACAAAACAGTAGTATACAAATGATACCATGATATGATGATACCAATGTGACATTTTTTTAAAGACACAAACACCTCTAACACCAAAATATCCACTACTGCTGTTATAATTATAATTCTTAAACATGTACATATCATCAGTCACTGCCAATATAAATCTTACACGGTGTACATACAGTATATAGACATGTATACATGTACATACTGTTTATATCTATCCAAATCATATCTATATATTTATTTATTTGCATTGTTTACACTTAAAGAACACTACAACTATTTTTCTACTTCTTGTGTACATAACAGTCCTGTCTATTCCTAACCTTTATTTGTCCAGCTTTGTTGTCCTTGTCTCTAGCTGCTTTTTCTATTTCTGTGTAAGTACGTTTAGAGAGATGCATAAAAGCCGGAGTCAAATTTCTTGTATGTACGTATTTGGCAAATAAATCTGGTTCATAAACTCACTCTGAATCCTACATACGTACACCTTGAATTTGTTTGAGGTAATAAATTGGATTTCCGTCACACACACTAGCACAAGTACAAACATACATCTGCAGAAAAGCTCTGCCCACTGGAAAGCAAATCAACTGTAACGATAAGAGACAACGGGGAAAAGAGAAAAAGCAGACGATGATTTTATATCTGAAAACATACTGCTTTTGGCTGCTTCTCTTTCTCCTTTATTGGACCTCGTTTTTTGGCCGGACCATTTGTAAAAGCATAACTATGTAATGGGGAGTATTTTCAGTCAGACCGCTCAGATCAGCTGAGTGCAATAAAATCTATCCAATACGCAAACCCATAGCACAGTAGGCAGCTCTGATCTCATGCATTCACGGGAAAAAAGAATCATAATGCATGCAGTATGAGCTCTGTGTTACGATGTCTGCCTGGTCAGCTCCCTTCACCTTATATGATGCAGTCTTTTCCAGAGGGTCTGTTTCTGTTTTGCAGCTGAGAACTTCCTTATAAAAGTGTGTGTATGTGTGTGTGGTTACGTCCTGAGAGGAATCCAACTGGCTGCCAGCCAGCAGGAAACTTCTCTGTTTCAGCAAGAATGATGACTAAATTCTTATCCAGTACAGCCGGTCATACAGTACGCATCAGACAGTCCATATCAGACACAGACACTACATGACAGAGAGGACACTCGCTCTGTTTGAAAGAGCATTGCAGGCGTGTGACAGCGGTAGAGTAAAGGCCCATGAAACACAAGAGCTTTGGGAGCACTCAGGTGTCCAGACAAAATATGAATGGATGTCTGAAAATGGATCTTTATTCTTTTCGGTAGCATTTGGTGTTTCAGAATGAGAAGTCTTCCTGTGGCCATTAAATACCGTCAAGGAGGTGAATCATCGGAAATGATCCATTGGGACTATTTCCTCATTTGTTTAAACCAATGTGACAACTTTTTCCAGCTAAAGGCCTCTCGCCGAGTGCTAAACCACCGCTTAGAAAACACGGTCCTAAATCGTCCGTGGAGTGATGTGCCTCCTTTCCCTTTTGGCATATTCTTACGGTATTGACCTAATCCAACACATCAGGATATTCCCATGGGAATATCACACGTAGTTTAGTGTAAGATGATCATTTCTAAGGATTTTCTTTATGGCACCACACCCGGAAAATAACGTTTAAGCTCATATTTAAGCAAAAACTTCACTCTCTCTCTCACTCTTGTGTCTTACCGTTGTTCCCTTTTCTCCATCTGGTCCGGGATGGCCCATCTCCCCTCGATCCCCCTAAATATACACAAGCACAACATTCAGTCTTCAAAGTCACCTTGTGAGGACTCACGTGAATAAATTAATAAGGAAAGAATGAGTTATTTTACCTTCTCTCCTGCCAGTCCCGCCTCTCCCACAGGTCCGATGAAACCCACCAAACCCTGAAATACACAGACTCAGTGTTGGATGGATGAATGGATACAGGTGGAAAAAAAGTGACATGGTTGGTAGCGGCAGTGGCTGTGTCAGTGTGTCTTACTCTTTCTCCCATGGTTCCAACTATTCCTGTGATGCCGGTCTCTCCCTGCAGAGATAAATATATTACTAACCATTTGTTTAAAACAGTTAAATCAATATTTTTCAAACGTGAGTATTGACTTTATTCACCTTAACTCCCTCCGGCCCAACCTTCCCAGGAAATCCTTTTCTGCCCATTCTACCCTGAAAAAGGACAATGATGAAGAGTGAATTACAAGACATACACTTGCCGGTTAGCGCATCGTTAACACTGATCACAAATTCTCAATGAATACAAAGGATTTGCTTCCTATGATATGACAGTTGGAGGAGAGAGTGGGGAAGTTGCAACCCGTTCTCATTCCCAGGGCGTCAAATACAGAGGCTTTGTCACAGCCTTCGGCATTCGGTACTATCGCACAAGGCCCCCTTTAGCGCCGGTATGAAACGCAACGGGTGTTCCATTAACTACAATGTAAACCCATCAACAGTAAACGCTCCAAGAAAGTGCACTGGGAGTGTGGTGACGTAGTTTAAAGAGAGAAAAGACACACACCGGTCCAACAAACACAAGGCTTTCATCCAGGAAACCGCTGTTCGTGTCCCGTATTCACAACGTTCAGTGTTATTTTTACTCTACAAACGTAGTAGCTTTAAACCCAACCATGTAGTTCTTTCCTAAACCTAACTATAGTGTCTTTGTTTGCCTAATCCTAAAGTGACATCAGGGATAACTATAGTGGTTTTGATGCCGAAAGTAAAGTGACGCAAAGGGGCGGTATGTGACAAGTTGGGATGAGAACGTGTTGCAAGTAGTCCACAGCTGTTGCAGCTCACTGTACATGCCGCTGAAACGTGCAATGGCGTTGTGTGTACAGGTAATGCTGACAGTACTTTTTGGCGTGCTGTGAAAGTGTTCAATGACTGTAATGTTCCTCTTGCACAGACAGTAATTCCCGGGTTAAGAGGGGGGGCTAAGTGCTTTTTTTTTTTTTTTTTTACCAGCAATAACTCCAGGTCAGAGATGTCGAAGCCAAACTCCTGAAGAAGGAGTGACTCAACTATTCCAAAGTTTTAACTCCAGAAAGTTTGGCAGCTTTCACAAGACAGTACAGGCTAACACTATATTCCACTCAGGAGCACACTGCAGTAAAAGCTGATTCTCATAGTAACATGAGAATTAATATGAGCTGAAGGATTTGTGACTTCTTTTCACCTGATTTAGATTTATGACTGCGACTGACCGCATTAACCAAAGAGAGGAAGAAATGCAAGAAAGAACAGAGAGAGAGAGAGAGATGAAGAGCAACTGAGAAGGTGAGACAGAAGGTAAAGAGAGGGGGTCATTCTGAGCTAAAATACAGCTGGCTGAGGAGGAGGAGGAGGAGGAGGAGGAGGAGGAGGAGGAGGAGGAGAAGGACTTGTGGCACCTGGCCAGAGATCAATCACAGCTCCTGAAGGAGTCATACAGCACTTCCCCTCAGATGGAGGAGACGAGTGAGTGGGTTGGAGACAGGGGGAGTGTGGAGGGGAGGAAGAAGAAGAAATAAACTGATAGAAAGACAGGTAGGATATAGTGAAACAAATTATAAAGTTAGAAGAGAAGGGTTGAAAGCATGTCTATAATTGTAAAGGTCTTTGTGAAGAATGAAGCATTTAAGAAATAATGTCAGCAAATATTTCATTTCTGCAGTGACCCATTAACATCTTCCAGCACTTTATGGCAGCTATAAATCTCACCACCTATAAACATGGTGATGGCAGTTATCACCCCCTGGTGGCCAACACTATGGATTGCATGCAGTCCTTCGTTGTGAGAGGACTATCGTCCAGAGACGAGCCGTAATAACCTCCATAAAACTCCAACCATACATATCTACGGCTTCCTCTCCGATGCAAACCAGGAACAATCCATAAGGATGACCTACTTTATTACCTCAAATAAAATTCAGATTAACTCTCACTGTGCTACAACAAACTTTTGGATGCACAATTAAAGTTAAGCAATTAAATTAAACTGCGTACTGTATAGGCGGCTAAGGCTAAAAGCGTGATTTAGAGTGAGCCGTATGTTGATCACCCCTTATCAAAGTTTATTCAAGTGTGCTATTAGTATACTTCTTTTAAACTTAAAATAAGAGAGTTTACTTTTTATGAAGTTATCAGAGATATACTTAACAAAAGTATACATAAGTATACTTGGCTCATACTGACATGTATACAGAAAATTCTAAGTAAAGGATAATGTACAGCGAGCCGGTCATTGTTGTGAAAGAAACCCCCGACAGTCTGCTATAAAGAAATAACAGACCGTAGAACGCTGTGATTGTCCAATCAGAATCGAGTATTCAACAAAACCGTGTAATAAGTATACTTGGCTTATACTGACAAGTATACAGAAAAGTCTAAGTAGACTTGGCTCATACTGACAAGTATACAGAAAAGTCTAAGTAGACTTGGCTCATACCGATAAAGAAAAGTCTAAGTATACTTGGCTTATACCGACAAGTATACAGAAAAGTCAAAGTACACTTGGCTTATACCGATACAGAAAAGTCTAAGTACACTTGGCTTACACCGACAAGTATACAGAAAAGTCTAAGTATACTTGGCTTAAAGGCCTACTTGTACTTTTGATCAAGATATACTTAAGAAAAGTATAATTAAGTATTCTTGTCTTAAAGGACTACGGAGAGGTATACTTGGCATGTAGTTATGCTTACTTTTTTGATAGAGTAACCTATTAAAGTGTGTGCAGGCTGATACCATGAAGAGTTACCAGGTGGCTAACACCATGTAAGCATTTCATTGTTCTGCTAAATACAAGACTGTGAATTAGTTTGTTGTGCTGCAAACAGATTTAGCTTCACACTGCAGCTGAGTTTCCATATTCAATAGCGTAATGTAACTAAGTACATTTACTCAAGTACTGTACTTAAGTGCAATTTTGAGGTACTTGAGTATTTCCATTTTATGCTACTTAATACTTCTACTCCATTACAATTTAGAGGCACATATTGTACTTTTTACTACTCTTAATTGATATGAAAGTTACTTCTCAGATTCAGATTAATAATACAATATAAATCAACTAATAAATTATGATGTATTAATATGGATTAAGCTACCCAGCAGTATATAAAGCAATGAAAATTAGCCCCACATTCACCAGCTGCAACATTAAAGTAATGTCCACATTAATTGATATTTTAAGTTTAATTTGATGTTAATACTTTTGTACTTTTACTCAAGTAAGATTTTGAACGCAGGATTTTTTCTTGCTACTTTTACTAGAGTAAAAGATCTTAGTACTTCTTCCACTACTGGGCTTAGATGAATTTCTGTCTCTTCCTGTCTCTCTCTTTGATTTGTTTACCACAGATATACAAAGGATATGGAATGAAACCACAATGATGCACACGATAGATGGTTTGATTGTCCTTTAACATGCAAGCTTCCATGAGTGCACGCACAGAGTCAATGTTTTTCCATGACTAAACATACATGAATGTTATTTTCTCACATACTAAGCTGGTAACAGTGATCCCCGTTATCAGCTTTCTCTCCTTTTAACCAGGTGTTTATCTTATAACTCACCTCCAGTCCTGTTGTGCCCGGTGGTCCAATCGGGCCCTCGTCTCCCTGGAAACAGATGATATTGATCTTAGCATGAATTATGTTTGGGGACATAAAGCAGCCCTCAGCAAAGAGAGTGCCATAAAACTTTTAATGCCCTTTGGCGCTGTGGGGTCGTTCTGATGTGGGCGGCATCTGATAGTCTTACCTCCAAGCCAGGCACCCCTCGTGGCCCCGGTAAACCTCTGGCTCCTAGCTTTCCCTGGATGGGTAGAAAGCAGTCAAATGAATGCTGATGTGTAAAGGTAAATGTTGTATTTACACAGATATTTTTAGCCACGAGTGGTGCAACTCAAAGGAAGGCAATGTTGGTCAGTCGGTCCACCACTTTGGTCCACACTGAAATGTCTCAACAACTATTGGAAGGATTACTATGAAGTTTTGTACAGACATTCAGAGGATGAATCCAAATTTGTTCAATACTTTGGTTTATGCCTCAGCTGTACATTGATTTTAGACTCTCTGTCTTCTTCTGTTTTATGTTTTGAAACATACATCAGTTGGTAGACCACTACAAGATGATGGTTTTACTCACCTTTGGTCCTTCCAGGCCGTTGTCTCCCGGAGGTCCCATGTCACCCGGGAAACCCTGTCATGATCAATAAAAAAAATCAATAAAAAAAATTCTATTGACATCCTGAAATACAGACTCACACATCCAATGCAGCCATGTGAATACAAACCTCAGGGCCTGCCGGTCCAGATGTACCATCAGGGCCTCTCTCTCCTAGCTTGCCCTGTGACAAAGACAAACAAGAACATGGGAAATGTCTTCAATAAATAGTTGGATATTTTTGGGGAAATATTCGCTTTCTTGCAGAGACTTCCATGTGAAGATCATTACAACATTAATTAGGGCTGGACGATATGGCCAAAATCTTCTATCCCGATATAGGTCATTTCATATCTCGATAATGATGTATATATCACAATATAGCATGTTTTCTGGTAATTCAATAGTCTGTATGAAATAACCACATGGTAAAGCCTATGTTTGTGTACTCCTGTGTGAATTAAATACTTAAATACTAGAGTATTTTCTCATTTAATTAAGAACTTTAGTGCAAAATGAGAATAGCAGTTTCAAGGGAAATCATAGAGAAAAAATAAATAAATATTTCCAGCTATACACTGACTATACAGATTAATCAGATTAAGACAATAGTTGGTTTCAACTGAATTTGATCAGATTTTCTGAGAGCCAGTCATTATTGTGAAATAAACCCTGACAGGGGGATGCATGAGGGCGCTAAAGGGGTTTATTTCACAACAATGACCCACTAGCTGTACATTATCCTGCTTATTACGCGGCTACTTACTTAAGAAATCTATAATTTGACACAAAAACGGTCTGCCAGAGTCTGAGATCAGACCTGCACCATAGCAACGGTCTGTTATACATAGCAACGGTCTGTTATACATAGCAACGGTCTGCTATGAAGAAATAACAGACTGAAGAACGCTGTGATTGACCAATCAGAATCGAGTATTCAACAAAGCCGTGTAATAAGTGCTTGTTATTATCAATTTAGACAAAGTAATTGTCGACGTAATCACGATACGATTCCATTGAAAGACAATAAATTATCATATTGAATTATCGCCCAGCTCTAATTTTAATGTGTTTCTGGGAATTAAAGCCAGAGCTAACCTGTGGTCCTGGTTTCCCACGGATGCCTGGTAACCCTGGAGCCCCCTGGATGCCCTGTCCAATACAAACACAACACGTGAAAACTGAGACAGACAGACGGACAGTATTCAGAAGCAAAGAGCAGAACCATAATTTCTTTTCTAGGGAATTAGAAAACATTAGACAAGCATGACTCTGCTCAGTATGTCTGTTATCTCTTGGGACCACTCTGTTCTATGATGCTAAAAGGGTTAGATTTTGCTTACACACACAGACAAATGAGGAGCGTTTACATAAGAATTTCCATAAACTAGACAGCACACATCTGGCTAAGTCATTTTGCAAAGGCACAGCTCTGCAACAAAGGTTGTGTAACTCTGTGTTGGATGCAGCATGCAGGGCGGGGACATTGACATGTACATATGTGTCGCAGTGGTGATCTACCTTGTCTCCACTGTACCCGATCTCCCCTTGCTCTCCGGGAATCCCGACGTCACCCTGACAGAGAGAGGAGGACGGATGACATACGGAAGAAAAGAAAGACAAAGGAAAGACATTAGGAAGAATTGTAACGTCCTACTTCATCAATCACAATCAGCTTTCTCAACAGACGATACTAATTACCGCTCTGTACATTATAAACATTCACACACTAGTTCATTTCATTAGCCAAGTTCTTCATGTGGCGTCATTCTGTCTTATGAAAGGCGCTGATGGCAATTACTCCATCCTGTACACCCACACGTCTTGTAGAATAAGCCAGTATTCAACACATTAGTAATTACAGACAATAAGTACTTTTAACTCTGGTCTGAGTAGCTTCCTTACAAATGTAAAGTGCATAATGTGGGTGTGTTATTTTATTCAGCCCTGTCATTAGAAGCTCAAGTAACTAAAGTGGTCCAGTCATGTTTTATTCAGCTCTGACTCATCACTAAGATCTTTTCTGTCCTTTTCAAATCCGGAGGTCATTCATGCTTTTATCTCCTCCAGATTTGATCATTGTATTGCACATGTTTCTGGTCTTATAGGAGGAGAAACAGCAACTGACTACAGCTAATAAAGAGTGCTTTTAAGATTTTACGGCTGGCTGAAATCTGTGATTCAATCTATGAGTACGATCAGTTCTTCAGATTCAGGGAATTTTAAGCAGTTCCCAGAACTGGCCTCGTAAAGGATGAACAGGTTTTTGCTGCACTAAGTTGTAAATCCCCCCATCTGAGGATCTCAGACAAGCAAAATCATATATTCCTGTTTAAATTATCAATTTAATGTTTTACAGTTTTATGTATTTTAGTTTTCTTTCAACCATATATTTGGTTCACGTTGTCTTTTAAACAGTAACAATCAGCAACATTGTTTATAAAGGTGCTACCTATTTAAAGTTAACTTAAAGGAATAGTCTGACATTTTGGGAAATACTCGTTTGCCTCTTGCCAAGAGTTAGACGAGAAGATTTGCTACCACTCTCGTGTCTGTACAGTAAATATGGAGCTGGAGCCAAAAGCTGGTTAGCTTAGCTTAGCTTAAAGACTGGAAACAGGGGGAAACAGCCTGACTGTGTACAAAGGTTGAACAAAATCTGCATACCAACTCATTAATTGACACTTTATATCTTTTTCTTTTTCGCTTTTTTAATTTGCACAAAAAATGAAATGTGCAGGACTATTTCTTAGCCAATTTTGCCAATTAAACAAACAAGATATAATGTGTTAGTTAGTTAGTTAGCTGTTGAGGTGCTGGTAAGTCCTTTGGGCGGAGCCAGGTTAGCTACTTCCCTCTGTTTGCAGTCTTTATGCTAAGCTACACATCAGTCTCCTGGCTCCAGTTTCACAACGAGTGGACAGATATGAAAGTGGTATCAACTAACTCAAGCGTAATTTCCATATTGTCAAACTATTTTTTTTTGGTTTATTCAACCTCCTTACTGAATGCCCCCCAAAAAAACAACATATCACACAATGGATTTCATAGAAATTACATATGAAGGACTCATATTAGTGGAAATGAGAGAAACCTGTCACATCTCATGCTTTATGTGAGTAAAACAAATCATCAGAAGTTTGTATCTGTGTGATTGAAGGTGGGACCTAATGAAAGCATGCTCTATATCTAAAGGTTGGACAATAGGATGCAAAAAGAGTACATATCCATCACATGCTGCTCAAACACGGGCCAATAACAGGAATATTCAGATCACCTTATCACCTTTCAGTCCTGGTTCTCCTGGATTTCCGGGCACCCCCTGGAACAAGCACCAACAGATGGGTTAGAAAGGGACCCCCAAAACTAAACCTCACCTAAAATTCACCCTCATTGGAACTACTACAGCTACTAAAACTGTTTTGTGCAAACTCTGCTTATTGGCCATTATATAACACCTAATATATCTAAAAGGCAATGCTAACAAGATAACACAAGTTAAAGGAACAGAGTGTAA
The DNA here is from genome assembly GCF_043250625.1 of Sebastes fasciatus. Taxonomy (NCBI): domain Eukaryota; kingdom Metazoa; phylum Chordata; class Actinopteri; order Perciformes; family Sebastidae; genus Sebastes; species Sebastes fasciatus. Next base: position 13,619,062 of record NC_133813.1, read on the forward strand.
CATTTGGGGGGATCTATTAGCAGAAATGGAATATAATATTCTATGTTTTCATTAATGTATAATCACTTGAAACTTGTGTTTTCGTTAGCTTAGAATGAGCCCTTCATATCTATATACGGAGCAGGTCCTTTTCACGCAGTCCGCCATGTTGCTCCGCCATGTTTCTACAGTAGCCCAGAACGGACAAACCAAACACTGGCTCTAGAGAGAGACTTTCATGTTTTTTACGTTACCTGAAGGCCACCGTAGTTCTCCGACACGCTTGTGAAACTGCGGTAACGTGAGCTGAAGAGTGCAAAACCGTGGTACCGCCTGCCGCCGTCTGACTTCCGTTGCTTCTGAAGTCGTGTTATTATGGTAAGGTTTTGCACTCGGTGGCTCACGTTACCACAGTCTTGGAAAGGGAGGAGTAAGCGGAGGTGTACTCAGCTGGTTGCAACCTGCAACCACACCGCTAGATGCCACCAAATCCTACACACTGTACCTTTAAGACATGTGAAGGTAACAGTTTCCGTGTGTGTGTGATTACCTTCAGTCCATTAGGTCCTGGAAGGCCCATCTCTCCCAAAGGTCCCATATCACCCTGCCGCCAGAAGAAGGGACAAATACAAAATTCAGATTCAATGATATCATTCACAAAGTACAGATAAACACATGTCTCTCAACACACACACACACACACACACACACACACACACACACACACAATGAGTACACTTCAGTTCACAGTTTGGCATTCATTAAACATACTGTTAGAATAAGCCTCATTGTCTTGCTTCCAGGTTTATCCATGCGGCCATCACATTGCACGCAACACAAAACAATGGATCATAATATATGACCAAATTCCAGAGATAAAGACTAGATTTTGCCGCCTGGAGCCAAATTTATGTTCATCTGAAGCCTGAATCAAACGATGTATGTATGTAACGAATAAATCCTGGAGGTAACATCTGTTCAACCACTGTAAAAAAAGGAGCCAGCGCTGGGATTCACGGCCCAGAGCAGAAGAAAGACAGCACAAGATTGTAATGACAAGGGAGAACTGGATTTCATTTTGTTTGGGTAAGGACCAATTTCACACACCGATTAAAGACTTGATTGGACTTTCTGCTTTCTTGTGTATGAGAGGAGGAGAGGCTGTATTGTCAAAGCATCACAGGCTGCTCGTAGTTATCTAATTTTCATTCTGTGCTGCTCTGCATTTTCTGCTTGCAAAGATCTACAGGGTGGCCTTGACTCACTGTTTTCAATATTTGGTGGAATGTAACCAAGTACATTTACTCAAGTACTGTACTTAAGTACAGGTAGCTTTGAGGTATAACAGTAGTTAGAAGTCATTACCTCCACATTGACCAATTAAGTTACAACATTAAAGTACCGCTTACACGTGAAAACTAGAAAAGTGCACTCAGTAGTCGCCATGTGTGTCTGCTACGACCGCTGCTGTAATGTCTGAATGAACACAAACACCTCAATAGGCTGATGGGTCCAATAGTATGCAAGATTAGCTGTGGACAGACAGACACAGAGATGCACACACAAGCCCAAATACATAATCTCCTGGCGGATATAATAATCCAATAATATAACATAACTTGATACTTTTACCTTAATACTTTAAGTACATATTGTTGCTAGAAAATCTGCACTTACTTTAACTTGTAGTAGAGTATTTTTATGGTGTGGTATTAGTACTTTTACTTATGTAAGTGATTTGAATACTTCTTCCGCCGCTTTCTCTGTGTGAAAACTGTAGTATCTGCATGTGTGACAGAGGATGTTATTGAATTAGATACTGCAAAAAATTTGGTGTTGAGGGTTGAAAGGTTATCTTTTTCTTCAGCCGGGAAAATCAAATGCATTCTAATAAGTGAGAATATAAAAGCTGTACTCAAGATTCAACTGGAGTGATTTGCCTCTAAAAAACAACGGTATCTTTTCTATGGCTGTCCCCATCAACCCCATATTTCTTGCAGTGCTTACCGGTCCAAATTGCAGAAATGCATGAAGAAATACAATATGTTATACTGTCTAATGTGTTTAATTGAATTCAGATTTCTAGGTTATTTTTATAAATGCATGCCACAGGGGGCGCACAGGTTAAATTCTGGCCAGCGACACAACCTTTTCAAACTCCATCTTTTCAAAGCAGGATAAGAGGAGGATGGCGTGTGTCAAAATATTTTACACTGCCACCCCGGTTGCAGAACTCCCAAATATGGCAAAAGAAAGAAATTGAGAAAGATAAAGAGAAACAATGAAATACAATGATACTGCTCTACTTGTTTTTGATAAGTTGTCTACACACAACACTTTCCCTTCTTCAACAGTGGCCTGAAAGACGGGTGTTTGTATATTTATATTGTTGAAGTGCAGCTCTGGTGTGTACTGTACAGTATACTGTGGGGTCAGATGGATGCAGAGGACACGGAGCTCAGAGCAGAGCTGTAATCAGAGAGTCCTCCAATTACAGGCCTACTACCACCACCGGTGGCCTAGAATAGAGCGAGCGGAGGATGAAGACGGGACACGACAAGAGAAACCAGGGAGACGTTATAATCAGACACAATTATGTGGCTGTCGTCGGGCTGAGCAGGCATGGAGGGCAAGGTGATGGGCGGGAGTGGGGTGGGGGTTTCTGTTCAAGAATAGCTAATAAGAGAGTGATTCAAGAGGAAAACAAGACGCCTGGCTAAGGTTATTGATCAGTGGATCACTTGCTTGTCAAGCTTGTCATGCTTGTCAAGACAGGAAGTGGGAGGGACAAAATGCATAATTCAGGCGAAAAATAACTTTCTCTTCTGTCTGAGATTCCAGAAACCATCCACTTTCACTCTTTTGGATATGTTTACAGTGGTAAAGAACCTACAGAGTGTGGTTAGTTTCCCACCGATGTGGCTGGCAGTGTAAATGATGATGAGAGCTAATTGAGTTTTTTGTCAATTAAGCAGGCGTATTCGGTTTCATTTAAATACAGTCCTTCACAGCTATGTATTTCTGGAATAAGTGTCTGGGAAAATAGGATGTTTAGACTGCGGAGCGCGCACAGAATCACACACACACACACACACACACACACACACACACACACACACACAACCTGCTACTCACAATAAGTCCAAGAACTCCGTTTGGACCGGGGGCTCCCAGCTCACCCTAGTCAGAGAGGAGGAGAGGGAGTCAGTGAGATGAAGGGAGAGAGAGAAGGAGCAAGTTTCTGGGGTTATTGGCTCTTTTTAAAACAAACATGCTCAGAAGAGTGGCTCAGTGTTCATCACAGCTTATGAGAGGGGGCTGTGTGCATGTGTGTGTGTGTGTGTGTGTGTCTGAGGTGAAGGTGGAGGGGGATGTGAGCCCATCGTCCCACTGAGGCTTTTTTTTTTTTTAAAACTGCTGGTTCGTTCTGCCTCCAAAAATGAAAGAGATAGAATTTTGTACAGACATTCGTGGTCCTCAGAGGATGAATCCTAATGACTTCGGTGACTTATCGGCGCCACTTATCCCAGCCGATTAGACTGTTATCAGGTCATTAAATAGGCATTATGGGTGGTTATAAGCCCCATAGATGTGGGACAGTATGGCCCTGCTACACCCAATAGTAGGTTTTATCATCTATTCAAATGGTCGATCACCAAAAGAAAGCATAAAAAACAGCGACCTCTAGTTATCCGAATTATTATGACCGCAGCAAAAGCGGAAGTCAGACTCCACAGGGTTTGCATCCTGTGTGAAACCAACAACGTGTAGTTGTCTTTGTGTTCACAAGCGTTCACTTTCACTTTCACTTTTGAAACGTAGATATTAATCCGTATTAATAAGCCAAAACACAGTGTTTTTGTTGCCTAAACCTAAAGTTGTTTTGTTTGGCTCAAAACCTGATGTTTCATTCAGTTTTACATGTTAGAACGTGTTGCTTTTAAGTTTCGCTTTCACTTTGACAACGTAGTAGGCGTAGTAGGCCCCTACTGACCCACATCTATGGAGCCTCTAGCGACTGATAACGTACACTTAATGGCCTGATAACAGTCTGAATCGGGTGCTTATCAAGTGAAATCTCAACATCTACCAGATGAATTAAACAACATTCATGGTTTCAAGACGATGTATCCTTGTGACTTCCTCTAGCACCACCATGAGGTTGATATTTTTGTTATTTTAGTGAAATGTCTTGACAACTCTTGATCCCCTTACTTTTCATTTCGCGCCATAATCATTGGTTTTTGACTAAATACCTGCAAAACTAATGACTTTCCCATCAGCGTCAGCCGTACTTTGTGTTTGGTGCCAATTACCAAATGTAATTATATATGAGAGTACTCTACATGAAGGCTGCCATCCTTATGAAAACATCCACATCTGAGTTGAAATCATTAGCCCTACCAACCTTCCACCGATCTTGTTCATCAGCAATAAACTTCTGTGAAGAAGGCAACAAGTACTAGCCAATCAGAGGGTCTTCGCGGAATGTGGGTTGGGAAAAAAATTTATCAGACTGCCGTAAATAATAGGCCAGGCAACTGCCAATGGATGTGAAAGACATAATTTGGCATGCGGATGAGAGGGCACTTCAACATTTCCAAAAAACTACTGCACACTTATTGCTAGTGAGCGATTGGTTAAGGCCTAAGATTGCCTACCCCTGTTGTAGAGACTTGTTTGTTAAGCACTCAAGATAAAACAGGGACCAGGGAAACAAATTAACAGAGACATTGGAGAATTTGCAGGAGAAGAAAAAAAGCACAAAACGTTCTTTTCTCAAATGGAGACAAAGAATCGCTCATGTGGGGTGGAAATATGTCACCTTGGATTTCATAAACCCTTTGTACAGATTATTCAAAATATACGCTAACATCTGATGCATACTCTGGAAGATGAGGCCCGAGCAGCAGGACTGAACCACTGGAAAACTAAGGGATGTGTGAGCGAAGTCTTTCTTCAAACATGAATGCACTTTTGTGTTTATGAGCCTGTTAAAGAGCAACTTGCTTATGTGTTTATGTTTTCGTTTTAGATTTTTACCACTCTGACTGATGAAGTGCTGTTTGTCAGAATGACAGTATCCAGACATAGAAATTACGCTCAGATCAAATAAAGTTGATGTGGATGCAGACATGCGACAGTCTTTGCTGACAAGTCGTTGTTGAATTGGGAACAATTACTCAAAACAACATCCTATTACATCATTTACTATTCTTGGACATCACCTCCTAATAATACTGCGTGTGTGTGTTGGTGGCCAGTTAACATCAGTGAATGGAAAAGCCCGGCCTGTTAACTGGTCTCCCCCTTTATACTGTGCGTTTTTTGAAAACGAGTGCCAAGTAAAATTATCGGGATGGGATGAAATTAAATACAGCAATAAAACTTGTCCGGAGCAAAAAACTAAACTTCAAATGAAAGAGAAAAACAGAGACCCACTGCAGGAGTGCCAGGTGATTTACTCACCAGCACGAGCGCCAAAATGTCAGTACTAAAACAGTAGGGGGTTGGTGTGTGAGTGAAGCCACTGCTCTCAGTTTGTGTGTGTGTGTAGGAGGGTGTGTGAGTGTGTGGCTTGGTTAAGTATTTAGGTGACTGTGTAACTGAGTGTGTGACATACTGGCTCTCCATCTGGTCCAGGTGGTCCTCTCTCCCCAAAGTCCCCCGGAAACCCCTGAGGACAGAGAGAAAGTAGCTTTTATGTTTGGCTGCACACAAACAGAGACAATCAAACTCAGACATCCATTCAATGTAAAGAGTATGTTCTGCTTTTAAACATGTGAAATCAAATTTTTTTTAAACAGTTGCTTATTTACACATCCAGCAAATATGGAGCAACATTAGCTTTCAACTGGAGTCCCCTTTTATTTGTCTCTTTAGCTGCTAAACGCTCCATTATGTTCACCATCTAGTTGCTAATATCTCCCTGCTGTTTGGTGCTGGGTAGCTATAGTGTAGAGTTCGTTTTTAAGAGCTTCTATTTGGTGAAAAAAGCTTCCTGCTGCGTCTGAAAACGAAACTATGAGAGCACTGAGTGTGAAACTAAACAGTAGTTACGGACCAGAAAACCAAAAGAATGAGCTGCTATAAATCTCCACAGTGAGGAGGGGAACATAAATCACATAAAAGTAGTAATTGGATCTATTGTTAATATAAAAATATTTTGAGTGGCACAGTAAACATAGTTAAATGCAGTGCTAATTTCATTGATCTGCCACAATAATAAGAATCACATTGCTCAATTACAGAATTAAAGAAACTAATATGACAAAAATGTGCTTTTCATTGGAGGAGGGTGTGTTTAAATTATGGACCTTCAGTACCACTAAATCATTATGTCTTTAACCATGGAGTCAAATTTACGGAGCATGTTTTCGCAAATACCGCTGACTGTTACACAACCAAGAGGGCTGCTACTGTAATTGCACAGCAATTATAACAATTTGACTGAGTCAAACATAACATTAGACAAAAAGCCATCTGAAATATGTACAAAATAAGAGCATAATTACCGCCATTATGTGCATTAAATCTATCAGCTGTATTGTATAGGCAGCCAACTGTTCTACTTTGGCTGAGTACATTTTCTAAATGCAACGAGAGAGCCAAGTAATTACTCCGTCCATTTAGCAGTAAACGGGATGCTAATCTGAGCTATATGATAACAGTTGGTGGTGCTGCAGAGAGCACGAGGGCATCCTAAAAACCTCCATAATGACTGGGTCCTGCTGTTGTGGCCTCCACATATTGCTCCAAAATGCTAATTAGTGTAGATACCTCGAGGAAATGGCAGTTATTCTTGTAAAAGTAGAGATGTTTTAGATATACAGTGTGTATTTACTTTAATCTGTGACTTAGAAATAGAATCTGCTGACTAAATGCAACTCTTTGTATTTGAGTTTGCAGCTTTTTATTTAAAGGAAACCAGTCTGGGATAACTTCATATTCAAATGTAATGTTCACCTATCCTTCAATCTACTGACACATCCCATCAGGTCAATGACGCAAACATAACTGCAATAAATGCTGTAATTGTACAGCTCTCTTCTGTTCCTATTAGGATGACATTTGGAACCCCCCCCAAAACGACTGCATGGGAATGCTTTATGCTTCTAAGAGATTGTGCGCACAGGGGGAAGCAGAAGTGCAACAGAAATCTATGAAGCATGACAGTGACCCAAAGGATGAATCATACATCTGTCACCACTGTCTTACAGACTAAAGACAAATGTGGGAAACGTAGTTTTGCCAAGAGCAGCACTTTAAAAAAGCCTTTGATGAGCGTTATATGAAGCTGTCTGCTTTTACATGATGATCTTCAGCTTCGAGATCAAATAGTAAAACAGCAGCAGCACTCACTGTTAGATAACGCGCTGATGTGAAAGAACTGCGGCCTGATAAAGACGACCTCTAAAAGACAAACAGACCCTAAACAGCGCATAAAAAAAGTTAAGTTGAAACGCAGAACTGTTGGCGATGCACTTCGGAAACTTTTTAGGCTCTCCACTCTTTAAGATATATCTATTCCCTCATCACTCTTTGGTAGATGGCGGGCTGATTGTGTGTGTGTGTGCGTGTTTCCTCGACAGAGCAGCACAAGCGCTGTGGTTATGGCCATTAAAACGTCTGGCTGCAGTTCAGGTGCTTCTTCTGTTCTTTGTCCTCCGTCAGGGAGGAGAGGGATGATCTCTCAGGGATCATCGTGTAAGTGTCCTAACTTTCCATTTTCCATGAAATCAAGTGACGGTGATGTGTGTGTTTTCCACTTACATTTAAAGGTCAGTTATAAGGGGCTGTAACAGCTGAAATAGCCTTTTATAGAATTTTAAATGATCAAAATTACAGGACTCTGTTGCCACTCTGCTCTTCTGTTTAGTATGAAACAGAGTTATGGATTGTGATACACTGTCATTAATTTGTTTTCGGCCTTGAATAGCAGTGCTGCGGCTGTCATAAAATCATTCAGGGTTCGCTTGGAGCTGTGATGACAGCACTTCCATGTGAAGACTTTTAGTTTTGCATGACCTGTGCCGGAACTGTGAAACGGACTTCACAAGGTGTTTGTTTGTTGCAGTAAAGTGTCTTAAGAAACTGAATCAGCTCACGGCTCTTATGTGTAAGTGGGGAGAACACACACGCGCAACGCGAAAATCGAATGCAAACACACGATCCAAAGCCTCACACATTGTGAATTTGCATCCACAGCTGCTTCCTAAACATTTGTCTAATTACAGAATGAGCTGCAGTTCTCAAAACCTCACACTAAGCGGACACTGGCTCGCGTGTGTTCAGACTTTTTGGTCTATAAATGCCTTATTTACAGAAAAGCCAATAAGCAACAGCTGCAGAATGATCTCAGCTGTGCGTTTCTTTCTGAAACAGTCTGTCAAACTGACTTTGAACACTATCTGACACACACAACAGAACCGACGGCTTCCTCCAAATGGCTTGGCTCCATGCTGGGCGGGACCAAAAGCCTTTTATTCCAACAAAAGCCTTTTTCTTGTTGCATCCAAGACCCTGATGTGCGGCTGGTGGGACTCCACATGCATTCAGGCTGCAGTTGACCCCTCTAACCGCCATGGAAATATTGAGCTGACACAATGACGTAAATCCAGACTTTATAAATGTTCACAATGTAGGTGTTACAGTCTTTGCACCGAAATGCTCTCACTGCCTCATTTGAACGTTGTTTGATTTCTGTCACCACCTCCCAAACTCCTTCAAATAATAAAGCAGATGATGCATTCACAGTCAACAATTCATCACACTTTGAAAAGATGATCTGTAAAGTATGTTGAGACAAAACTTTACCGGCCTACCCATCTTGCCCCTCTTCCCTGGTTCACCGGGAATGCCCTAAAAAAACAAAACAAGACAGAGCAGAGGTGGAGTAGAAAACAAAGCAGAAGGGGAAAGGAAAGGGTTCAAGAAAGATAGAAAAAAACAAAGAAAGACAGACATTATGTAAAAAGCACAACTGATTCAAGCCCAAAACACACAATTAAAAAGCTGTAAGCTTCTTTCAACTCCTGCTTCAACAGATGTGAGGAACAGCTGACTGCAGCCTTGTCCAATATTTTCCCAGCTTATTATGAGGAATTTAAGCCTCTGTCTCATACATATAGATGTTAAATAAACACCAGTTTCTCCTGGGAGAAGACACCGTCTGTTGTGTGTAGCTACGGAGTGAGCCATCTTGCTAAGTGGCTGGCTGGAGAGGTCCTGATTGCAGCCGGCCCTGCTCTGACGCAACCTCCTGGAGCATGTCATAAGTAGGCTAATCACTTCATGTTTTAGAGGCCGTACGGAAGGAGGAGGCCTTGATGAGTTCAGGCAGTTCAAAGGCTCTAAGAGGGGGCTTTTATCATATGAGTCATCAGCACTCCCACACGGCCTTGTACAGCAGCATCTCGGACAGCTGGACTCTGTTTCCAGCAGTATAACAATAACAAGACAGCTGAATGAAATGGCAAGAGAGGCGCTGTTTTTCATCTCACAGGGCCCATGAGCAGGATTCAATTGGTCACTGTACATCATTTGTTTTTGCAATTATTGAGTGTGCTTGAGAGAGAAAATACACATTTGACAAAAAACTCACTCTTTCGCCATCAGGCCCGGGCAGGCCAAAAAGCCCCGGGATTCCAATGAAACCCTGCAGGAGAGGAGAGGAGAGGATAGGAGAGGATATGAGAGGAGAGGAGAGGAGAGGAGAGGAAAGGAGAGGAGAGGAGAGGAGAGGAGAGGAGAGGGGAAGACAGGAAAAAGAAGAGAGAAAAGAGGAGAGAGGAGGAATATGGGATGTGAGTATTTGGACGCCATAAAAGCAGCAGGAAGAACAGCACCTCCCCTTTGTGCTCTAGGGCCGGGTTTCAGGGGGCCGTGGGGGTCCAGCATGGATAGGGCGGGCTTCCATGAAGAACCAAGCCATGAGGCAAGTGTATATGCCCATGGACTGCATGGTGCTGGCTTCCACGATGTAGTCCAAGGGCACATACCCTCACGCCAGGGATCTCTGAAGATAGCCAGGACATCACAATGAGCTGTCGGTGCAGGGGGAGACACACACACACACACAGAGAGAGAGAGAGAGAGAGAAAGAGGAACACAAGCACAAACACCACAACAGTAGAACACCAGAGATGCTAGTTGAGTCGGTTTATGTGCACACAATATGGAGTATGCTGCAGTGCAGAATATTTGGAAAGGTGGCTCAGTGAGAGAGAGAGAGGACTAGAATGCCTCCTTAAGACAGCAGGGCCTCATACGGAGCTTAAACAGGAAATTCCAGCCAGTGGGGGCAGGGGAGGCTTCGGAGCAGCCAAGGGGGAGCTGATAAAGAACCTTTATTGGAACGCAACATAAAAATCCCTGTTTGTGTCCGGCGAGCGTGTGTTTCTTTGTTTGTGTACCTTAAGGGTGTGTGTTTGTATGCGGAGGCTTATCAACAGCCAGCCTTTCACTAAGTGTCTGTATACAGTAATGCAGTGTTTACATTACAAGCAAAAGGCTCCTAAGTTTAGCACACTATTAATAGTGTGCTTGTGTGTATGAATGTGTTTATGTGTGCAGAGGTGGATGCCGGTGCACCCGAAGTGCATGCATGCTCTCATACTGTCCACACATGCACTTTGGATGTTGTTGCATCTACGTGCACATGCATGTGTCCTCATGCAACAGCGGGGTTAACGGCGCAAAATACCAACGGTTTGCAGCCTTTAATTAAACAACTTTCTGCGTGTTTTAACTGAGTCTCCTTCTATAAATATTGCGTAATAAAGTGTCAGTAAGCTGTCAGGCTGACCGCCATCCCTATAAACACGTTCGCTGGTCCTGTCAAAGCACCAATGTTAGTAATTTAGGACGATAAAATCAAACTTGAGGAGCACATTCAAAGGGGGAAGATGTTGAGTTGACTTACCCGAACGCCTTTAGGCCCCAATGGTCCTATAGGCCCAGGTAAACCCTGAAAAACAGAGAGAGGAACTTTATCTCAGCGGTTCAACACTTTTACTGGTTTATACCTGAAATAATGTGTTTCCAAAATACGCTGTGAATGTGTTTGTCATTGTGCATCATGATGGCATTAAAAAGCAACTTACAGTCAAACACATTTAAACCAGTTTAAAATGTAAAGTATTTACTTCCTAATTCCTTTGTACAAATCATAATAAAGATGCCAGTAAACCCACATACTGTAAAGAGGGTGGCCACAATAACAGGTACTGTACAATACAATACTTTACAATATCATAGCTATTCAATAAATGTTCCCATTCAGCTTTCTGGTAATTTCTGAGGCTGTAGCTTGTGATGTTGTTCTCTTGCACCACTTCATTTTTGTTTTTCAAATACTCCTCTATACAGTATTTACCCAAATATTTTCCTCCAAGTCAGCTGTTCAACATAACCTAATTCCACTTGGCCCTCTGCCCTTACTATGGCCCTGACTACAACTGTACCAGTCACAGCAGAGGATTTACTGCACCTGCCTGCCAGGATAACCTTTGGCACCTGGGCTTCCGACTGGACCATGCTCTCCCTGCAGGGAAGAGAGAGAGAGAGAGAGAGAGAGAGAGAGGGGGAGAGAGGTAGGGTTGGTGATCAAAATTACAGAAACACAAACACACAGGCAGGCCATTCTGCTCAGTAGCAGACAGTTTCAGAGAGGGAGATGGAGTTAAGGATTGGACTTAAGTTAAAAGAGCAAAGGGATAGTGCTGTAGTTTGTCATAGTGATGTTTGTGTTAAGTATTTTTTATACTCCTTGGTATTGCTTGATATTCTATAAGATGATCGTAGGTTTTGGATATAAAATCTTAAAGGAGACATATCATGCTCATATCCAAGTTCATACTTGTATTTTGGGTTTATCTTTATACCTTTATAACGTTTATAAGGTCATGTTTACATGTCTTAATGTTAAAAAAACACGTTATTTTTCTGTCTGTCTGAATATACCTGTATTCACCCTCGGTCTGAAATGCTCCGTTTTAGCGCCTGTCTCTTTAATACCCCCCCACCCCCTGAAAAATGCCCAGTCTGCTCTGATTGGCTGGTGAGAAAAATATGGTGCACCTTTGCAAAGGTAGTTCTCAAGCCGTGGGCGGTATATTCTAATGACGCTGCATGAGACATCGGAAGGGGAGCCAAATCTAGGGTGGGTGGATTGGCTCTCATAACGGAGCGGTGGGTGCGACTGAACCGCGCATCATTAATGAGCGCCGTCAGGAGGACTTGAACTAACTGCAAAGCTGTATTCTTAATCATTCAACCTGTGTTTTTCATCAGATAATGAGATGTGAATGAGATGAATTTGATGTGAAATGAGTTTGACTAAAATGACAGAAACTTTAAATATAATCTGATGACTAAACAGGACGAGAAGATTAAATAAAAATAAAAATAAAAATAGCTGACAATTTTCAACATTTTCACTAAAATGAAATGACTTTTCGGTGACTAAAACTGGACTAAAACTAGAATGAATGATAATAATGACTCATGACGCATTTTTGTTTTAAGACTAAATCTAAAACAGCTGCCAAAATTAACACTGGATATGTCCACTTTAATTTGTAAATAACTAGTAACTATAAATATTAAATAAATGTAGTGGAGCACAAAGTACAAGATTTGTAAAGTACATGTACTTCAAACTGGTACTTAAGTACAGTAGTAAATGTACTTGCATTCCAGCACTGCATATCGCCCACTCCTACCAAGTATATCTGTTGGATACCAGGACTCATGGTTACTGCTTAAAGTCGATGAGATGTGGTCTGTGTAAACAAGCTCATTAGGAGTTTGGTTTATGTGTGTGTGAGTGCGAGACACACACACACACACACACAGCTGCAGGTTGTGTCCAAAATTCGCAGAGCACCAGTGTTCATGTATAACTTCCTTTGACACACTCCGGACGTGCAGCCATGTGCACTGCCTGCCATTCCTTCTCTTGGATAAATATAGTGCATAATGCAGCCAGTTAAAGCCAGACAAGAAATTTGGCCGAGCGAGGTTTGGTTCTTTATAACTGGCCAGCAGTGAAGTGGGGGCTCTGAACGCGGCCCGATGGTGTATTACAGTAACAAAGAGTCATCAACACTTTATGCACACCAGCTGGCCTTTGCTCCCAATAACTGGATCGTCCACACTGCCAAACAGTTGTGCTTATTACTCCGTCACTCACGGGTGCTACGGTGATTTAGACTCGAGGCTAAAGCCGTGATGATGAGCAGCAGCTCTGTGGGAAAGAGGGGGGCGTTCGAGGATGGACAGACTAGAAGGACATGATGGTGAGAGAGAAAGAGTACCCCTTCTTCATGATGAGTAGTGCGGGAACTCCCTGCACTGGTGACGTCTCCAAGAGAACGGAGACTAACTTAAAACTGTGTGACAATGAGGAGAATGTTCCACTCTGCTTTCCATGAGTCAGGCCTTTCCTTAATACCAACAGTAGTATGACCCAGCCTGACTGGAAATAGCTCTGGACACGAGGCTGGAGGCTCCATACTTAAAATAATCCTTTTGGGTTGGACTAAACAGCCAGAGTCACGTCTCCTCCCACTTGTAGCAGTGAATAAAAGAGCTCATTGAACTGACATCCCCAAAGAGGGAAACATAGTGGAGGAAGGTTAAGATAGCATCACGGTAAAATGCCGTAGAAGAGGCCGAACATTCAGTCCAGAGAAAGAAAGTCACACAAAGGAAATCTTTCTCCAAAGCTGCAGTGTAATAGCCGTGAGCGTGTCACTGTTGGCCTAGTTGGCTTGTTCCTGTTTCTCTTCTCTCTATTTTCTCTCTCTTCTTAGTTTGGCATCGCTTTCTGATATCCTGGAGAGCATCGCTGCAGCGCAGCACTTTGGCCAGATGTCTGTCCTCACCAGTGCTTCATAACAGGATAATCTAATCTGGATACACTGCAGGCATGCTTGGTACGTGCACACACAAACACACACATGCATACACACAGACTGAGTGGACGATGACTGAGCTTTTAAAGAATGAGGCGAGACGTGAGAATATGAGGGATTAGTCATCAATAATTGGCCTTGATGGTGGACTCCTTAAGAGCAAAACATTCAGACACTCACGAAGACGAATGCACAAAGCAGGGATGTTATATCTAGCAAGAAACAAGGACAATAACATAACATAATTTTTTGCATTTAATACTCTTATCAACATGGGAGTGGGCAAATATGCCGCTTTATGCAAATGTATGCATTATTTATTATTGGAAATAAATTAACAACACAAAACAATGTCAAATATTGTCCAGAAACCCTCACAGGTACTGCATCTAACATTAAAAATATGCTCAAATCATAACATGGCAAACTGCAGCCCAACAGGCAACAACAGCTGTCAGTGTGTCAGTGTGCTGACTAGACTATGACTTGCCCCAAACTGCATGTGATTATCATAAAGTGGGCATGTCTGTAAAGGGGAGACTTGTGGGCACCCATAGAACCCATTTTCAGTCACATATCTGGAGGTCAGAGGTCAAGGGACCCCTTTGAAAATGGCCATGCCAGTTTTTCCTCGCCAAAATTTAGCACAAGTTTGGAGCTTTAAAACTGAGACCGCTACAACCTAAAAATGCGTTAAAGAAATTAGTAGCGTTAAAACTAATTTGCATTAATGCGTTATTAACGCGTTAACTTTGACAGCCCTAGTTGCAATATATGGGAACATTTTCAAGTGTGGGATTAATGGAAGCGTGAGGAATAGCAGTAGCATGGGAGAACAACATTTACATGGTATGAAGCCAGGGAAAAAGGTGTCTATGGAGTGGAGAAAGATACTTACAGGCTCTCCAGGGAGTCCATGTGGACCAGGGTGACCTTTCAGTCCCTAAAGAGGCAAACATAAAGAGACATGGGGAGTTAGTTGAAGCATAAAATAATGGACAGGTGAAAGAAAACACACACACAGTCAAGAAACAAAGTGGAGTTTTGTGCAAAGTAAAATATGCATGTTAACGATAACAGCCCCGACAGACAAGTTCAGTGCCATATGCAAGGAATCAATCTGCCCTCCTGTCATGGGATCAGACTTTCCACTGGCTGTGTTCGTAGAGAAACTGTGCTCGCCAGGATCATGGCACGGTGAGGATATAAATGCCTTCCTGTTTGAGTCAGATAGCAGCTCCCTCCTTCCAGACTACAATGATGAAGACAGGCTGACATAGTGCTTTTCTTCAGTTCTGCTGACTCCAGCAACACAGACCCCCAACAAAGAGCAGAGAAAAACTAAATCAAAGGTGGGAATACAAGCCTTTCCAGACCACAGTTTGATAGAGTGAGAGACGGCAAGACAGAAAAGAAAGGACAGAAAGGGAAAAAAGCAAAATAAAAACAGAAGGGCAAAGAAAGGAAAGACTCCCGTTGTCCCGTTTTCCTAAACCACAGCTCTAGAGGACCAAGCCAAAACTCCCTGAGTTCCTGTAAACCATCCTTCAGCCCTGACATCTGACTGCAACAGGAGGAGAGGACACAGCATCCCTCTTCTCGTTATGTTACATGATCACTCTCAGTGGCTTACACCTTCATACCAGCATTTTAAACTACCACTGTCAGCATTATACTCCACATTCAGTACTTCAATAGGTACAGCAACTGTGTCAACAATACATTCGTTACCGATATCACAGTTCAAACTAAATAAATCTATATTTTAGTTTTCATCCCTGAACAAATCCTTAAACTTTCTCCCCGTATCTAAGACAAATCCAGCCTTTCATTTCTGTCTCGCTATCACCTCACATCATCTGTTGCACATCATCAAAAGACCACTAGGAGGAGACGCTTGGCGCTCAGATGAAAATGCACGAGTAATACACATTAAGCAAATAGAGATGTCACCAGGTGCTGACAGACCGCTGCCGTTACACAAGCAGAAACCTGTGTGTGTGTGTTTTCCACAGCTTTGTGAAAGAGAACAGGGATGGATGCACTTGCAGACACATGGCGCCTGTGTCTGACTGATGTTTTGAAAATTTCCAGTTGATTTCGGCTTGTTGGGCAGTCGTAATAACGTGTTGACGAATCGCCTGCATGTGTCTGAATCTGAATCTGCCATTAGCTTGATTTTCTCCTCTAGGTTGATCTAGTGCTGTCCCCGACCAAAGAAATTCTTAGTCGACTAACGCTCATACGATTTTGTCAACTAATCTATTAGACTATTTAATCGACAGATCTGTGAAACTGAGTTTCGAGATTTGTCAAGTATGTAATACTCTTATCAACATGGGATATATTGGAAATATGCTGCTTTATGCAAATGTATGCATATATTTATTATTGGAAATCAATTAACAACACAAAACAATGACAAATATTGTCCAGAAACCCTCACAGGTACTGCATTTAGCATAACAATATGCTCAAATCATAACATGGCAAACTGCAGCCCAACAGGCAACAACAGCTGTCAGTGTATCAGTGTGCTGACTTGACTATGACTTGCCCCAAACTGCATGTGATCATCATAAAGTGGGCATGTCTGTAAAGGGGAGACTCTTGGGTACCCATAGAACCCATTTTCATTCAAATACCTTGAGGTCAGAGGTCAAGGGACCCCTTTGAAAATGACCATGACGGTTTTTTCCTCTCAAAAATTTGAAAACGTTGAAAGCACTTCTTTTAACAGTCTGTAACAGCGTCAATAGCCCCGGTGATGAATGGGAATAAACTCTCTTATTGGAAGAAATTATTATTATTTTTTTTAAATACTTTTTTCATATTTATAAATGATCAAAGTGCCTGAACAGGCCTGTCATTCAGCATGAAATAAGCATAAAAAAATGACTAATTGGCTAAAGAAATCATAGCCGCCTGAGACCAAGAAGACCGATTAGTCGACTGATCTACTAAGAGCGAGCAGCCCTACTGTTTTCCATCCACTTCTCCACATTTCAGGAGATATAATCTCCTTAATGCCATTCATTCCACTCATGGCACACAAACACATATGTGTGCACATGCAAAGACAGGAAGGGAAACACACACACATGCACATTCACACACAAAGATACATGTACCGTCATCTTATTACATGGCTTACTTATAGCACAAACATGTGTACCGGCTTATGCTCTCAAGCTGTGCTGTGAGGTCCGTGAGCCACGCACACACACACAAACACGTACTGTGGGTCCCGGGTATTAACCCTACCCTCCCAACCCCAGCCAGACCATCTCAGATCCTTATCTCCCTCATTATGAGCTTGCTAATGAGAGCGGGCATTCCCACCGGCCGGCCTGTATTTAGTGCCACTTGCTTAACGAGCATGTGTGTCCAATCAGATAAACCCACCAGAATGCTTTTCATTTAGCTCCCCGGTAGCACCCGTAATACCCCCCGCCCCTCCTCCATCCTACGCCACTAAGCCGAGGAGTGCCCCAGGGAACGTTGAGCGCATTTTGGCAGAAATAGAATAAAAGACATATTGTTTCTGCAGAAGACATGTCATTCCTCTGACGCGTTACCAGCTACTCTGCACACACACTTAACTTTGTGGGTGTTCAAATGAGCCCAGACCTCAAGTCTGTTAACAACTGTACACCACGAATGATGAATATGTGTCTTCCACTGACGCTACTGGTATCAGAAATATACCCCTCACCTCATTAATCTCTGCTTTCATCTTTCCACCTCTCTCTCTCTCTCTCTGCAACATGGAGCCAGATGATTGCTCAGAGCAATCGCCTGGCTCCATGCATGTGCTGCATGTGCAGTAGAACATAAACCCTCCATGCGGATGTCTGGCGGGCACAGACGTAACAAACAACTGCTTGAACCTCACCTCACAATTTGGTTGAAATCTAACCGGCGGAAAAACATCCCTCATCTCATCCCCGTCTGAACCGCAATTTCAGCAGCATGCATGCAGTATCACTATGAAACTACGAGCACGGCGGAAGACAGAGCAATGATTTGTTGTGCTTCTTGTGAAACATGCAAAGAAAATGATGGTTGATTTGAATTCTCCCATAATTACGCTGATGATGAGCATGTGGATTTGTTAGTTTTGAGCTAAATGGAGAGAGTTTGGTTTGGAACAGGTCTTGGGGAGCTTCAGACAGATTAATGTCCTACAATAAACTGTCTTGCATAAATGAGGGAAACGAGTATGATTAATACACCGTCTAGCCCCTGCAGGGAAGATCATTCTACTTTGTATTTGTAGGATGTTCTTGTCAAGAAAACTATGGTTTGGACTTAGTTTGAAAGGAAAAATATCTGTATGAAGTCTGAACTAGTCAGCAATAATAACAGATCCAGTACGAGGATTAATTCATACATTTACATACACAATGCTTCACTGTGTGCTAAGAGGCAAGGAAAATACAGGTCTATGACTGTATTTACATAGAGGTCTATGCACACTAACACCCATTATTGACTCTAAAATCCTCACACATGTATGCATGGCACATATGTGAAAAGCACATGTACATGCACTTTTTATTAACAAAAACCCAACACAATGGGTCTCTAGACAGTCATATTTTCCAAAAATGTAGCAAAACAGAATCCAGAGTCTACATGAGTGTTTATGGATTAGCTGTAGCTGCATATTTTTAGTTTTACTGGGAGTTACATGCTGTTTCTTGGCGGACAACAGCCGGGTGATGTGACTTCTTTATGCTGAGCTATGCTAACTGCATCCTGACTCTAGCTCCGTACTTAGACGAGAGTCGTATTGATCTTCTCATCTAACTCTTGGCAAATACTCATTATTTCCAAAATGACAAACTATTCCTTTAATCAACATCCACCAAAGCATAGACATAATAAGATTAGATATCCAGCGATAATTGTGCACCCTAAAAACTCAAAACTTCCAGTACAAACTAGGGATACTGAGACAAAGTTAAAGATGTGAAAGTAAACTGCAAGTGTACTTAAAACCCTGCAAAGCTAAGTTACTATGCTCCTATACAGTATGTCTTGGCTTTAAGGGAGAAAAAAACAGTTGTAGTGTGAAAGACAGATGTAGAAAAGGCAGACAAACAGTGAGAAGAGAAGACACAGATCAACTATCATTGGGAATAGACATATAGGAAAGAAGGAAGGAAGGAGGCAGTAAGGTAAGACGTGTGGCTTGTAATGTGGCCTTGTAGTTGAGGTTTGGCCCCGTGTGTGTCCCCTCTCCCTGACCCTGCCTACCATACTGAAAAGCCATTGAGCGTCTGCTTGGTAGAACAAATGTTGTACAGAGCGGAACATGCTTGGCTTGTCTGGCGGTGTAAAATCACACTCTCCTCTCGCACGTTCAAAGCACATCGCTGCTTTCTCCATTAAAGTTTTCCATGGAAAACCAGCAGCCAAATTCCAGAATTCCCGGTTGAAGTGTCAAGCTAAGGCTGATGAAGAGCCTGTATAAGTGTGTGTGTATATTTGTGTGTGAAAGACAGAGAAGGTAGAAGGGAAAAATACAGAGCAGAACAGAGGAAAAGCCGCTGCTGTCCCGTTTTCCTAAACCACAGCTTCACAGAAACGAGCCAAGCGAGCGAGACGAAACAGCTCGAGAGGAAGAGGAAGAAACAGCACATGGGTGTTTCAGGGTGGCCCAACACTGCCATGTAATTGCAAATGAAATTCATCACTGCTTTTCAATATTGTATTGACCTTGCAGCAGCGTCTCAGTGGAGAGACCTGCGCTCAGGACGGGACACGCCTGGGACTTTCCACCTGAGCTGACCGAAAAACGAACAGAACAAAACGAAGCCTGTGTCTCTACACAGTCTGCGCTACCACAGAGCAGATGTACATTGACTCACATCACTGTCATAGCGGTGCAATGTGTAGGCATATAGGATCATGATTAATTAACATCAACAGTGTGGCGCACAGCTGAGACCTGTGAGAAGTTCTTGTTCAGCGCAAAAAGGGGTTAATTAGCCGCTCCGTGCTTGTGTAAATGGAAAGGAAGCGGACTCCTTGCGGCTAATTTAA
The DNA here is from genome assembly GCF_043250625.1 of Sebastes fasciatus. Taxonomy (NCBI): domain Eukaryota; kingdom Metazoa; phylum Chordata; class Actinopteri; order Perciformes; family Sebastidae; genus Sebastes; species Sebastes fasciatus. Next base: position 13,639,011 of record NC_133813.1, read on the forward strand.
CAAGTTTCCTCTACAGTCATCATGTCTGTGGCTCATTGACCAATACCTGAGGCATGCTGTGATGACGTCAGAGTGTGTGTTGATGAAGATGCCATGGCAACAACTTCCCGACATGATAAAGTGATGTCATTCTGATATACTCCTAAGGGGCGGCTATAATGTACCCTTGGGTATTGTGAAGACAATTTACTGAGCATCTGCACAGTGTTAACAAGTAGGGAGTTTTCAGTTTCCCAGGTAATGTCACCTTTACGCTAAACAATCATTTGTGGCTAATCTCAGAGTGAAATACACTCTCACCTGCAGCAATGATTCACATATCACTGTCTAACTTTCTGACTGGCTGTCAACTCGCTGCCAAGACTCATTTTTAGCTTGAAAGAAATCTGTTTTCCACCAGCTTTACATTTTCCATTCTGACTGTGTGTGTGTGTGTGTGAAAGAGAGAGACAGAGACATGCAACTGGACACAGAGACACATAGAGAAAAGCCGACTCCTAACAAAAGCCATATGTTAAACTTGAGGCAGCCATCCAACTTGAGTCCGGCGCTCTTGTTACAGAGCACTGTGGCTCTGGGAAGTCAGTGAATACATGCTGATGCACTTTACACCTCCGCTGAAATACTTACAATCGATCTGCTATACTCAATTACTCAACTAATTCTTCTACTTTGTTTGAAATGTATGCATCAATTGGCTCAATTCTGTTGGGTAGAGAATGTGACTGAAAGCAGTCTATGAGATCTTTTTCTGCCCACCATGAGACGTGTGTTTACATCTGACTATTTAATGTGCACACAGACACTTACAAGCATGCAAGAATGTATGCACACAACCATGAACATCCACAACTCTTAACTGTCCTCTTGGACTCACTCTTGGTCTGTGCTTGTTCCACTCCTGTCGAGCAGAAGCTCTGTCCCACTTTGTCTTCCCTACACTCATGAATCACTCAAGTTGTGACATAAGTAAAATCTAAGACACTGGTGATTTTTGTGTTTGAGTGCATGATCCTCATCCTCGTTTCCCTGATGACAAAAACCTCCCCCTTCGTCCCTCATGACATCCTTCCTGCCAACATTAAAAACCCCTCTGTGCTCTGTGCTCCAGCCAACACAGATGGAAGAAATGGTGAGCACAGCACAAAAGGAGAAAGAGCGATGGAGAGAATTAAGGAGAAGATGAATGGGTTTACACACACACACACACACACACACACACACACACACACACACAAGCACAGATACATAAAAAAACATCACAACAGACACAATACCAAAACAAAACGGTTATGAAATGGCAACAATGACTCATGCAAACGTTCTTTCCTGGGCTTTCCCAAACTTTTCAAGGGCCTCACTATTCAAAGTTTGCAGATGTAACCACTTTGCTCACTCACAACATCAACTGGTAAATAGGAGCATTTAAGAACACTGAATTTCATTTTCATTGGGAGGAATTTGGTGCAAGGGTATTCAGGTGTATTGTTCGGTCTTACCTTCCGACCTTCCTGGCCAGTCAGTCCAACCGGGCCAAGAATCCCTGAGTCTCCCTAGAACAGAAAGTGAGAACGTTAAAATGCAGCAATGCGTGGTTGCACAAATAGCATTCATAAATGTGCAAGGAGCTTACCAAACAGGACATGGGTATAAATGAATGTAGCGTGTAATAAAAGGGGGGGCACAATACCTTTTCTCCTTTAGGTGCTGGCCCAGGTGAGATGCCAGGGTCTCCTTTTCTCCCCTGATGAGAAGGAAAAAACAAAGGAGGACTTTGTATGAAAGAAAATGACCCAAATGTACTGAAAGTATCTGACTAACAATCATATTAACAAAAAAATTTCACTGGAACACCTTTCATTTGGACTTTTTCATTTGGACTTAAGGTGACAAAAGCTTGCCTCTCTAAATCCCATACTGGATAGTTGGAAGCTAATTGATGAAAAATAAATTCATTCATGCTTTTCTTAGGCACAGTGCATTACGTAGGTTCAGTGCCCCTCCAGTCAAACACAGCAAGCGTCATTGTCAGCAGGTAACAATAACGGGGCTTCGGCACATCAAAGCTGTGGACCGGAAATTAGCCTAGAGTGCTGAGGGCATGGACCCCTGCTATTTACAACTTTGTTTCATTTATTAATGATGAAAGAGCAAAGATCGCAGCGCACCCCGAGACATCAAACGCTTCAGAGTCATTCTCTCAACACACCTGCCAGGTAGAAGAAGTCTGCTCTGCACCGCTCTGCCCAGAACTTATACTCTTCATTCACTGAGGCACGGTTTCAAATATTTGCCTTGCAGCGTATAACTTTTATTATCTATTATTTATCAGGGACTTTTATATGATTATATAATGTGCATCTCAAAGGAATAGTTCAACCTTTGGGAAATACTAACAAAATCGAAGTCCCCTAACGAAGCTCCTATAAAGCTCACTTATTACTTTGTTGGCCGGGTGTAGTGACTTCCTAGAGACTCCAGGCTCACTGCTCCCAGCCAAGAAATAGTTGGTGCTGTCCGTAGTACTGAAACGGAGCGGAGGAGAACGATAGACGGAACACGGTTTCTTAGTTCGGTTTCTTAGCCTGCTTGCTTTTCGTGATTTTAGAGAGAGAGCGAGAGAGATGCCTTTATTTGATAGCGATAGTTATGAAAGGAGGAGGGAGAGAGGGATGACATGCAGCAAAGGGCCGCAGGTCGGATTCGAACCCCGGGCCGCTACGGTACGGACTATATAGAATATATTTAGGGCTCTAAGATAGTGGAATATGTTCTTAGAGAGCGGTCTGATTAATAAATGTATTCTTTGATTTTGAAACAGTAGCCTCCTGCTGTTGTTGTTATTTAGCCTTTCTGAGGGTACGTCATTTTGAGACGTGGTGCCTGGCCTGGGTATCGGACTAAAACAGTGTTCTGTAACTACTCCTCATACTTCAGTAATATAGTCTATGTTTGTTTCAATGCCAAGAAAGCAAGTAAGCCTATTTCCCAAAATATCAAACTATTCCTTTAAGTAAATAATAGGTAGCAGACAAGGTTGAGAATCAGTTACATAATGATGGGAAGAAGGTTGTAAAAAGTGAAGAATGCAATAATATAAATTACATCAGGGAGACAAGGACAAACACAGTCCCTTTTGGTGACCTGGGGAGGTCAGGGCTTTGGGCAGGGCAGCTGCACAGTGGTCATTTATGCATGGCATTTTTATAATGCACTTTAAATATCGGTATTGCTCCTCACTATGTACTCTGAGCACACACTGCCAGAGGTCAAGGGTGTTTGCTAAAGCATTCAACAGCGCAGACAATCAGATGAGGGATGCAGAGAATTTGTCTTGGGCCGGGTCATCTCCTGTTCACACGTTAAAATTAGACAGATTTATTTGGAGTTCTCACTTTCCGACTCGTAACGTCTTTCCCTGGAGCTCTGATAAATCACTTCAGCTCCCCTGGCGTCCAACTACCCTCCTCTCTCCGCACATTGACTCACATTCATTTCACAGCATATAAATGCATAAACACACACACACGTTAGAGCATATTTGGGGCTAAATCGAGCCGATCTCCGAGAATCTGAACAACCTTATTGAACTTTACATATAAATGGGAATCCTGACATTCACCTCTGGAGCACACATGTTAAAGTGATACAGCTCTTCAGTATTAGGTGTCGTGGTGTTTGTAGTGTGCCAGGTGTGCACTGCTGTGAACTTAGACGGCCCTGATTGTTCAGCCACAAAGCTCCATTACCCCTGTTGCTCTTTATGGATTCCAGCTGATATAGAAAAACTGAAAATCAAACACATCCTCGTAGGATTCTCATTCACCTTAGAGGCAAGAGGAGATCATAAACTTCTTATTAAATTAGTAGGAGAGGCAGGTACATAATCATGTAATGGAAAAATGTACGTGGCTGCCGGACAAAAACAAAAAGAAAGGCTGACTTGTGATCATTAGTTAGACTGAGAGTGTGTAAGATACCTTGAGCCCGGATGGACCAGCTCGGCCAGGGTTTCCATGGGGACCAGGGGCGCCCTGTGGAAAAGCCAGAGAGAGAAAAAAACATAATCAAACTGTGATCGAGATCTCAATCAATCATCATATTGGGACAGAGCTGATGCAGACTGTGGCTTAGCTACTGTGAATGAGACCAGAGAAAGAAGGGGGGGGCAAAGTCTGTCTGGAGAACCTCAGCTTTCATGCTACTTGAACCTATTTTCCTATACATCAGCTGTGCGTGTGTGAGCTGGGTGGTGAGGTATTTGGGGTTGGTGTTGGGGGTAGAGGCTTATGGAAAAATGGGGCTCTGTGGAGCCGCTTCACCATATGGATGTGGTTTTCCTGCCCCCTGTTGCCTCCACAACCCCCCATCCACACATACACACACACAAACACACGTTTGCCAGGCATCTTAATGAGTAATGCAGATCATCTCGTATCATAACATTCTGAATTCCTCCGCTGGCGTGTGTTTCTGCCCGCATTGGCTGAACACAACTGTGACTGAAAGCAAACAAAGTGAGATCTACAGTAGCAGCATATTGGTAATGTGAACCATCTCGCCCCGTCCAGCAGCCCCCCATGGGACGGTTTAGCAGAAACCCTCTGGAAGCCAGAGAATGAATCTACATCAATTTTTCTTTGGTTTAAAACTGCAGCCGTCCGACAGATAGATGGATGGTGGAGACGTAGCAACAACCCCTTTGTTTCAGTCTCTTTCTCTGAGTGACTTTTTCCGCGGATCTCTGACCTGACTCCTGCCCTCCACGTGGTGCGGTACGCTCGGGCCCCCTAACCTACCCCCGGAGTGGGTCAAGGGTCGATCGAGTCAGAGAGAGCGCAAAGAGAGTCACAATTGCTTTAAAAGCCGGGTCAGCGAGTTTCACTGAGGTGAGTCAAAACAAATCAGGAAGCCATTATTATTACTGATCTGGTCTGCAGCATCGAAAAACAACATCCAGCGACGTCCAGACAGGCAGCTCTTTATTATCCAACAGAGGAAAAAAACATAAAGTAGTGTGGGGTTTGGGCTGGGTTGTACAGCTCAACAAAAAAGCCCTTTGAGCAAAGTTCAAAAACAGACATACTGGTCGGGTGTAGACATGACAACATAAAGTGCTCTTCCTTTCAAAGGGCGCTTTGATGACAGTCATGTCTGATTCACTTGAGACAGAGCTCCTCATGAGTTAACAGGACGTTACTAAGCACGTGTGTACAGGTGCTGTTATCTGTGATGGGAAACACAGAACACTCACCATTTCCACACTCCAAGCTACAGTCAAATTACTTGCCTGTCTTGACTTGGGACTTACGTGCAAAGACTCGAGACTTACTTGTGACTTGCAAAATAATGACTTGGTCCCACCTCTGGGACTTAAGAATGCTGTTTTGATGAGATCTGATGTTTTTACAAATGACATATTTCCATTCAAGGTTGTAAAGGTCTTGCCCTCCCACACTCTCTTCCCCTTTTCATTTTCTTGTTTGTATTCAGCTGGCGTTCCCTCGAGAGCTAGTGTGTCCAGACAGTGTTAAGGGACGCTGTTGTGCCCTAAATAAACTTAAACAAACTTGACATGTTTCAATTACATGCTTCAAAATTAACCCTGTGGTTCACCACAGCCTGGGCAGTGCACTGGTAGGCACGGGCTGGCCCCAACATTTGGTGCTGTGCTCTTGCCTCCATGTCGTGTCTCTCTCTCTCGCACAACAGGTGTCTAATTAGAGAAGACCAGGGTGGGGCACACACAAGCTGAGGGCTATCAAATGAAAAACCACCGACCTCTGAACAGCGACGCAGGGCGTTACTGTGGCTCCTGTGGTAATAACGCTGCTAGTTCTGTGCAGTTCATTACGATTCTAAGTTGAGACAAGATGGTCAAAATCTAAAGAAATGATAGCTCCTAATGTTTCGTGTTATGGTAACATGCGTGCGGCCTGCCCTGAGGGATATATATATATATAAGTGCTTGAATCTACAAACTTCTATATCAACACCATATGTGCAACTTAAAGCCAAGAAATATTGTATATGTGCTTGTGGATCTTAAATCTGGACGCATGACGTCACTCCGAAGGTTACATTCCCACACAGAATATTTTTTAGACGAGGTCTTTTAATGGGCAACGCTGTAAACACAGTCTGACTTTCAACACTGGCTCGTAAAAAGACAGTTTAAATGTATATACAGTCACCGTATTAAAGATAAAAGAGACTCTGTATGATGCCGTGCCAAATAAGAGCCGAAGGGGCAATGTCTGATAAGCTAACATTAGATCAAGAGCATGTGAAACCGCTGGACGTCTTCTTAATTAAAGATCACAGTCTTGAAACACTTGAAATTTTGCCTCTGAGGAGAGTCAGGAAAATATTTCACTGTTGCCATGAAGAATTTGCAGCCCATTGTCATATAAATTACAGTAAAACTTCATAATATCAGAAGCAGTCAGGGCGTATGAATTAAGCGGCACTGGGAAAAAGCCAACCATATAAATTTATTTGCTTCAAAAGCCAACATTTTTTTAAAGCTAAATACATCATGCAGTTGCCAGGGTATATGAAAAGGGAAATACTAAGTAGTCCAAAGTATTATTTAGGCATTTTACAGCAATAACAGTAATAGCTCATAATGGCCATGACAAGTTTGAAAATTACGACGAGAGCTAACTTCATGCCAAGCATTTAAAATCTGGTATTAAAACACATATTAAAGGGCCTAAAGGGAGATTGCAAAATTAGTGAATTGGAGCGTGGACTGTGATTTTTACTGTCCTGGAGCTCATTACAGTAATGTTCCAGAGGAGCGATCCATATACACAGTTTACACTGAAGACCCTTAAAAAGCAGATCTGTCACCTGGTGCTACTAAAACAGCCCAACGCACCGCCCTAGGGAGAACACTTTTACTCATTTATGCCCGGTACACACTACACAAGAATCAAGACGATTTTGGGCCCGATGCCCCCTCCCGACAACGGTCAGCAAAGACCCGACTTTTTGATGCTTTTAAAGATATCTTGCCAGACCTCAGAAATGGAAGACCAACTTGTTGCATTGTGGCAACAACATGAGTGTTTATTTAACGTGTCTCTGTGACTTTATCCATATTTTCCTTTTTTTTCTTGTGAATTTTCAGTACAAAGTAGTGCAAAAACTAACATCGCTAATTCTTCCTGCCTGTCGTCCGCCATGTATGTTTACACTAAAGTCATATTTGATGGCGAGAGATTTTGCGAAATTTCCATTCAGTTTGTTCATGAATCGGTTAGTGTGTGGTGTGCAGTTTTGGCCAAATCATTGCTCTCCACATGCTAAAGGAACAAAACTGTTACATTTATCATAACATGTCATTATTGTATTGGCATATTTTCAATGAAAAATTGTTTAGTGCGGGGTAGCCTTTAGTTCGTTATAGTTTTCCAGGTTTCTATATGAAATGTCCATCTGGGATGTGAATTGGCTTTACGTGCAGGTGAAGCGAGGTGGGGGGAGTTTGTTCAGTGACAGAGAAGCGGTTTGGAGGGGAAGCATGAGGAAAGATGGGCGACAGATTTGTTTCACTCAGACAAAGACCCTTTTGACCCAGCAGGCTCCAGACGAATACATGTATGCAGCCTTCAGTCTTCAGATAGATAGCGGCCTGTGTACTCATGATGCGCCCGCCGCCACATGTTTCCTCTCACACCGTCGTCATTACACACCTACAAACAGACTCCAAAGAGCTCCCCCTGACTATTCACGGACACCTAGCAAAGGCTTCTTTACTGAGCGGTTGCCTTAGCGACGGCGTCTCACACTCACATGTGTGGGATCAGAGGTCAAGGTTCATGTGTGGTGCTCTGTGGGCTCAATGGTGCTCTGTGTGTCATCATGCAGACTTCCAGTAATCCAAGGCTTCGGAAGGTCATACAAAAAAAAAATAACTTGCCGAGCTCTCTCTTCAGCAAAAACCCTTTGACTGGAATTATTTCACACAAACAGATGATGCTTATGATCAAATCATGTCGCGCCACCTGTGAGTCTGCAGCCTAAGCAACCTGCAGCGTAAATCCAGATGTGTGAGTTAATTTATTTCAGTGATGAACAAGTGATTTTCTTTTTCCTAAATTGAAACCACACTCTTATCTGGCGACATGTGTTTGTGAGTGTGAGTTTGCAAGTATGTAAGTATGCAGCTCAGTGTTTGCGCAGACACGCACATGCACATGCCAGCAGCAATTAAAGTTGATAAATGCTTTTGTTTACAGGAAAGCTCTATAATCTGTCTCACTCTTTATATAGGGAGGTCATAAACACAGCCACATATGTCTGTGCTACACGGGCGTGGGATTAGCGCCGTAGCATGTACACACTTCTGTGTGAGAGCGCTGGTGTGTACTTGTGTGCGCATTAAACGAAATGACTGTGAGGTCAGAGTCAGACACTGGCGGCGTGTTTGCAAGCCACCTCTGTTAAAGTGGCATCAAAACCAAAAAGGCCTTTACAAGTGTTTTTTTATTGAACGGGTTTGTTTTCATTGTTTGTACATTGCAAACCGACCACTTCCACTGACAATGCCACAGGCAGCTCAACAGCTGGTTCGCTGTGGTTGACAAAGGCCACGTCTGAGCCTTCAGGATGTAAATCAGTGTGAGGTGATACATACTGCTGATGAATGAGGTTTGAGGCAGGCAGAGGGGCTTTACCAAGGACAAATTTGAGTGGAAACCGTATGTCGAAACCTGTCCAGGCTCCAACCAAAGCTGGAGGAATTGTGCACGAGTGCACATTTGAGAAATTCTTCTGAAGTCCCTAAAGATAAGTATGCTGCGTAGTTTGAGAAAATCTGCTGCTCGGTCACACAATTCCACTCACAGTCATACTTATATAATACTTGAAAGAGTTTACGCAGCTCTGTGTTTAGATTTTCAAACCCAATTAAAGTTTTATCCCAGGTAAGTTTGATCTGGATCATAAGAACTAACCACCTAAGTGGGCCTGATGTTGTGGAACTGCTGCTAGAGACGAGATGGGAGGTGCTGCGGGGGCTTAAATAGCTTTAATTAGAGCCAGACAAAGACCTCCTTATACATCTATAGTGGTAAGGGATCACAGAGACTTTAACGTCTCTCAGACACAGACAGACACACGCAGTAAGTAATAATTAAAGAAACACGCATGAAAAGACACAAGCACATGCATCCATGGACATAATATGTCAGTCGTTTATTTTATATTTGATGCATTTAGATGATTCTATTGTCTGGACTGACTGAGTAACTTGTTTGTAGTGTTTGTCAATTAATTTCCGCAATGGCGCCGTGGAACGGGGCAGCATTATTAGCTGTAATCCCCGTATGAGTGCAGTGCAGAGCGGCGTCCGTGAGCTAGCCAGTGGGGCACGCTCACATGCACGAACATGCACTAAAAGGCCCGGCAATGTCTACAAAGCACAGAGAAGCTCTGATTACAACACACAGAGGGAGAGTGACTTCATTCTCTGCTCAGGTAGACATCACTTCTCTATATCTTTATATTATAGCAAATACTTGTTTGCTGCGATACTAATGCTCTGGATATTGAATTTATTACTTTTAATAGTGCTAAACACAGAGGCTGATGTGAATGTCATAAACCAAAATGAGATTGACGGTAAGTGCCTGGCAACGACTGAAGTGAATGCGAAGGAACGGGGGAGGCGACATCTAGTGGCTGAATGTTATCAATGTTATCAATAGCATCTTTAACATTACTGTGTTTCGAGGGAAATTATCGTATGCGAGTCATAACCACTAGAACAAATAGGCGTAAATGTCAACATCGTAGTTTACACCAAGCATGATTGGCTGGAATGAGGTCACGTGTGAAGAGATGCGTCAACATAGACCCATATTTTGCTATCTGGAAATGAATAACAGCTCAGACTAAAAACAATTGTATGGTCAAACTATTGTACTTTATGGCTATTTTGGCATTATTGAGATAGGGCAAAATTATCATACAACATCTGGCAATGCTGGCGAGACATTAAACTCAAAACCACAAAGGTCAACCTGCTGGTGGCGCGAGACGAAAAGTCAGGGGATGCTTAGAAATAAGTCAGTCTGAATCTATACATCAGAGAGAAACAGAGGAAGTAAAAGAGAGAGAATTCCTCAAAGAAGGAGGCTATATCTATTTAACTGCCTCGGAGAAAGAGGCCTTTCATTGGTCCAGAATGGGATTCCTATGAAGTGTTGGTGCAGTCTGCTGCAACAGCTCAGCGTGGAGAAGAAAGTCCAGTGGAGCCATGTGTTCTCTGTCTGTTTACAGTGCTTTTATTAGGCATCCTGTGGCACAGCCAGCCTTTTGAAAGGCCGTCTTTATAGGAGCTTTCCTGTTTATGCTCAGGGGTGGGAGGTCAGCACTCGCAGCCCCGTGCTGAATATGGTCAATCTGCCTGCATAGGAAAACTTGTGTGTGAGTATGAGTGTGTCAGCTGGGTGATGGGAGGGATTTAAAGTGATGTGGGAGACTTGCTCGGCAGGTTATTATTGTAACTTTAGAAAATGGTCCAGGACTTCTAGGCTGGAACACACAGATACAGTCCTGTGTGTCCGTCTTTCTGAATCACCGCTCTGCCGAGGGGGTTATTTACTGCCTGTTTGTGTTTGAGCTCTTGTCAACATGTACGTCAGCAGCAGTAGCAAAAAACACAAACAAACACACACGCACGCAGAGGGATACCCACAGTGAAGCTAAATAAAGACACGCTTATTAAAAAGAAGAAAATTCTTAGGGTGGAGCACCAGATAAAAACCCATTTCTAAAGGTTACAAATGGTGTTTGATGTGGCTGGAGGTGTTAGCGAGCGACTTACCCGAGGACCCCTCTTGCCTGCCAGGCCTGGCTTCCCTGGAGGTCCTTGTAGTCCCTGAAGAGAGAGAGAGAGAGAGTATTGAGTGACAGCACACAGATGATCTTATTCAATCCCCTTCGATCATACTCTATGAAAACCATCAGGTCATTAAGACGCAGACAGGCTGCACAGTAGCTGCAGGGTAAAAAACGACACCTTTTCCCTCTGAAGTAACTCCTTCTCAAGGTGATGAGAGTTCAGCCTTATCCATCAGGAAGCTCTAAGCCTGTGTGGCAGGAAACCGTAGAAACAGTAGAAATAACAGGTCATTTCCTGCACCACTCAATGCCCCTGTGTGGCTCTATCGGCCTTGTGCTCATTCGTTTTCTTTTAATCAAAAAAGAGGGAAAAGGTGAAGTGAGGAAAAACAGAGGGCCTGTGGCTGAAAATAGTTACCCGTTAGGGCTCTGGATCCGGATGTAAATGTGTGTTCAAGCCTCTATATGGCATTTTTTTAAAGACACTACAGGCAAAAACATTATTTTTTCATGCACTGGTCAATTTTGAGATTTTAGAAAAAGATATGTGAAGAAATGTGTATTTCAAAAATACACATTTAGGTGTTTATTTTACTACTTTGTCTATTTGCGTCTAAAGATTTCTCCTATATCCAACAACATATAGATAATGCCTCATTTGCACATGTAAACATACAATTTCAGAAAATTTGTAATACACAAAAATAATTAGTTAAATAGTTAAAAAATGACCTAATTCACCGGTAATCTTACAAAATGTAGAGAATTTTACAATCCATATTTTAAAAAAAAACTCCACTTCAGTAGCACTAACATACAACAGAATAAAGATAGGAATTAAACTGTTTTAAGGTTTGTTTATATATATCACTCATATAATCTATAGAACATTTTATTCCTAAAAACATGGCGAAAATGGATTAAGTAATACAGTAATAATACAATACAAAGAGTAATACAAAGAGATATTCCAAATCCCCTCTGTAAAAACCTTTGACTCTAACATGTCAACAAAATGAAGCAAGAATTTTGAACCTGGCTTTATCCAATGTTCAGATTTCTGTTCTGGAAATGTATGCAAATTAGCACATAATTAATAAGTTAGGCCCCATTTGCATATTTAAACATATACTTTCAGAGAACTTGTAATACAAAAAATAATTGTCTTAATGTGAGTAATCAACTGGGGAAGTTTCATGGTGATATAGTTAAATTTTTTACCCTATTCACCTGGGGGTGTCTCTCCTTAAAATGCTTTCTTCACCGTTAATGACTTACAGTATTTTTTACTATGCTGTTAAATCCGATGCCTGAGATAGCATAGATATGAGGATCCAGTAAAAAGACAGTAGCATCTACCATAAAACACAGTTACTGTAGTGTGAAACGTTTATCCTTTCTGTAGTTTCCTCAGCTCATTTTTCACAAGGCTATGAACTTTAAACTTCAAAACAGCTCCAACCTGAGGCTAAAGGTTACTGTGATCGTCTATAGTCGTATATTGTGCGTACGACGTGTCTGTCTGGTGCATCGCTCTGAAGATTATAATTGGCCCCCCCGCTGTCTCTTCCAGGACGACCTCCATGCTTGAGACCACCACCATTGTTTCAGGTGGCGTGCTCTATGGTGGCCTATAAGGACCTGTCAACATCAACACACGCTCCTGTCCATCTTCACACGTCCGCCCCCTCCTTCCTTTACACTTGTTTGTTTGTTTATTCCTTTCTGTCTTCTCCTCTTTACACCTGTCCATCTTCCACATGTTTCTTTCTTTCTGAGAGAATGTTTGTTGACTGCTCTCTAGCCGGGGACGTAGCAGCAGTCTCACCAAATTCCCACATCGGTAAGCATTTTCCAATCACCACAATTCAGACACAGTGTGATGGCAAAGGCTGTTTGCAGTTATGAGTTATTTTAGATTTGCTGACTGTGACTGTGAGGAAATTAGAACATAATTTGTGCCATCTGACAACCAAATCTGAATTATGTACTCAATAGAGTGCTATAGGAATGAGTCCTAAAACCCAGAAATGAGTTAGCATTTTAGCACTTCCGGTTCCCTCGTCTGGAAGTCAATGGGTTGTTTGAATGGGTTTTTAGTTAGATCTAGGTCTGTGGTTAACACAAGCTGAAGAGATTTTAACGTTTTGTTCTATACGACATAAAATACATCAATAAATACCTCACTTGTGAATTTTGAAGTCTTTATGTGTCTTAAAAAAAGTTGCTAACAAGTGGCTAAATGAGACTACTAAACGTCATCACACCGACTCGTCTGCCTTTACAGCCTCGTTGTGTATACGTGAGTTAATGCAACCGTGGTGATGTTGTTTCGAAGTTTAAAGGAACAGTGTGTAGGATCTTGCGGTGAAGTTGCAGATTATAACTGTGCAAAGTGTGTAGGATTGCTGCGATGGCCAACGCAAAAACGTAAATGGCGCTATCTAGAGCCAGTTGTAGAGTGCGTAGAGTGTGTGTAGTGAAGGAAGTGAATGGTGAAGCAAGAGAGAGAGAGTGGCAGCGATGGCAGCGAGTAACGTTATCGACTCCGGCCCAAACAGGAAAAGTTAACAGTGTTTGGTTTGTCCGTTCTGGGCTACCATAGAAACATGACGGTGCAACATGGCGGACTCTGCCAGTAGATCCCCCTAATTGTTACACACTGGTCCTTTAAAAAATATTACTTGAATTTACTTGTTTGGCTTTCATTGCACAATTCTAATTCAAAACTACACAGTGCGAATTTGCAAACTACCCTATAATCCTTTTTTTCTGTGCCATAATTTCAAAGTAAACTGCTTAAACATTGTTATTGTGGCAACATGTAAGTCAAGCAGCTTGCAGGTAGAAGTTAACTGAATACAGAAGCCCAGTTATGAAAGTTATACGAGTAAATCAAAAATGATTCACAGCCAGTGCAGCTCCAAATTAAAAACTAATCAGATTAAAACTCAGCAATCAGATAAAACTCCAGAACAGATAAATCACATTCAGGTGTGCAGTGCTAGTAGAACAGATTTTTAAAGCAGCAGTGAGGAGCTTCAGATGGGGAACTGTGCCATATCTGTTCCTGCACTGGATGTTTCTCCTGGCTGAATCTGCACAGTGGAAACAAGAGTCCTCCTATAAACACGGTTCTATTGTGTCTGTCAGTAGAAGACTCTTAATGCCTTAGGCCGCAACAGTGATGAATGATAAAGCTGTTGGCTGAAACCTCAATGAATGTGATGCTTTCCATTGGACTTTTATACAAAATGTGTGTGTATGTATAAGAAATAGAGTGTGTGTGTACAAGACTGTGCTGTGTGTTTATGAAATCCAAACTGTGTTGAAAAGGAAGCGTGATTGGGTTCATTTGGGATCTCCCGAGGCACTACATAGCAACACACACACACGCATATGTGTACAAATACACACACACACACTCTTTGACAGGAAGCACCTGTTTAATCCCTAATATATACTCAGAATAAATCCACATGTGAGTGTGAATATGTGATCCTGTCACATGACTTTAAATCAGAGACCAGACAAAACATGCACACGCTACAGTTTTCTATGGTTGGACGTGTCATTTAACAAATATTTGGCATAAAATGACTAAAGTTTTTTGGCCTTTTGCGTAGTATCTCAACACTTAAAAGACAGTCTTTCAGTAAATGATCTCCCTTAACCTCCTTTCTACACTCTCTTCTCTGTGGTATATTACAGCACTTCATATTGAGATTGCAGGTAGTGCTTTCTAAATGGCATTAATTTGGTTCAATGTAATGCCAAGTTTGGTGTGTGGACATCAGGATAGATGCAAATTAGCCAACTCTTGACACGCCGCACTCTGCAATCTACAGTGGCAAATTGTAGACCACTACACTGAATGAGCAAGGCACACGTATCAAACACACAGGCCCTGCTCACACCTTACACTGAAATGACTCAATCACAAGCTTTAAATACAAGTGCAAACACACCCTGAACGTGCTGAGGAGACACTGAGGTCGGATTACTCAGGCCACATTTGGAACTGTGTAGACACTTATGTAAAGCTTATAACATGACAAAACTCCCAAACTCCATATCTGCTACTGAGCAGTTAACAAAGTCTTTTTCTCCGCTTGTTTTAGGGCCCAGACCCAGTCTGTTAATACAAAATTTAGGTTATTACAATAAAAATGGTTAATACAAACTTATATTACAACTAGCAGATTAAGTAAAAGTTCCCTAACGCTCCAGATTTTTGTGTAGAGAACATTAATTCATTGTTTATGGGAGTGTACAAAGCTAGTGTGGTTGAATGTATAAGCCTTATAATTGGAAAGGAAATTCCTTTACGAGCCAAACTTTGTGTACTGGGAATATACCCTGAAGACTTATGGAGCCTCTATATGGAGTTTTTTGGAAACTTATGAACGATTTGAAACTGTCTGGAAACTATGCACTACTGTGATTATGTTTGTTTTTTAATATTGTTTTTGTTAATGTTTAATGTGTCAAATTCAATAAAGAAAAAGGAAAAAAGGAAAAAGAAAAAGAAAATGGACATGCCTGCCTCAGTGTTCCCCCTCCTTGTGATATACTAGCCTACCTTTGCGCGCTGCAATGGGAAACTGAATGATGGTGTTTACTGACTGCTTTGACCCTTGACCTTGCTTTGAAAGAGGGCCATGAGACCTCCACTAGCCCTCTATGACAGAGGAATCTGGTGCAGAGACGGCAAGGCGTCAGACCTGACACGTCACACCCAGCCTGGAGGGTTCAGAGCACAGAGGAAGGAGGAAAAGAAGGGAGAAGTAGGATTTCTAACCTGTGTGGGAAAGGAGATAGAGCCACATTAACCTACATATCTCTGTGGGCTCTTATTTCCAGCCCCAGAGCACGAGAATCAAACCTGGTCTTTCACTGGTGACAAAGAACAGCACAGACTGGGATCCTAATGGAGCGTACTTCACCCCCTTTCACCACTTTACTAACATAAACCATCAACTGCCAGCATAAACAGCCCAGACATAGACTGCATCTTTCTTCATCTTGATGTTGCAGAAGTTCTGCAGCCAGGCTAATGACCAGAGTCAAAAAAGGGACCATACCGTGCCACATAGGGGTGGGACAAAAAACAAATTGATTCACCAATTGTTTCTTACGATTTTGAAATAGATTTTTTAATGCCAGGATCAATATATTTGCTTCATTTGAGTCTATGCGGAGGTAGAAAGAAGCTTTTATTGTTGTAGTCTGAGTAACGTCCGATCCGTTCCGTATCCGTCAACCAAAACAAACCGCAGTGAGCCGAAACTAGAAGTAGAAAACGTGGATACGACCTGCACCCTCACATGTTAAATCCAAAGTGGTAAACACTACACATACAGTAAAGTATGGAAATACTTTGGGTTTCACACATTGCAGGAAAATCAGAGCTAGAAATCACGGCTAAAGCTGCATGCTAACTCTGTCATGGACAGGAAACGTTATCGTATCGCGGTAACGTGTGGTTGAGCCGGCTGTCACTCTCATCTCCGTGGTCAAATGGGCCGACGCTACAACTGTAGAGCCCCCATATACTGACATTTATGTTGAATGCATTCAAACGGCCCCGATGGAGCTGACCATGGATGTATAAAGAGAACGGAGCTGACTACATCCGGTTTTCAAAATAAGGTGTTAACAAAGGGAAGTGTTTATACAAAATTCATAAATGGAAATAAGATTGATTGGATTATATTAACCAGAAGTATTCCTCATAAATTAAAAAGAAAATATCACTAATTTGTGAGGGAATTTTCTTTATTCTTTAATTTTTGGGTTGCTGGAAAAATATTAATAAATAATGCCAGACAATGACTGATATATTTGACTTCTGGACATCTCTGATTATATACATGCTCAAAATCAAACATTTTGAAGTTAACAAAAATCTCAATAAATCGTAATATCGAATCACAATACTTAAAAATCGCAAAGATATCGAATCGGTAAAGTATCATGATAGTATGGAATCGGGAGATAAATATATTGCCCCAGCCCTATTGCTACACTGGCACCATGTCAGCTTGAAAAACAACTTGATGATGCTCTTTCACTATCTGTATATTCCTGTTTCCTTGTAAAGTCATCCATAGCTTGGGCCCCTTTTTATTGCTATGCTTTTGTGTTCCTCCCCCAGTTCACCAGGCACATTACATCCTTAAAGCATGTAGCGAGTGCTCAAGCACACATGTATGCATCTGTTGTAAATTTACTTCATTTGCCTTTTTTGTGGTGCACACACACACACAAACAACAGAGCAGAAGTGCTTACCGATGGGCCTGCATCTCCTTTCTGTCCTATAGGTCCAGCCAGCAGGGAGAACTGAGTCGGTGGCACCTCCCAGCTCTGGAAGCCATCAGTAGCAGGTGGTGTTACTGGGGTGGTGGAAGGTCTGGTTGGTCGCGGGGTGACTGTAGCCTTGGTGGTTTTGGCTTGCTTTGTTGGTTTGATGACCTGTTTGGAGACTGGCTTGGAGGTTTTAGCAGTTGTAGTTTTGGAGACGGTTGATTTTGAAGGGTTGACTTTGGACACCGTTGGTTTCGAAGGGACAACTTTGACAGAATTTGTTTTGGGTTTGGACGGAGTGGCTTTGGATGGCGTAACTTTAGGCTTGGGGGGTGTTTTCTTGGCTGTGGTGGGTTGTGGTTTCTTTGGGACTGCGCCTTGTTCTAATATGGCGGAGTCAGGCTTTGTCTTGGAGGGTTTGGTGCTGGTAGTGGCTGGAATAGTAGCTCTCTTCTTGCTGTCTGCCTTTTTGGTGGTGTTTTGAGGAGTGGGCTTTGGGGGAGTGGGTTTGGAGGGTTTCTGATTTGACGGTTTAGAGGTGGTGGGTCTTGGGTTTGGTGGTTTTGTCGGGGGTACTCTTGTCCTGAGTGGTGCGGTGACAGTTTCAGTCCCGGCCCTGGGAGGCGGGGAGGCCAAACCAAGCTGGACTGTGACTGGCATCACAGTTACCAGAGGGGATGTAGGAACGGGCCCAGGGCTGGGCTTTATTGTTTGGCTGGGGGCCACATATCTGACAGCCGAGGCAGCAGCGGCGACACTCTTGGCAAGGCTCCCTGTGGTCCTCCTGGGCGTTTCCGGGCCACCACGTTTTGGGGTGGCGGCGGTAGCTGTGGAGTTTGTTTCTCGTGGTAGGATAGGCAACAAGGGAGGAAGGTTAGGCCTGTATGTGTCAGCTTCCCTGCACTGTTTCTTAATGTAACTGCAGTAGTTGTGAGCTGCCTGTGCAGAAGGGACCAGGTCAAACTGGCAGATGGCTCCTTCAAATTGTGCCGAGGCTTGCTGCTGGCTTGACCGCCCCAGCAGGAAGGAGCCCTGGAGCTCCGGAGCCAGTCCCTCCTCACCGTCCCACCCAAAGTCTGCATGAACACTCTGCTCTCCGCAGGAGGCATATAGAGTCACTCTCTGTCCATTAATTCCCACCGCCAGCTGGTGCCACTGACCATCATGGGGCTCGTAGGGCAGTACCACCGAGGTGTTCGGTCCCGTGTGGAGGACCAGGTTGCCCGGTGCAAGCTGCAGACCGAGAAGGAGCTTCTTGCGGCCTGAGAGCAGGGTGAAGAGGAAAGCACTGTTGACACGGTGTGAGCGCACACTCAGGACCAGTGCCAGGTTGGGCCAGATGGCCGCCGGGATGACTGAGCGCAGTGGGGTTTCGATGTGCGCCCGCTGGTTGAGGATGATCCCCGATCTGAATGGAATGACCCCCGCTGGCACCGAGCGCGACGCTTTCTCTCCCTTGAGCCCCAACTTTTGGAGGATGTCCACATCTGGATAAAAGGGAGAGTGGTGTTAGAGGTGCAAATGATAATGACATGCTTCTTTATGAAGGTTACACACACCAGCAGGTAGACAAAAGTGAAAATGAAAGCCTATTATTATGTACTCTCTTTAGTACCTGGCAAGTATATTTTACAATACATTTTAAGTTTGAAGACTTAACAATATCCTTCTGGTCACATCTGGTTCGTTGATCCTTAAATCATTCTTTTTATATTTCATTATAAGTCTGTCTATAATGAAACACAGTCTATATGTTCTGTAACCTCACTATAGAGAGGTGAAATATTTCCTGCCATAATCAGGAACATGGTACTGTACATCCTCTTATATTTGCCTCTATGAAAAATAAAACATGGCTACATGCATAAATGCCAAGGGGTTAGCTAGTAAGTTTAGTATTTAAAAAAATCAAACATCACACAAAGCAACAGTAAGACAATTGGCAGGACACAGGCTAGTAATGAGTTTCCCTCTGAGCAACTTGTCTAATAAAAAAATGTTTGCTATTGTATGTGCCCAAACTGTGTTGTCCTTAAACACAACACTCATCACACTTCAGTAAAATCATCCACGCAACTGGGAGTGAAACACAGTGGGAAATGGGCAGAATACTAGCCTCAGTTTTGTAGATATACACACGTAGGCAAAATTGTTGGTACCCTTCCGTTAAAGAAAGAAAAACCCACAATGGTCACTGAAATAACTTGAAACTGACAAAAGTAATAATAAATAAAAATTCATTGAAAATTAACTAATGAAAATCAGCTATTGTTTTTGAATTGTGGTTCAACAGAATCATTTTAAAAAACAAACTAATGAAACTGGCCTGGACAAAAATGATGCGTAGCAACACTCACGAACACGGCGACTTGAGCAAAAAACTAGGGCTGTCAATTGATTCAAATATTTAATCGCAAATCGCAAATGACTCACATTTTTTATCTGTTCAAAATGTACCATAAAGGTTGATTTGTCAAGTACCAATATATTCCTTAGGTTTTCTAGTTTCATATGATGTTAGTATCTTCACTGCAGGGTGAAGAGATGGGAAAAAAAGATGGTTGAAGCAAAAAATGAAATACAAAGAATAACAAACTCACTGGGTTTTGAGGTCACCAAACTGCTTCTGTAGGCTGTCTAGTGCAAAACAGATGACTATATATATAGGTACACAAAGACATAAATCTAGGCTGATGATAGGGGAGGACGGAGTGACCTTGGATGGCTGCTCCCTGAGTGGGTAGTTGCTGCTCAGAGTGGCCTTTGTTTCAAATGTCAGCGGTTTGCCGCCTCACGCTTCTCCCCAATATGGCGAGTTGTGGCACCGTTTTGACCATATGACTCTTGTGAAGCATAAAACAGCTTTAAGCATGCCCACAACAGATGGCCTGAGAATGTAGCATGTTTGGCCTACACATTCTTGAAGGAGCTGCACCCCAAAATGTTAAGTCTAATGTGGTCGTGTTTAACACCTCCAAAGGGTAACAAAGAGTAATTTGAAGTTTCAGAGTCAAACCAAAATACTGTGGTTCCAATTTTATGACCCTTACCTAATTTTGCCTTCCTGCCATGCTGTTCTATAACTTTAAATAATTTTTACATTTTTATGGAGGCAGAAAATAAATGAAATATGAACATGACTACTCTGACTAGCACTTGAAACACTTATAAAGTGAAGCAATAGCTACTTAAACAAGAATAATGTCCAGCTTATGATGCACCTTGGGATTTTTTCTACCGATGCGGAGTCCTAAAACGAGTTGGCATTTTAGTACTTGCGGTTCCCTCGTCTGGAGGTCAATGGGTTTTTAGTTAGATGCCTGAAATAAGGTCTGTGGTTAACACAGGCTGAAGAGAATTTAACGTTTTGTTCTACGACATAAAATACGTCAGTAAATATCCCCATTCGTGAATTTTGAAGCCTTTATGTGTCTTAAAAACAGGCAGTGAATAAATGAGACTACTAAACGTCGTCACTCCGACTCGTCCTCCTTCACAGCCTCATTGTTTATACTCACGTTCATGCAATCTTGGTGTAGTTCGTTTATAGCCTAACGTTAGCTTTTTACTTCTGCCGATTGCATTCACACTTGTGGTGTTCATTTGTGAAGATTATCTTGCTGAACAAAAGGTGTAAGTATCATAAATGTTTGTTTGCCACAGAGCTTATTTTCTGCAATAATCCAAAACCCAATGGAACAATCCCATTGGCTTTTAGTCGAGGGAACCAGGTCGATGGTAACTTCCTGGTTGGCCTACAAAAATATGTCATCCCTGCAGCACTCTATTTCCAATAACCAACCCCTTTGTCCCCATGGTCATGTGACTTTGTGTTCACCCTGTGCTGATGGAAACATGACGGCTGGTGGAGGTAATTGTGAAGGGAGCTCAGTGGATGCCAAACAGCCAGTACCAGGAACGCACAATCAGGCTAAAGGCCCTTATCCTCTCTTAGTAACCATTAGGCCATTCTCTCCCCTAAAGGGGAAAACAGAGACAGTGGGATACTGCACTAATATGTGTTTGTGAATTTTGAGGTACAAGGGACACAGTTCAGGTTCTAAATATACATTTGGCAGGGAAAATTATATAATTTCCACACCAATTAGCACATCTGAGCGCTCGCTGTACTGTGTGTTAAAGTATATGTGCCGTTTGCTTCACTGATATCAAGGCACGGCCTCTTTGTCTATAAGTCTATAGGGGATTAATGAGCCAAAGGGCATCGGCATCATCAGAAAACCGCCCCTCTTCCCAGCTCCTCTCATCAATAGAGCCCGTTTGGAAACTCAGAACATGACCACAGTAACCACAAGTGAGTGCAGCATCTCTCTGCCTGGAGGAAGAATACAGTTTCCAGCGTTTACCGCCAGCTTTGACTCTCTATTCAGCGGTTCAGTCTCAGGGGTCCCTTCGCTCGTTCTCCATATGACCTGTGATCTCAGACCCAGGCCTCTCAACATCTTTATTGTCTCTGGGCTCACTCTGACCTGTGGTCACCGGGCCTTGTCTAATGGGGACATATGTATAGAAGCATGTGAAAAGATAGAAACATGGGCCCCCAATGTTGATGACATGACTGAAAGGATGAGGGGAAAGACAGATGGGATGTCCTAACAGTTGCTGTACTGGTAAGCCATTGAGAGAAAGGACTTCAATGAGATGTTTGTTTTTCTATAATATGAGGCTTGCTTCATTAGACCACTGAAGGGGGCTCAGGATTTGGAAATATATAATTGCACGGAAAGTTTTTGTAAAAAAAAAGAGCGGGAATTTTATCCCTGGTAGTAGTGGTAGCGATCAAGGAATTAGACCTGAGGGAGGAAGCTGCTCTGAACGCTATGTTTTTTGCAGAGAGTTCTCACATGTATCATGTCAAACACAAGCTCTGATCTGTCTAGTCTGGAATTATTGAGTGCTAATGCATACCAGGTTTTAACCAGCGGACAACCTGCGGGATCTGAAAAGTGAAGCCAATGCTGAAGTGCCTTAAACTTGCATTCTTTCTAATAGCCAGCAGGGGGCGACTCCTCTGGTTGCTTAAAGAAGTCTGATTGTATAGAAGTCTATGAGAAAATGACCCTACTTCTCACTTGATTTACTACCTCAGTAAAGATTGTAAACACGAGTTTATGGTCTCAATCGCTAGTTTGAAGTCTTCTTCAATACAGCATGATGTTCACCAGCAACAAAGCTACGCTTTCGCCATTTTGGACTGAAAGCGACTACCGAACGCCAATAAAATGTCCGCCTAAAAAGTGCCGTTCAAAAGTAAAACTAAATTATTTCTATTCTATTGTCATTTTCTACTGAAATGGCCTGTGTTGAACAATAAAATATTATAAATATAATAAGCCAAAATGCCAAACTCAAGGTTTCAAAACGGCAGTCCACAAACCAATGGGTGACTTCACAGTTACTACGTCTACTTCTTAATATACAGTCTATGATTTTAACACATTTTGAATATGACTTCATAGAACATTGTACTCAATCACATCGTTTTTTTGCACAGTGAAAAGTGAGACAAATGTAGACTCCTATACCGCCACTTCTTTATGGTCTTTCCATGCTCGGTATAGGGCTGTAAGATTTTCCTTGCCTCAAAACATTAGGGCTTTATAAAAGAGCCAGAGGAAACAAGACCTACATGGGATTTACAGTAGTATAGTGTATACCCATCCACACAGTGAGTTCTCCTCTCTGTGTGGTCTCTTCAGCAGTAAAGGACAACAGGACTTGGCAGTGAGGCAGGGGGGGTGCATTACATGTATCTATTCTGTATGTAGACTCCTGTCTCCAAGCTTCTTTATTTAAATACCACTTGTACTATTACTGGGGCATGCATCAACCATGTGGTTTTACATATACAGTATACTGTATGGATGCAAACACACACACAGATACAGACTTGTGTTTAACACATGGCTGGAGTTCATTGCCTCCCTCTGTGCCAAGTCACTGGAGTAGGACAGAGAGAGAAAGTCCAAGGCTCTTCAGTCTGTAATGTTATCCCTTGTTGAAGATGAAGTCACCGATTCATTCAAACACTCCGAAGAGCTCTGTTTGGCTGGCTGGCCTATACGCTGGTCTACAGTGAGCCATTTATATATGATATCTCTGAGTGGAAAAATCATCCCCACAGCAATGCTTTGCATGAATATTTGGAATGATGATTTGAATAGAAACAAAACTTGGTAAAATATTATTTCTTTACATTTTCCTTCTTGTTTTAAAAGTACTTTTTCATTTTGCCTTTATTTGGTAGTGACAGTAGAGATCGATGCAACAAGGGTCCCTGGCCGGAATTAAACCGGGGACATTGTGGTAATATGGTATGCGAACATAGACTGTATAAAAGTGTACGTAGTCACTGCAACGACATTTTTAGATAACCAAAGTGTTTCATGAACTGAAAACACACTGTGAAAGGGTTAAAGTTCTACGCCGAAAACACAGACAACACCCAGACCGGACAACGCCGTGGTAGCAACCTGTCAATCACAAGGTAGCCACGCCCTGAAGCATCCCCTGCTTTATGGTTTATTTGACTCTAAATGGGACCATAATTTACTAAATGAACATCATGCTGTATTGAAGAAGACTTGAAACTAGCGATTGAGACCATAAACTCATGTTTACAATGTTTACTGAGGTAATAAATCAAGTGAGAAGTAGGCTCATTTTCTCATAGACTTCTATACAATCAGACTTCTTTTTGCAACCAGAGGAGTCGCCCCCTGCTGGCTGTAGAAAGAATTCAGGTTTAAGGCATTTCAGCGTTGGCTTCACTTTTCAGACCCGGTAGTTGCCCCCTGTATGCAACTTAAACCACGAGCACACCAGATGCCCCATTTATATTTTTTGTTGACTTTATTTATAATCGATTAATTGGTAGATTCAGAAAATGTCAGAAAATAGTAAAAAATGTCTTGTTTTGTCAGTCTGAAACCCAAAGATATTGAGTTTAATATGATCCATAGATCCATATAGATATATAGATAAAGAAAAACAGCTGCCTGCTGCGGTCGAAAACGCCGCGATGAGAGCAGTGAGAGTGAACAAAAACAGCAAAGTTGTGGAGCTTAAGGATGAGCTGAAACTCGCTATATAGCTTCGTAAAGCAGCTTCAGGTGATAATTCTCTGTAGGTTCATCACTGCGAGTGACTTCTTCCACCTTGTCACATTGTCATTTGATACATATTTAATAATTGTGATATATAAATATGAAGTGGTTATTTTGTGTCTAGCACAGTGACCTTTAAATGCTGTAAACCAAAGACGTGAGAGTGTTTTGAGACTTAACATTTCTCTGTAATGGCCAGTTTTGCATCTATGATCTGATCACTCCCTCACTCCATCAGCTTACTCAACACCCGTCGTCATGGCAACGGTTGGCCCAAATCTCATAGCAATGTGTTTACGAGCTTGGGAAATGACCAAATAGGCAAAGAATAACTCCAAAATCCCCCCCAGTGCTCCAATAAGTTTTACAGTTTTTCCCCCACTGGTTACATTTTCAGTGAAGAAGAAAGAGGTGAGTAAAAGTGAAGAGAAGTGGAGGTGACATGAAGTCACGTCTTACCTTCAGAGTGTACTTGTGTAAGTCCCAGGTAACAAGTACAATATAATACGGTACAGAGCAATAGGGCTCTCCTGGGGGAAGAGAAGAGAGGACGTTAGTAAGAGGCAGCAGTCACACATCATTGAATCATTTAGTTCTAATAAGGAACCCTTTATAAAGCTGTTTATGAGTTGTAACTATTAGCTTTAATAAATGAAATCATTATGAAGACTTTATTTACAAGCCATTACTAGAAACACATTTTGGTTCCAAAGTTATTAAAATTCCTATTGACAGGTGTTGGCGTTTATCAATCCTACTTGGTAAATATATAGTTCTAATAACCCATAAATTATGTAGTTATAGGTGTTGTCATTAATAAGTCATTAAGTCTGCAGTTGTAATTGTTAATAATCCAATATGTCAAAGGCAAATTGTCCTTATTAATTCTTGCAACAGATCTATAAAGCATTAGGGAATGATTTATTAACCATTAATAAAACCCATTAGTTGTATCCCCTTTATAAAGGGTGCCTTTATATTGGAATTGTGTGCTTTTGGCCATAAGAGGAGCACCTTAAGTTATGCTTTAATAAAGACCAAACTGCTGTTATTAAGAAACAATGGCATGCGTCTCAATAAACCACAAAATCGTGATATAGACTGAGATTAGGAAACTGGAGAATCAGGAAATGATTGGATAATAATCTGTAATCGTTGTTTTTAGATCACACAAAAAACACAGATTCAAACAAACCCATATGCTTTGCTTTAGAGCTACTGATACCACGTGAATAACAGACGGAAAGTGCATTCTGCAAAAGCACTTACAACTCCAAAAAACACACACAAGCTGTGGTTTGTGAGACAGAAATACTACAGTATCCATCAACACACACACATGCACAAAAAAACCCCCCAAAAAGCGAAGCGGCCTCTCTCAACACCCTCACCGCATCCAGGTGAGGAGACTGATTGGACGGAGAGCTCAGCGGGGGACTGAGATCTGGTGACAGGCAGGGGAGCCACTGTTTACCGCTGGAGGTCATCCAGACACACATGGTCACACACACACACACACACACACACACAGGAGGAGGAAATGTGTATAACAGCTGTGGCTGGAGGGGGCGTCGGCCAACGGCTCCAAAACACATAAAATGTGGGAGACTTTTGCATAAACATATTTACCTGCACTAGATCTCTTCAGAAATATTTCAACCTCCGCACTAACCCGTGGCTGCTTCCCCCGCTGACTGGCCGGAATGATTATAATCAGAGTGTGTGTACGTATCTAAATGTGTGTGATGGTGTGTGTTTGTGGTGTCTATGTCTGCCTCTCTCTCCCAGTTCCTTGTTGCTAATAAAGCTTCATCACAATCAACCCCACACACAGCTGGCTGCGGTTACTCAGGATGCTTACTGTGTGAGTGTGTGTGTGTGTGTCTGCCAGACTCCCAGCTGGTTACAGTCTCATTCAGCGTCTTATCAGCTGAGGAGAGATCCGCTTTCTGAAAATGAGTCATGGATACTGAGATTTTTTTTTTTTTTACTGCAGCAGTTACATTGTGTCCCTGGGGCTGTTTACATCTGTGCAAACTGGACCAAGTTTCCTGGGAAACGCCGCTGTTTTCTTTGGCTTTTCATATTAAAAGTTGCCGGTAGCTTGTTTAGATTTTCATTAGGGAGCTTCTTTTTGAAGTGTACGTGACATGTTGGCTTTTTCTTAGCACTGAGGAGGACTTGTGCACAGTGGACATTTAAATCAGCCAGGCTGACATCTGTACACCGACCTTGTCTGGTTTGTTTCTCATACTGCAACAGTGAGCTACGACATGACTCCCCTGAGGGGATTGTCAGCTAAGCTGAGTGGACAAAATATAGGCCAGATGAACAATACCTGAGTCATCCATTAAAGCAGACAGTCTAACCTATATATTGTGCCATGAGCTACTGAACTCACTTTTCAAAGACAGAAGGGAGAAAAACGCTGCTCTGATAACATCCTTCTCTACTCTTTGAGCTTCTTAATTTAACTGTGATTAGCACACACATCTCCTTCGCTATCAAAAAGCCAAGTCATCTAATGGAAAAACTCAATGTGATTGAGCAATACACTGATGGAGAGAGTGAGTCAGAGGATCTGGATCTTGGTTACCAGTCATCTAGATATCTGGTGCCATATTGTACAATCTGCAGCAGTAATCTAGAGATGAAAACTGTCATATATTTCCTCAAAATCAAAGTTCTGTATTATCTGACATCATTGTCTTTATCTATTTTCTTATTGCCCATGTCTGAACTCTGATTCTAACCTCTCGACCCCCAAAACTACCACCACCACCCCTCCCCACACACTCAAACAGCAGCCCATCTGTAGGCCAGCGACCAGTCAAAGGTTGAGGAAGAAACACACTGAGCTATAGTTTCAGTTTCTTCTCACAAGTCTGGACTACTCAGTGATTCCCTGAAAGGATTTCCCAAAGGTGATCCTGCCCCCTGAGCACACTCACACCCCCTAAATACTCACACCTACACTCACGCAGAGTGGAAAATTCCTACGGATGAGCCGACACTAACAGAGACTGACGAGGAAGAGAAGGTGACTGACATCTCATAATGTCCATTATCTGTTCTCTCTGCAGTCAAGTAAAAGAAAAAGAAATTACCCCCTGACCAATTTCCACTCATCAAATGAACTTCATTAGTCTTGTTCCAACTATTATTATTATGACTAAGAGCAGATAAACATTAAATTATATGTGACTCATTGGGAAACCCTGTTGCTCTACTTGGATTTGAAACTAATTATTAAAGTTAGAGCAGGAGTGACTGACTCAGAAGGGGTCTTTGTTATATTTAAAATATAGTTGTTTTTTCAGTGTAAAAAAATGTCAAAATATTCAAAGAATAATTGGATGTGAAAAAGTTTGGAGTGAGACAGAAAGGGCGACACCATGTGGACATGTAGTGATGCTCCATACAGCTGATACCTCTCAGGTAGACTCTCTACTATATCGCAATCAATGCACATGTTTAATTAATTGAGCAGCTACTACATTTTTGAGGATATTAACCTTTTATTTTTACTTAACCAAAAAGAAATTCAGCAAAACTTCTAATCAGGTGTGATAAATAAAGCTGAAGCTATTTGTGCCAACTTGTTTTCATGAGAAACTGGGAGACTGTGGTGTGAAATCTCCGGACTTTCCTGCTCCCTAAATGACTGATGTCTGATCCCAACTACCTCCACCTGATCCATCAACGAATCCAGATGTTCACTGCGCAAATCAAACCAAATATCAATCTAAGTTTTACGCACAAATGAATGAATGCATTCATGAATGGAGGGATGTCTTTTCAACGTGAATTATGCAACAGCTGGCTGCTGCATGAACTTCCCTAAAAAAAAATAAAGGCAACAAGTGAAGACCCAATATATCGGTCCATATATTACAATAACATGTCTTTTAAAATCTACGCTGTAAACACATGCGTAAAACATCTGCAGTCTATGTCACCGAGTAGTAAAAAACTCAGTTGCAGATGGTTTCTTAAATAAAGTGTGGATGTTTGGGGAAACTATTGCAAAAGCTAATGTCATAGTTTTAGCTGACTAACTTTTCTTTAAAGTCCTAGTTTCCTCTCGTGCGTAAAAGTTGCCATGAACTCTGAATGCGTAAAAGGGAAAAAACATGAAAAGCATCTATAGCAAACGCTCCAGTGGATGCTGATGAACTTCCCATGAAACTTTATAGGTCTGAATAAACTGCTTGTTTTGCTTTCTCTGTCAGATGTTTAGTAAACACTACATTGGCAAAGTTCCTGCATGCACCCATTGTATATTTGCCACAAACTTTCATACACTTGAATGAACTATATTTCTTTAATCATTCATAATCTGTCTTGCACAGAAGTACTCAAGACAAGGAGGGAATAGTAGATCTTATTAAACCTGATCCTCTATTTTGTCCATTTTAATGAAAATAAAAAATAGAAACAAAACATTTGGACAAATTGACTCATTTTTGGCAAAGTTATGGTCAAATGTCAAACAAATGACAAATGACACCCATGGTATATTTGCCACAAACCTTCAAACACTTGGATGAACTATATTTCTTTAATCATTCATAATCTGTCTTGCACAGAAGTACTCAAGACAAGGAGGGAATAGTACATCTTATTAAACCCTGA
Source organism: Sebastes fasciatus (assembly GCF_043250625.1). Classification (NCBI taxonomy): domain Eukaryota; kingdom Metazoa; phylum Chordata; class Actinopteri; order Perciformes; family Sebastidae; genus Sebastes; species Sebastes fasciatus. Next base: position 13,667,934 of record NC_133813.1, read on the forward strand.
TTATAATGCTTGGTCTATTTTGTCCATTTGAATGAAAATAAAAACAAAAATTTGGACAAATTGACTCATTTTTGGAAAAAGTTGTGGTAAAATGTCAAACAAATGACACCCATGGTCCAAAACAGACCCCGCACACAGAGCCTCAGTAGAATCAGAATCAGAATTAGAATCAGAATCAGAATGGTGTTTATTGCCAGGTGTAAGAGGTATACACTAGGAATTTGCTTTGGTTTTGTTGCTGCAAGTTTAAACAGTATAATAACAAAAGAATAGATAAAAACGTTAGAATAAAATAAGAATAAAAAAATGTAATTTAGTCCCAGTGGACATCACTCCTGCATGGAGAGCTGGACCACAGCCAGCCGGCTCATCATCACAGGTATACGCACATGGATGCATGCAGCTCCTTATATTGTACCTCAGTGATCCTCTCACCATGACCACACAGACAGACACAGTGAAATAAAAACAAAATGCTACTTACTTTGTGTCTAGGTGAGAGGTTCTGCAATCTCTCCTTCGGGTGCCTAAATTCATTTGTATTCATTTGTCCTGGCAGTCAAAAACCTGACCCGTTAATCACAGCGTGACTCCTTTGCAAGGGGGGCAGTTTTACGCATTTGACAAGCTTTTAGATGAAGTTCCAGAGGGAAAAACTCATGTTGATTTGCCTGTCAAGCATCGACATAAATTCCTCCTGGCAGTGCCGGTTTGACAGAGAGTTTTTCCTGTGCTTAGATTGTCTGTCGATATTCCCCTGTGTTTCATTCATTTATGCTGAATCCAGATTGAGATTGAAGGGGACGCGCAGCCGGAGAGAAAGCTGGGTTTCTTTTTGGAGTCAGGAGCGTTTGGACTCATCCCTTTCCTTTTTAAATAGGCTTTCTGTGGGTAAAGCCATGGCAAAACGCACCGCACGGCCAGGTGTCAAGTTACACAAACCCAGCGGTTGCATCGAGCAACTACACGCCTTCCTTTCCTTCTCCAGGAGGGTGGCCACATGGATGACACCCAAAAGCCCCACGCATCGGTAGAGCATTTGAATGAAGCATGGTGACACGCCTACAGGGACTCTCCTCCTTATTATCCCTCAGTGTGGGGAATCATTTGGGTGATTGCAAATCATCTGTGATGCACCTTTATCTGCTCGTCAAAATGAGTTTTCATTCTTTCACAGACACTTTGATTTTTGGATGATTCTGATATTTCTTTGGGGCTAATATATTACATTTTGACAGTTGTAATCTATATATTACATGGGCAAGATATTAACTCCACTGATTTAACCTATTTTTTTTAGAGGGGTAAGGGTGGAGGTCAGGGGATTCTCAGGGGTAGATAAAAAGTCAACAGTATGTGTCACATAGAAGTGGTGTACAACATCTGGAAGCTGAACTGAACTGAACACTTCTGTGATTCAACCCACTTCTTTGGAGGAGAGATGGTGTGAGAATTTTCCGACACAGGACAACTTTATGAATTCCCTGTAAGAGTATATCTCATCTCCCCTTGGAATAAGAAAAGATATTGAGTCACCCACCGCAAAGCACACTCACAATGATGGTTGAGATCTTCATAGTCATTTTCTGAAAAGATCTCTCTTATTTGTCACATAAAGACACACACATATTGTGGTTTAAACACTGTGCAGATATTTTGCAACATTTCCCTATATATAATATGAACAGATATGAGTGTAAGGCTTAGAAGTTGAATCATATATTTGAGTTAAGTTACTAAAAATATATTTACAATGTTTTACACAGTTCATTATTTACATATTTATGTTTACAAGATTATTATTTACATATGTACATGTTCAAATATTTACGGCAGCATCTTTGAAATAGTTATAATAATATCTTGAAACTCCTACAGGGGACTTTCCTCCTTATTATCCCTGTGTGGGGAATCATTAGGGTGATTGCAAACCATCTGTGTGATGGCTTTGAGTCATTCTACCCACTTCTTTGGAAGAGAGAGATGGTGTGAGACTTACCAGCACAGGAGAACTTTATGAATTCCCTGTAAAGTATATCTCATCTCCCCCTGGAATATGAAAAGATATGAGTGTACGGTTTAAGTGTTAATTCATATAGTTGAGTTAAAGGGACTGTTTGTAAGAATCAGAAATGCTTGTTAACAGCGACACCTGTGGCTGTTAAGTCAACGAAAGTCGGCGTCGGGCTCGAGCCTGTGCTCACTCTAAATAGACATGACCGAGCATCGCTCAAAACAGTGAGGCGACACACGTCAGCTAAAACCACAATATCACTCTATATTTCACCTGCTTGGCAGTATTGTTAGCTGACCACATGAAGGTCTCTCCATGAACCAATGCTGATCCTAGTGTTGGCTTTTCCTGCTTCAGGCTTCCGACCGCGGTCGAAGGGAACAGGGGAGACACCGGCACCCGGTCGGAGACGATAACGTTTCTCGCTGCGGCGTCCCGTCACTTCACAAGACACGGAAAACCTCTGTTGGTCTGGAGGAGCTGCAATATTTATTTCTGCACAAACGTCCACTTTACATTCACTAGATATTCTCAGAGCTACTAACTCTCCTGCAGTGTGGAGTGTTCGCGCATGCACGTGCGGTGGAGCGAGAACGCACGCGCTGTGTGAGTGAAGACAAGCAGGCAGAAGAGCGGTCTGAACAGCGTTAGCCACACGCGAGCGTGCAAATGCGTGCGCGAGCGCAAATGCGTGCAGTTCATTATTTACATATTTTATGTTTACAAGATTATTATTTACTTATGTACATGTTCAAATATTTATGGCAGCATCTTTGAAATAGTTATAATAATATCTTGAATCTGCCTGTGAGTATCTTCCTGACATTTACCTTAGTCCAGGTACTTCTGGCCTCTGATTGGTTAGTTCTACGACACTTGAGTTAGGGAGAAGGAAGTGCTGTTGTTGTTGTTGTTGTGAAACTGATGAAATTGGAAGAACAATAAAGTGGCTGCTTAAAAAGTTGTCTGCCTCCATCCTGCTCCACGAACCCTCAAGTTACTTGAGTAACCCACTGCAAAAGCACACTCACAATGATGGTTGAGATCTTCATAGTCATTTTCTGGAAAGATCTCTCTTATTTGTCACATAAAGACACACATATATAGTGTTTTAAACACTGTGCAGATATTTTGCAACATTTCCCCAATATGAGTGTTGACATCAGTCTTGTCCGTTGTGTTAGAGGAGTGTTAATGAAGAGGGTGCAGCACCTGGATCAGCTCCCATTACCTTAAGAGGGGTCATGGCCTGCTGCAGGACGAGGCCTACACAAGACACACAAGAGCCAGTAATTACCACCTGACATCTGTTTGACATGCCTCATGCTTAAGAGGTTGAAAAGACATTTTGTGTTCCTAAAAAATGTGGAAAAAAGAAGATTAACAGTTTTCATGAGGACAATTTTTACGAGTTTAATGTAGATGAAAACTGCTCACAGTAAGGTCTTCGGATTATCCAGAGTAACTGGAACATGGTTTCTCCAGAGAGATGTTGCTGTTGTATTTCTTAAAGGTCATTTTTCAATGCTGTGAGCACCGCAAACAAATGTCCATTCACCTCCTTCGCATTAGGGTGGAGGCAAAAATCTCAAAACCAAAACTATTTGCATGGTCACTAGTTGCAAATAAGAAAATATGTGTGTGTTTTTTGTGAACAAATGCCCAAACAGTACTAACACTTCATTTCTGAGAAAAACGCACCTGCTTGGGCCTCAGCCCATCATCTCCTTTCTAAATAAGGACGACTAATCATTTTTAGTAATTCTGTTTTGATTGTAATTAAATCAATTTGAAGTGGATAAGTGTGTGATTTCTGAGATAGGACGATCTTATCACCTAAACACCACCTTAAACTCACTGAATGTGAATGAACTCTACAGCAAACAGCTTGTTGAAATGAATGCTGCACACAGTGGACAAACAACTAGCTGAGGAGGCCACAGAAGAAGTTAGTGAATTAGCGCTCGCTATTTGAGCCAACAGGCCAGAGGCCTGAAGCACTGAAAGGTCGCCTTGATTGACACCGTCAGGGCGGAGCCGACTGCGTGTGTCAGCTACGGCCTAAGGCCGCTGGTAAGCCAGCCTCAGGGGTGGGTGCTAATGGACGCAAGTCATTAACATCCTCTTTACGGTCCCCTTCACACACTCTGTCCCTTGTGTTTCAGCGCCGGGTGCCACCCGACCCTCCCATGTACTTCCAATGAGCCACAGCGACTCTGCCCCCTTCTTCCAAATTACAAACTCTGCGCTTGCAAGCGCGCTCACTGCCACCCCTTAAAGCTGCTTAATTATGGTCATTGGCACCAAGTCTGAAAGCTCCCTTTATCCCCCCCACGCTCCAGAAATAGGCCCCGCTGAAGCACACAGGCAGCCCAGATCAAACGCTCCCCATAGGGAAGGGGTCATTACTGGTGTGCAGGGCGGACACAGCCCAATGGGTGCTGGGCCACGCCTCGAGCCCAAATTGCAGCCTGGGCCTCGTGAGGACACAAGACTGTTCTTTGATGCACGGCAAGAGTAACAGCAACACAGGCTGTTTGGATATCAGTGTTTACAGTGAGCTGTGTACTGTACATACACATAAACAACCAATACTGTGTTTTGCAGACTAGAAGCTACGAAAATTGGACGCTGGGCTTGGTTGGGTGTTCACATGGTTCTCATGGTTTATATTTATCTGGATGTCATCGCTGTTTTACATGAGCAGCATGAATTGTTTCCAGGTGACAAAGACCTTTAGTAGTACACAAAAATGTCTTTGTATCTACAGGTGTATGTATATATATAAATATATATTAGGGCTGTCAAAGTTAACGCGATAATGACACGATAACGCAAATTCATTTTAACGTCATTAATTTCTTAAACGCATTAATGCAACTTGTGATTTTTAGGTTGTAGCGGGCTCAGTTTTAAAGCTAGAGGGAAGAAACCTAAAAGAATCCATTGGTACCAACCATGTCATACTAGCTTGTCACAAAGGAGGATAAATAACGCTCCAAAGAAAGTTACGCTACATTTTGGCAAGGAAAAACTGCCATGGCCATTTTCAAAGTTGTCCCTTGACCTCTGACCTCAAGATATGTGAATGAAAATGGGTTCTATGGGTTAGGGTTAGTCAAGTCAGCACACTGACAGCTGTTGTTGCCTGTTGGGATGCAGTTTACCATGTTATGATTTGAACATATTTTTTATGCTTTGTGTTTTTAATTGATTTCCAATAAAAAATATATATACATACATTTACATAAAGCAGCATATTTGCCCACTCCCATGTTGATAAGAGTATTAAATACTTGACAAATCTCCCTTTAAGGTACATTTTTCTTTGATTAAATATTTTAACAGATTGACAGCCCTAATATATATACAGTATTTGTATATATGTCTGTGTATATATACGATAGCCTATATGTATATTTATGTATATGTATATCTACCATCATATTAGCTTACTACTTTTTTATTTAATTATTTATTTTCTTGTTTTGATATTTTTTTTCTGTTTTTGTTATCCTTTAATTTTTTTCCTTGTTTTTATTCTTGTTATTTTCTTTATTTCTTAAGTTAATAATTTACTCTAACTTTACTTTTTCACTATAAAATATACAAACCTTGTAGGAACAATATAAGTATGAAGAAGATCAAGTAGTAAAAATGTATAAATTATATAAAAAGTACAACGATTAAAAAAAAAAAAAACTTATTACATTGTCTATGTAATTTTGTCTATTTAAAAACACTTACGGGAAGTAACGTAAGCTGCGTCGTTTTCAGCGCACGTGTGGACGTAGAATAACCTCATGTCACCCAACAAATAAATAGGTTGTAGAGACAGTCACCTCTGTGTAGGTGTGTTTTCATGGCGGGCAGTGGCTGAGGTTATGGAGGTGGTGGCGGTGCACCAGACAGTGCTGTCTCTCTCAGCTCCACTGCACACAAGAAGACTGTTCATACCAGGAATGTGTGTGTGTGTGTGTGTGCCGAGTGGGTGAATAAATGCACATGTGCATGTGTGTGTGCGTGTATATGTGGAGTGTCTCTGTGGTTTGTGTTTTTCCTTTACAGGTGGTTGTGTCCACTTGTTTGTGTTGCTGGTTCTGTCTCCTTCCTGGATGGTTTGCTGATGCACAAGGGGAGGTGGAAAGCGGTAAAACAAGCTCCTGTCTGCTGGGATTTATGTTACACTCAGTTCCATGTCGAGGTCTTTCTATATTTATTTCTCTTTGTCTTTTCCCTTTTACAGTAACTGTCACGCCCTACTCTACACTGACTCCTTTTGTCTTTGTACTTTTGTCTGCTAAATCCTCTCCATCTCTCTCCGTTTCCTTTCGCTCTGTCTCTTTCTCTCTCTCTCTCTCTCTCTCCCTGTCATTCCTTCACCACAAGCATTTCCAATGCTGGCACAGCAGAGTAGACAGCCACCCCGAAAGCAGTGCCACGACCATAATGAGCATGTTGAGTTCTCATAATAACACCAGAATAACCTGCTGGGGGAGACCATGTCTTTTGGGGGCCGGCTCTCAGACCTGCTACCCTGGATTCAGAGTGTCAACACCACACAGACCTGCGCTTGTTGAAGTGTGAAATATGGAGTTGACTTTCCCCACTATGTGCTGTTTATAGACTGATTTCTGCAGTGTTAGCTATTTTCTTACTGTTTTTTGGTGTTCAGGGTTTGAGATGTTGTTGTAAGGTGCTAAAATGATGCACATTTACTGTAATCATAACACAGTGCCTTTTGCTCTGTTTTTAGGGACTGTAAACAAATTATTAGGAAGGAGGGGGGAAGGTTTTTCTTTTTGGTAGTCTAAAAAGTAATTTTTTTTTACAACCGTATAACAGCTCCCACCTTCCCTTTATTCCATAACAGAACTGTCACATAAAGTGACATTGACAGCTGTCGGTTAAAAAAATAAGAATGGCTGGAATATTTAACAGGACTTTTTTTTTTTTTTTTATCCCATAATTTGACCAATTGCTTAAAAGAAATATTAATCCATCAACATATTTAAGTTTAAATTGGAGTACACTATCTTAAACTTGTCTAAAAGTTGTAAAAACAACATTGAGATTTGGGGGCGGAGGGGTAGAGCAGGTTGTCCACCAGTCGGAAGGTCGGTGGTTCGATCCCCGGCTGCTCCAGGTCACATGTCGCTGTGTCCTTGAGCAAGACACTTAACCCCAAATTGCTCCCGAAGGCATAGCCATCGGTGTGTGAATGAGTATTTGGATTAGATCCTGATGGGCAAAGTTGGCACCTTAGCAGCCTCTGCCATCAGTGTATGAATGTGTGTTTGAATGGGTGAATACTGACATGTAGTGTAAAGCGCTTTGAGTGGTTGGAAGACTAGAAAAGCGCTATATAAGTCCAAGTCCATTTACCATATCATCATCTTTTAATATGCTACGGTAAACTTGTTAGAAAATAGTTGCTTATTTACACCTCCAGCAGTTACATTGCAACATTATCATTCACGCTCTTTTAGCTCTTTCTGTTTTTTGTCTCTATAGTCGACAATATAGAGCAAAAACACTGCCGCACACTGTCCTCTTCACTGGCAGTCGGAGAAGTTTAATTGTAACAATGCTTCGTTTACACAGACCTTCATCAGGTTTTTTTTTTCAGGAGTCTATTTTGAGTTCTTCTCTAACGCACCTGTCAACGTACAGGTGTGCAAAAGCCGGATATAGACTGTGGGTATAAGCCTGCCATTGGCTGCATATTTCCTATCTAAATTTACAAGGGTATCATTGCTGCATTCTGGGATTAGCGCCGCCAAAGACAATTGTGATTGGTTTAAAGAAATACAAACAAGCCAAAGTGCAGCAGAATGATAATGGGTGCAGCGGCCACACTATTCTCCAGCGCTGTGGAGATTGGTCTGGCTATGGGAGGCTAAAGCCTGCAGGAAAAATATCTTGCAATATGTAAAAGTGGAGCAGAAGAGTCCTGGACTATACAGCTTTTGCCTCTTTTCATTCCTGACACATTTTTTTTTGCCGTCAGAGAGAATATTGACACAGGACCAACTTGGCACCGTCAAAAAGGCGCAACACACCGGGAAGTTAGTCCGCACCTGTGTGCGTATATAGAAGATGTACTGTATATACATACTGTAAGTGTGTGCACAGGTATGCAGGCTCTTAGATGTGAGAGAGGAATTGGCTGGATTGGGTGCTGTGAAATTCCACCTTTCGAGCTCCTCCCTCCATAAACGGCATGTACAGTAGGAGAAACCCTTACTTTAAATTCAAGGCAACTTCTTATTCTAGTCACAGTATAATGAAAGTGTGCAATTCACCTCCTGATTTAATTTCCGATTCACTGCTTATCATCTGTCCAACAGAGCCATAATTCATTCTTATTCTGGACACAAGGCTCTGTATTGAATTTGGATTGGGCCACCAGAGACCCGGGTAGCCTAAGTGGAAACAGCAGAGCCGAGTGAAACCTGCTCTCTCTGGCATAAAATCAGTGTCCAGATTCCAATGATGCCCTCAGTAAAAGGACTTCATTATGCTCTCAGAATATGGACTAGACAAATATTTGGCTTGGTCATTATGATGCTGTATCCACTCCCCCATGGAACCAGGTCCTACACCAGGCTCAGTGTTTCTGCATCCCAGAGATGGCTCACCCTACCCCCCATCAGCCTCTCTGTCTCCTTCCTGACACCAGCCAAATGGGACGAAATACAATACTGGAATAGTAAAAGAAAAGAAACAGAGAGGTAGTAGGCTACACATTAGGAGTACAATATGTTTTTGATAATCAGAGAAGATCGGTATTGAACGTAAGGGTGCCATTTTTGATTGTGAATGACCCTGCAGCTCCTCCGTCTCCATCATTCTGACATAATTCAGAAGTGGTCAGGAAGTGTCACTCCCTCAGACCCCCAGATCCCTCCAAACAGATGGTCTTTCACTCACATTTCTCAGCTCCACTACTCCCCTCTCTACCCTCACTCCCACCTTCCTCCACACACACACACACACACATACATTACTATCCCAGGTTCCACCGATGACCAGCGAGAGACATACTTTTTCCTACCTGAACTGTTTCCCCTTCCCAAGGAGGAACCTCTCTATGTCTTTGATGTAGCCTCTATAGGTCGCCTACTGCTGTAGATTTTACAGCATTTTATAGCGTTCGACAATTTCTGTAACTTCCTAAAACCAACAAACATTCACGCCAACTTCAGGCAACAATTGGCCGGGTGTGTGGAGGTGAGACAGGAAGCGGGATTTCAACTTCTCTCGCTATCCTAATTTTTCATTCTTTAGCCTACACAATTAATTCATTTTTTGTCTGTACAAATCAGTGGGCAACTTCCGGTTCTGAAAAGTGAAGCCAATGCTGACTTGCATTCTCGACTCCTCTGTTTGGTAAAAGAAGTCTAATTGTACAGAAGTCTATGAGTAAATGAGCCTACTACTCTCTTGATTTATTATCTCAGTAAACATTGTAAACATGAGTTTATGGTCTCAATCGCTAGTTTCAAGTCTTCTTCAATAAAGCATGATGTTCATTTAGTAAATTATGGTCCCATTTAGAGTCAAAAAGACCATAAAGCAGGGGATGCTTTAGGGCGTGGTTGCTACCACGGCGTTGTCCGGTCTGGGAGTTGTCCGTGTTTTTATCTTAGAAACCCTTTCACAGTGTGTTTTCAGATCATGAAAGTTAATTGTAACATTTTGGTCGCCTAAAAATGTCTTATTCACCAAGATGGCAACATCCAAAAACCAAGATGATCACGGTGACTACATCCACTTCTTATATAGCCTACAGTTCAAATGAGTGCAGTCACAAACATATCGGAGAACTACGGTGGCCTTCAGGTAACGTAAAAACAGGTAAGGCTAGAGCCAGTATTTGGTTTGTCCGTTCTGGGCTACTGTAGAAACATGGCGGAGCAACATGGCGGACTCCGTGAAGAGGACCTGCTCCCTATTCAGATATGAAGCATTCATTCTAAGCTAACAAAAACCCAACGATTCTTAGTTTCAGGTGATTATACACTAATGAAAACATAGTGAATATTATATTACATTTATACGAACAGATCCCCCGAAATGTAACACACTGTTCCTTTAAATAACAGTGACCAGCTGAGCTTTTCATAAATGTCTGACTGAATGTTCTCTAAAACTGAGTGCAAGGACTGGAGACCAGGTTAATACAGGTAAATATTGCTGCTTGTGTGCATACTGAATTGGCATATGCACTGTTTATGTGTGTTTGTGTGCAACCACACTGTACACAAGAACTTTGTGTGGGTAAATTGCTGCCGTAAACTGTCCTGTAAAGCCAAACTGTTCCAGGCCAGTGGCTCTGCCTTGGAATCACTCTCAGATGGCTCTGATAATGGGATATTATCTGACTCACTGTGGCCGCAGTGACTGCAGGAAATTGGAGAATTTTCCTATGGACACAAGTCGTTGGGGCCACATGACCCCTGTGTCCTGTCCACACCAGTGAGAGAACTGGGGCTATCACTGGGCCTATGAGTATGGCCAAGCTGAACGTTTCTTCTTATTAAAAGAAACCCTAACTCTGAGCCTGGAGACCTTACACAGCAAAATGAGGCTTACTGTACCTCTGTTAGCCTGAAGCACAGGGCCTTAGGAGGTTAATCTATCAGCTTAACCTCCATTTATCAAAACCTCTATAGGAAACGGGAGATTGAACAGATTTAGGATGCATCTATCCAAACTGAAGCCTCCCAACGTGTGCAAAGATGCTGCAGAGATGTCCCACGTAGGCCAAGATGCATGCAGCATTGGCTGAGCTCTGACTTTGCTGCCAATCTTAACTCCCTTACCCCCTCTTCCCCGCTCTTTCATTCCTCACGCCGGACCTCTTTTACTATTTCTGTGACCCTACCTCCACCTCCTGCCTCTCATATGCCACGAGAGGAAGCCAAGTTTGGAGGGGCGAGAGAGAGGAAGAGCTTATCCTTTCTTTAACTCTTGCTGCAAAAGCCCTCAGGGCTATATAATAAACATTTAATTTCCTCTGGCAAGCAATAGGAAGGCTTATATCATGTAAAAGAGCAGAAATAGCAACTGAAAAATGCTTGTCATTCTGTGTTTCTCAGGCCAGGTTCATAGGGCTGTATGAAGAGGCTTTTCAGCCTGAAGGACATCTTATTGCAGAGAGATAAGAGTGCCTCGTTTTAAACAGAGTGAATAAAAAGGGACGGTAAAAAGTTCATAGCTCTTTCCATCAGACCTCCTCAGCTTATTTTATGCCACGATTCCAGTCATGTACATTTTGTTTAAAGGTCTCAGTGGTTACATTTTTATGTAGATGAATATTTAAAAAAAAAAATTAGGGCTGTCAAAGTTAAAACAATAATAATGCATTAAAACGAAACCGTTTTAACGCCACTAATTTCTTTAACGCAATCAATCTCCGTTTTAACGCTAGAGTGAAGATACTGGCATTATATGAAACTAGAAAACCCAATGAATCCATTGGCTCCAACCATGTTAGACTAGCTTGTTGCGAAGGAGGCTAAATAACGTTACAAAGTTATGCTAAATTTTGGTGAGGAAAAACTGCCATGGCCATTTTCAAAGGGGTCCGTTGACCTCTGACCTCAAGATATGTGAATGAAAATGGGTTCTATGGGTACCCACGAGTCTCCCCTTTACAGACATGCCCACTTTATGATAATCACATGCAGTTTTGGGCAAGTTATAGTCAAGTCAGCACACTGACACACTGACAGCTGTTGTTGCCTGTTGGGCTGCAGTTTGCCATGTTATGATTTGAGTATATTTTTTATGGTAAATGCAGTACCTGTGAGGGTTTCTGGACAATATCTGTCATTGTTTTGTGTTATTAATTGATTTCCAATAATAAATATATAAATACATTTGTATAAAGCAAGAATATTTGCCCACTTGATAAGAGTATTAAATACTTGACAAATCTCCCTTTAAGGTACATTTTGAACAGATAAAAAATTTGTTTAATTTGCGATTAATCGCGATTAACTATGACCAATCATGTGATTAATTGTAATTAAATATTTTAATCGATTGACAGCCCTAGAAATAATACATCTACAGAGCTTTAGAAAGGTGCCGAATAAAAGTATGGCTTTCCCGGAAAAAGATTGTGAATTAATCATTTTTAAAAATTTGGCGGGTCCAATATAAATGTTTTGTTTATCTCTGTAGAAGATATCTGACGTTTGGTTTCCACTTCTAACAAGGCTTGTGAGCCAATAGTATAACAACGTTGGTATCTCTGTGTCGTCATTAGTGTGGAAAAAACGGATAAATGGCTGAGATTGACGGTAAGCGCCTGGCAACGACTTGTTGTGAAGTAAATGCAATGGAACGGGGGGAGGGAGAATGCGACATCTAGTAAATGTTATTAATAGCACCTTTAATTACATCATATTTAATTTTTATGTAATATTCCTAACGATTTGATGATTCATCTTTTGATGTTTCTTCTTAAGGACTGTTTCAAAAGACCTTTCACAAACCTTTAACTATTATTAAATATTATTACAGAGTTTGGTTGGCAGATGGGATTTTTTTTTTTTGGGATACTGTAAGTTTTTGAATGTGCACTTCTGTGCAAAGCGAAGCCAAGCCACAAATCCCATAGTGGTGGGAATAAGGACCACACTGATTTTTGAATCTACCCTTTTAGAAGGACACTTTGAAGTAGTTGCTGAGAGAAACCTTGCTTCGTGCTTTTTTCCCAGTTTGTCTTCCATCATCTTGACACCATGATCCTCCCTCCGTGTAGTTAGTAGAAGAATATTACGGAAGCCACCCCATCCCATAAACATGCCTCCAGCTGAACTTAATGACCCTAAATTGTAACTTTGGAGCCTATATAAAAACACAAGGTATTTTCCCATTAAAATCAAAGCTATGTGAAACAGCGGTGATCGAATGAAAAACATGGGAAAAAGTAGAACAAAGCCGCTTTGTCAGCTAAAGTGATTTTTCATGCCAACGTGACTTACAGCTCAGTGACAAGCTGGTACTTTCCTGACTTTCAAGTGTTCATTTGGCAACCTTTTCCTGCTCATTTAGCTATTTTGCGCCCTTTGAAGTGGGCATGGCGTAGGAGTGGTTAGATGCACCCAAGTAAATGTGGTAGCCCAAGGTGAGGCGTCAGTATGGTGGAAATTGAGTTTGACCTTGGACTCAATATGAGGACCACGTCATGCAGCCAATAATTTAATAGTGCTTTAATAACGCAGATATTTGCAGCAGGTTCTATATAAGTGCTCCGCCACCTCTCTGGCTAGACGAACACAGGGACCCTTCACACTCTCCTCCTCTTAGTGCCAGACTGACAATTATTCCAACAGATTGTTACACCCAACACACATTACCATTTGCTCCCTAGCCAAAATAAATACTGGTAATGATAATACTTAGGTTTCCTGCGTTTAACTGCATGTGTATTTAGGTATGAAAGACAGACATCTTCCTTGCTCCTGCTAAACCATCACACAGTATGTGGGATGGCTGCATGGAGGATAAGGGGAATATGATTTCTTCTGGACAAACAACCAACCGTTGCTGCTCTCAACCCTTAATTGTTATAGTTACTAATCTGAGATCTACACCTTGCCCTTAGCTGCTCCCGTCTTCAAAGTCTGATTGTTGAATTACGTAGCCACCATATCCCTGGATTACATCATCTTTTTAGCCACACTAACAGTCAGGACAGAGAACCTATATTGATAAGAAAGGAAAGCCAATTGTTCCATTGCAACGTCAGCGCCCAGCAGCAGAGCTGCATTTTGGACTGAAAGTGACTACTGGATGCCAGCAAAACGTTGCCGTACAAATGTAAAACTAGATCATTTCTATTGTCATATTTAATGTCTCTACCGAAATGGCCTGTATTGAACAATAACAAATATTTTAAATATGCACAACATTATAGCTATTTACTTATTTATTTAACTTTTTTGCCTGGATGTTTCCCAGAGGAGCATAAAGAGAGCGATGGACATGAATGCTGCGATAACCGGTTGTTTGGGAACAGAGATGTTAATACATCCACCACGGTACAGGCTTACAGCATACAGCCCATGGGTGTATTAGAAGATAATAAAAAGTAATTCTCCTCTGATTTACATACGTGTTTTTATACATCCATGGCCACGGACTCATTGGCGTTTTCAGTCCAAAATGACGGCAGCGCTGTTATCAAAAAAGCACCAGAGTTTCGTCTCTCTTTGGTAAGGATGGCAATGGCAGTCTGTTGGTTGGTCAGCTGGTCCACCACTTTGGTCCAGACTGAAATATCTCAACTACTATTGGATTGATTGCCATGCAATTTTGTAGCTTAACAGCCGTGAGCACTAATAATAGGCATGTTCGTTGTTCACGTTCATTATGATGTGTTTATGTTCATAATGATAATTGTGGGGGAGTGGCTTTGGAGGGAGGCCTGAAGCGACGGACCCTCAGTGAGTCCACACTATTACCACGCCATGCTGGTATCATTTTGTCTCTGTGTCATCATTATCTCGTCAACAATTAATGATGCAATAAATCTCGATCGCTCTGACAGATCCATGCTTTGTTTAAATTGATGTCTCCTCCCTGCTGGTATTAGCATTTAGCTCAAAGCACTGCTGTGCCTATAGTGCAGCCACAGAGCCAGTAGCTGGCTGGTAACCCTTGGTCTTGTTATAGTACTGTTCCCGAAAACCCAAACAGCTTGAGTGAATTCCTATCCTTAAACCCTTGTTTTTAGTACTTTTGTTATAAAATAAGAAGTATTTTCATGTTGCCAGTGGAATGCACAGCAGCATTTCCCAGCACGAGCATATAAATGATAATGATACAGCGACAGGATGCAGAGACGCTGTGAGAACAGAGGGAGAACTGCTGGGCGTGGAGGTTATAAGCCCAACATGATGTGCCCACAAAGACATCTGGAGGATGACAAAATATTTGAGTTGATTAAAAGCACCACAGTTGCACTAATTTGTAGAGGATGTTTTGCAGCTTTTATTGTTGTTCCAGTAGCACCTATTCCAAATATTTCATCATCCCACGCCTGATAAGCCATTATAATAACGTCAAGAGTCATATCATTTTTGTTCCATTATCATATTAAAGACACAAAGACTGTTTGTATAATGCCTGCAGCGGCCAAATTAAATCTGCATAATTCCCTTCCTGTCAAACATTGTTGAACGGTTTTATGACTCAATAAGTGTTAGAATCTGGAAATGATCATTTTTTTAAAACAGATGCAAGCTTAAGTTGGAGGCGATTAATACATCATCAAAATATTTTGGAAATAATTACAACACGGTATGAACAACTTCCTCTGTTGGACAGAAAATAAGGAGCTTGTTCCATAACATCACTGTAACTGTAAGTGCTTTTATTGCATATTTCCACCATCTTGCCTCACATTGTCTTCATTGTGCGTTTCTGCCGGTTTCCACTTTCTCATCCAGTTACTGACACATGAGAAGACTTACAGTATGCCCTCGTAATGGGCAAAGTTAACCTGAATTACACCATTTTGATGTGTGGGGATGAACCTTTAAGCATGTGCATTGGGGTATAATGCACCCAGATTCTGATCTTGCTATTTTATTTATTAGCTTGCCTCATTTTTTATTGTCTTACTGTTGGTCTTTCAATGGGTAATGCTGGGTTTCTCAACTTTTTGTGGGATGTGGCACCATTTTTAGGTCCCAAAAATCTCATAAAGTCAGCAATTCAAAAGTTTTCATGCATGTTGAGTAAAACATACTTTTATATTCTATTTAAAGAGTACTTTATGCATGACTTATAAGATAAAGGGTGAAACTTTGGAGAAAATGCCACATTTCAGCCTGATGTTGTTTATACTGTGATCACGTTAAGGTCAAGTTAAACTAACACAGAGCAGGACAGGGCATAAATTACCACAGTAACAGACATTCCCCCAGTTTCTGTAATGAAAGCTTTTCTGTGAGTCATATTTTTTTGGAAATGAAAATTCAGGACTTCCCAAAGTTTCAACTGAACACATATGGTTAACTCCATACTCCACCTTTCTGGAATAACTCCTCCAATTTTATCTTAAATTCTTCAAGAATCTCGACAGCTATTGGATGGATTGTCATGAAATTTGGTACAAACATTCATGGTTCCCAGATGATGTATCCTAATGACTTGGTGACTTTTCCTCTAGTGCATCACAAGTTCAACATTTAAATGTATCCTGCAAAAATAGTGACATTCCCACCAGCCTCAGCAGATCTTTGTGTTTAGTGCTAATTTACAAATGTTAGTCTTCTGCCTTCACTATGTGTGTAGGTGCATCGTTACGCAGCGAGCTAAACACACTTCCAACTGTTTGAAGTTCTGAAACTGCGAAAACAGTATTGGACAACTAATTCAATGATAGCATCAATAGACCATGTTGAAACCTTAAGTTGTGCTTACTGTAGGTGGTTCAAAGTCATTTGTATTCAAGTTATCATTTGTTTTTTTATATCATATTTTTTGGTCACCTATGCATTTATACAAATGTTATACTGATGGAAATACATGCCAGCCCATACTGTACTAACACAATCCATTTTTCCCAATATTGCAAGAATTTATCAACCGGCTGATGTTTCACCTCCTGATCTCAGGCGGGCTCGTCTAACCTCTGGGATATTTCAAGACATGACATCAGCTCCCGCTGTGCTCCTCTATGTGGTGATAATACACTACATACAGTTAAGGAGTGAATTGGTCTTTATATAAAAGCAGAGTCCACGCTAATGACAGACAGTATGATTCTCCTCCAAACAAACAATCTCCCAGAGCTCATGACTTGCTTTGTGTTGGACTGTACACGGAGCCATGTTAATCTGTGGCTCTGGCACATGTGACCGCCCGTAGCCGGAGTGACTTATACTTACATTGAATACAGTCTCTATGTGCCTCTGTTATTTCTGTTGGAGGGAGGGAGCCGAGGAGAGATCAGTGCCATTTCCAGTGGCAGTCAACGAACGCTGCACGGCCCTCTCGGGGAACAGGAGGCTGTGAAACGCTTCGAGCTCCTTGCGTGTTCGAGTAAACACCCTCTTTTGGTCCGGGGCCCCTCCAAGGGTCAATACACTGTTACATCACAAAAGCTGGATTCATGGTTAGTTGCTCCAAGGTCTAGAGAAGGAGAAGAAGGGCACAGTGCTGCCTCTCATGTCACGTTTAAATGATTACCTTTTGAGGGCTATCTCCTCACATTATTCTCGTCCCTCTAATCTCTCACTCACTTCCTTTCTAATTCAATGAATGTCTTTTCTTTCATTTTATTATAAGGCTCCCTCCTTTCATTCATAACGTTCTTCTCTTCATTTTTAGCACAACACACACCCTTTCTTTCTGTTTTTCATTTTTCCTGGATCCAGGTAAATGAAGGCTCTGAGAGAGAGAGAGTTTGGTGACTGCGGCCACCGCTGCCCACACCACGACGTAAAATGTGCAAACCCTTAGGTGGAGTCGGAAGTGTAGGAGGAATAAGATGTGTGTCTTTTGTTGACCGACAAACCGGCAGCATCACAGCCGAAGTTTTAAACTTAGAAAGCTGCTTTGGACACGTCTGAATCTACTCAGGAAAATTTCAACAACTAGAGGAAAATATTAAAGTTTTGAAGTTAGGGCTGTCAAAGTTAACGCGTTAACGCAAATCTGTTTTAACGGCACTAATTTCTTTAACGCAAACGATCTTTCGGAGGTTGTAGCGGGCTCAGTTTTAAAGCTAGAGTGAAGATACTGGCATCATATGAAACTTAAACTAGAAAACCTAAGAAATCCATTGGTGCCAACCATGTCATAGCTTGCCGTGAAGGAAGTTAAATAATGCTCCGAACTTGTGCTTAATTTATGCGAGAAAACGGTCCTTTGACTTCTGACCTCAAGATATGTGAGTGAAAATGGGTTCTTTTTGAGGTTGTAGCAGGCTCAGTTCCAAGCTAGAGTGAATATACGGACATTATATGAAACTAAAAAACCTAATGAATCCATTGGTACCATGTTATACTAGCTTGTTGCGAAGGAGGCTAAATAACGTTACAAAGTTACGCTAAATTTTGGCGAGGAAAAACTGGCATGGCCATTTTCAAAGGGGACCCTTGACCTCTGACCTCGAGATGTGTGAATGTAAATGGGTTCTATGGGTACCCACGAGTCTCCACTTTACACACATGCCCACTTTATGATAATCACATGCAGTTTGGGGCAAGTCGTAGTCAAGTAAGCACACTGACAGCTGTTGTTGCCTGTTGGGCTGCAGTTTGCCATGTTATGATTTGAGCATATTTTTTATGCTAAATGCAGTACCTGTGAGGGTTTCTGGACAATATGTGTTATTGTTTTGTGTTGTTAATTGATTTCCAATAATAAATATATACATATATTTGCATAAAGCAGCATATCTGCCCACTCCCATGTTAATAAGAGTATTAAATACTTGACAAATCTCCCTTTAAGGTACATTTTGAACAGATAAAAAAAATGTGCGAATAAATATTTTAATCGATTGACAGCCCTATTTGAAATACATTTTGCAAAGTGTAGTGTTTCTTTGATATGCATAAACACAGATCAGACTGCAGATTACTAAGTGATGGGCCCATAGAGGAACAATGCTACCTCTGGTGGTTGTATGTGCACAATGCGTGCTGCAGAATCATTCAGTCCATTCATTGAAGGTTTAGATATAAGAAAAAGATCTGTGCAACTTGGCAAAGAACACAGTTTAATATTACAAAATGATTTCTGGAAGGAAAATCATCAGTTGAACAAGACGCATATGGAAAGAAATTACCACAACAAGACGCGACTAAACAAACACAATCCAATAATCCTCTTGTACACGGAGAGGGCTCGTTACTGAAAGTCTAATAGTCAAGAGACAGAACGAAAATTAGTAGCTAGCGACAGCCTACCATATTTTTCTTTGAGCATATACAATAATTAACTTTATATATACGTTCCCAAACCCAATGCTTAGCAAATCTCCAGCTGTGTATTTTTGGTGCCAGCAACCAGGCGGAGGCCACTGTCATTTCCCAACAAGGATTCAGTCTTCTGCAGCCTTGTCTCATATGAAGACTCCTGCCTTAAACCGCCACACTTGTCCCAGTAAACCAAACCTTAATGACAGGCTTGTCTAAAGCTGGAGTCTGTAAAAAAGCCTCTGGGCACATCTATCCGTCTATGTCTATTTCCTCTATCTTCTCTTCATGTGCACTTTTCTTTTATATTTCTGGTTTTTGCTTCCGGTTATGGGAGAAAATGTTATTTCAGCTATAAAAAAAAAAAACTGGCACCCGGACATTTGTCCTGAGCTGCTTCGGCTTCCAGCAACTGAAATAGAAGATAAGTGTGCAATTTATAAAATTTGATTTGACTCCTTCCTTCTCTCAGACGCAGGCAGGATGCAAGCTCTACTGAAATCCCGGTGGGGCCGTGTTTTTTTCTCTCTTTTTTTTCAGGGCCTATTTTGAATGGGGCCTTTCTACAAAACTCATTAATATCATAGTACAGTCACACCTATATTCGCTAGCTGAACTTCCTGCAGAAATCCAAACAGGTCAGAAAGAGACAGATGGACTTTTGAGAATTCCCCATGTTTGCCTCCCACTAGAACAGCAGGCCTGTGTAGAGCCAGGGCTCTGCCTTATGAAGGGCACTCACTAAGGCATCACTGAGACTTGTTTCACAGAAAACATCCATCAAAAGGCTTCATTTAACTAGAGATGAAAGATGAGCCTTTTAACTCCTTCCTCTACCCTAAAGCTGGCCTGTTGACTCTCTCATCTGTTTACGTTCAGACACATAAACATCGACACACCTTCTGTGTACGAGGCTCCTTCCTTCACATGATTAGTGATAGTCTGCATGGAGTCCTCAGATTTTCTACATGATGAAAAAATACGTCCCCCCCGCCGCTGGATCAAATACTCTCTCTGTTCTGCACAGGGTACTCCACGCTATGTGAACATGTGTGTTCATACGTGCCCATATGTAGCAACATCACCCTTCGTCATATGCACAGTATATTCAATTCCCCGATTCGACTGTTATCAGCTCATTAAATGTACTTTATCAGTCGTTATGAGCCTCATAGATGTGGGTCAATAGGGGCCTGCTATGGTGCGTTGTAAAAGTGAAAGTGAAACTTAAAAGCAACACGTTCTAAGTACGGGGATGATGTACAGCGAGCCGGTTATTGTTGTGAAATAAACCCCGACAGGGACTACTTTACTGTCTGATATGGAGCAATTGCGGCACAGTGTCATCTCCTGGAGTAGCAAGTCTGTGCAGTTTATGCGTTCAATGTCACAAGAGTTGACGGAAATTCATGCCGTCTTCTTTTTTCAGTTGTGATATATTATAGCTAAAAAACTAAAACTGAAATCAATGTACGTTAGTCTTTATGTTTTTAGGCAATATCGTTCCAGTTTAGTTTTTCTTATAGGATGTCATTTTTTATTTAGTTTCAGTTTACTAACAATATTCTTCACTGCCTGTTTTCATTTTAGTTTCAGTTTTAGTTTACTATAATTACCCCAGTTTCTTCCCATGGGGGCGGCCAGTGCCTTGCATATATCGCGCTGCCATTGGTGTGTGTGAGTGTGGCTGTGTAAATGAGCCGAAAAGAGGAAAATTGTAAAACTCTTTTAATAAAAATGCTATATAAATACAGCCCACTTACCACTATTTATCGGTTAAACCACATAGAGTAGACGGCAGTCACAAAGTCAACATTGTTTATGTATTTCTTCCTTTATACTCAATGAACTAAAAGATAAGGATGCATTTATTCTCAGGTTCAACATGGTGACGATGCATCTCTCACACACCTGTAGAGGAGGATTTAGGTAATTGGATGACAACCTACTCTACCTCTATTTTTATTTGTATGCATGCTCATTTAATGTCTCACCATAATATTGTTTATGATAATTCGGGTGCACAAGGGTGTCAATCATTTGTGGATGTATGAGGTTAGGTTAATCCAGAGTCTTCAGGAATCTAACAACAGTCTTGCGCTAGAGGTAAACTCCTTTACCTTCCACATTTGTCAACTGATTGAAAAATAACTTTGAAATACTGCATTTTGTTATGTTAAATCAGGTAACTTTTGCAACTGGAAATAACTCCACTTTCACATTTTTTGTGTTTCCCACTGTAAAATGTTGCAGTTAATTTGCCATATGAAAATATTTTGGCACAGCACGATCACAGCCTTTAGATGGTGAGAAACAGCCATCAGCAGACTGTCACAGGTTTGACACGTGTGACATGAAATTAAGGCTCTTTCACTGAAACGAGCACATACAGTATCCAACATATTCATAAAATCTTCAACTTTGTACTTAAAAGGGTGTAGCCCTTCCTGCCATTAAAAGACTACCTTCAGTCTGCCACGGGGTAAGAAGGAATGCATGTGGGTGCGTCTGCTGCGTCCACACTGTATGTATAACATAAACTGTAAACATGCATCAAAGGAAGTGGCAACCCTGAAGCTAAATATTGCACCCCCCACTATATAGAAGGCACAACACTGCTCACACTCGCACAGGCAGCGCTATAAGTGGTATGACTTGACTTTTATTTTCAATAAATATTTCTACTAATTACCTATCGGAGAAAAATATAGAGGAATTTAAAGTACCCAGGTTGAAAAACAAAAATACCGTGTTACACAGTACCTTCTTGGTCCTGGTTAACTCTGACATTTACTGTTTTATATCAATGTATTGAGAAATTATGTGTGATTATACTCCCATCTATCTCTTTCGTAGGTATCTGAAATGAAAGCTCTTATGTTTACGCAAGAGTTGTAATCCTATGTCGTTTTGAAGCCTTGAGTTCGGCATTTTGGCCATCGCCATCTTGGTTTTTGGCTGTCGCCAACTTGTTTTTTTTGCAACCAAAGTGACACGAGAGGGTGGAGCTAAGTATAACCGAATGCTGAATAAGATATTTTTAGGTGACCAAAATGTTATAATTAACTTTCATGAACTGAAAACACACTGTGAAAGGGTTAACGTTCTAAGACGAAAACATGGACAACTCCCAGACTGGACAACGCCGTGGTAGTGACCTGTCAATCACAAGGTAGCCCCGCCCTAAAGCATCCCCTGCTTTATGGTCTATTTGACTCTAATGGGACCATAATTTACTAAATGAACATCATGCTGTATTGAAGAAGACTTGAAACTAACGATTGAGACCATGAATTCATGTTTACAATGTGAGGTAATAAATCAAGTGAGAAGTAGGCTCATTTTCTCATAGACTTCTATCCAATAAGACTTCTTTTAGCAACCAGAGGAGTCGCCCCCTGCTGGCTGTTAGAAAGAATACAAGTTGAAAGTACTTCTGCATTGGCTTCATTTTTCAGGCCCCGGAGTTGTCCACTGTTTAGAACATAACCGGAGTGAAACAATCAGAAAATAACGTTTTATTTCTCTGATTCGCTGCTGTGTTCTCACTAACGCCGCTCCCTCTCTTCATTCACCCTATAGCTCGCTCCACCGTCGCTGCTCTCTCTCCCTCTGTCGCTCATTGAGCTGACGAGGAGGGTACAACTTTGGATGCCATGAGTTCACAAACAGGAACCAACAACTGTTACATATTATACCTTTAAGTGTACATAACGTTCATGTTAGACAAATTAACCTCAGTGGCAGAAGCAGAGAAATAATAACAGATGTTAACTTTTATGTATACATTTCAGACTAGGAATAAGTTGTATTCTCGGAACATGTTCCTAAACTGAGCTGTTTTTGGATGAAACCACAGACACACACTGTTCTGCCAGCTTCACTCCATATATACATACATACTGTGTCATTCTGTCTTAGAAATTCTGATAATTTATCCTTTTTGCATTTTCATCCCTCACTACATCACTTATCTCTCAGCTCATGTCATTTTCACCCATTGTTTTATGTCATTTTTCTGTCTTACTTTCTCAAACCCATAACTTTTCCATTTTCCATACCTTATAATACATCCTTGGCCAGCTTGTGGTTAGTGTACAGAAATGCCAGCTGGACTGTCCACCCTTTCTGTGGATTAAAAATGTTTTTAAATGTTTACGAAGGAACCACAATAGATGGAAAACCTTTATGATAAAACTGCACAGTCTCATGTAAACGTGTATACTATATATAGCATGATATTACACCGAGATTCCACGTGTCAGGAGGACACATTTTAGGCTTTTTGCTAGTCATTTGTACACCAGGCAAAGAGAACTACGGTAATGTCCGCAGTTAGGTTTAAGCAACAAAACCACTTAGATTTAGGAAAAATGTCATGGTTGGGCTTAAAATAAGTGGTAAACTAAGTAAAATACATGCATAAACAATGTCACATCAGTACGGAAACACATCACAAACGTCACCAATGTCTACTGGGCTACTGTAGAAAACATGGCGGAGCAACGTGTCGGACTCCATGAAGAGGACCTGCTCCATGTAGATATGAAGGGCTCATTGTAAGCCAACAAAAACAATGATTCTTAGTTTCAGGTGATTATCCACTAATGAAAACATAGTTATGAATATTATAATTCTTCTAATAGATCCTCCTAACTCCTAAACACTGGACTTTTAAATGTTGGCTGAAACATCATAACCATAACAATCAAGCAATTTTTTTGCATTTGGAAATTAAAAAAGAAATTAGCTAGAATTAAAAGGGATATTCCAACAGCACCAGAAGTGGAGATATCATGACTTTTAGTCCCTAGTATGTGTCCAAAAACATTGGATCCTTTTCCCTACATTGTGACTTTGCTTAATTCGAACTCACCAAAGTAACACAATAGCACAAACAAACTAACCGATCGAGGCAGCGGTAGACCAGCAACCCCTGAGTTCTGCGAGGTCAAATTACAGGTTTTTTTCAATGGAGTCTGGTGGCTTTGGCATGAGCAGAGACGGATACAATGGCTTCAGCTCACCATCAGAAAGGGCTCTCTGACAGCAAGGCATTGCAGTGAAAATATTCTAAATATAGCGTACACTTAAACTGATATTGTTTTTTTTAGGTGGGCCTTTCTTTTAGGTGGCTAAAACATGTTTTGCTGCCGGCTCCGTCCACAATAGTACATTGCTTTGGTTCTGTGTGGTAACTCCTGTCTGCTTCTACAAACTGGGGGCGTGCCGACCGTCATCTACTGTAGGTAATACACTGACTATGGATAGGTACCTCATACAACCCCACTTGAAAACATCCAAACTATCCCTTTAAAGTATCCAAGCCTTGCTAACTCTAATGACATCATCAGGGTTGAGGATGTCGGCCTGATGATGACATCTTCAGGATTAATTTCTCACACTTTGGAAAACTCCGTCATTATGCAGTTGTGTTCCCATGTTAATACTCCTCAGGACAAGTAAACTGAACTTAATGTGTAAAATTGGTGGAGCACCCCTTTAAGACATTAACGGTTCTCCCAGCAGTGGCCAGGTTGTTATAGATGGAAGCCAGATGAGATGAGTGAAGATCCTTTGACCCGACAATAGAGATGCACAAGTGTGGACCGGGCAACAACATCACATCGGGCCCTAAAACATCCCTGGAGCCACAGGAAACAGACTCATAGCTCATAGCGCCTGCATGGTCTGTCAATCAATCTTTCGGTTTCTGGTATCCGGATGCAGACATGCAAGAGACTGTGAGAAAGAGCATGAAAGTGAGAAAGCATCTTCTTGGAACAGACGAGAGACAAAATAAGAGGGTTAACAAGATACAATAATCCCAAAACCAGTTCTCTGGCACCTGATCCAAGACAGAATAATTTGGTTCAAGAATAGAGCTCACATAGCTGAGCATACCAAGTCAGAGCTATCATTACAGAATAGTTGCATCTCTTTCTCAATACGAGACAATGGACTGTACAGACATAGCACAAACATGTTTTTTTCTCAAGTTGCATGTTACCATCCACGGAAATCTCAACTTCAAATAAAAATGAAAAGGAATTTCAGTAAAAGAAAATTATAAACGCAAGATAAAGTCCTGGCAGGAAGGCCAATAAAGAAGTATTATAAGATCCTCTATGATAAAATACACAGATAAAAGACACCAGTAAAACCCGCTGACCAAATCTCAGTGCTATGAAACCTCCCTCACAGCACTAAAGCAGCTTACTGCTGCAGTGTGTCTCACGTCTGGCTGGTTGAAAGTCCTCCCTGAAACAAAACTCTATTCAGGTCAGATTAAGATCACATTCTGAGGGAGGACAATGAGACCACTGATCTGGGGCCAGCAGAAATAGAGAAGATTGCTTCACTGACCTTAGCTTAAGATACACTTTCTTCTAGACGACTGCTAAAGCAACCAAGACAGTGTTACAGACACTTAAAAAGGTAAATCTTCACTCCACAGGCATTTTTAGTAATAAGAGTGAAGGGAGTCTAATAGATCCAATTACACTAATCTTATCAGTTAAACTGACTGTGAATCACTTTTTTGATGAAGACACATAAGAGCAAAACTAGGCTATAAAAACATCGCAGTGATCACAAGATCCTCTGCTCTACTGACCCTTTAACTATTTATAGGAATAGTTGGACATTTTTGGCATTACGCTTATTCAATCTGTGGCGGAGAGTATACGATAACGGTGCAGTGTGTAGGATTCTGCTACATCTAGTGGTGTGGTTGCTGATTGCAACCAACTGAGTACCTCTCCGCTCACTCCTCCCTTTCAAGACTGCGGTAGCATGAGCTGCCGAGTGCAAAACCGTGGAAATGCTGTTCGCCATCCTTACCATAATAACACTACTTTAGGAGTCAACGGAAGTCAGATGGCGGCTGCCGGTACCAAGGTCACGTTACCGCAGTTTCACAAGTGTGTCGGAGAACTACGGTGGCCTTTAGGTAATGTAAAAAACATTAAGTCTCTCTCTAGAGCCAGTGTTTGGTTTGTCCGTTCTGGGCTACTGTAGAACATGGAGGAGCAACATGGTGGACTCCGTGAAGAGGACCCGCTCCCTATGTAGATATGACGCTAACGAAAACACAACGATTCGATTTGAAACTTAGTTTCAGGTCATTATACACAAATGAAAACAGAGTTATGAATATTTCTGTTACTAGATCCCCTGAAATGTTACACACTGTTCCTTTAAATACAAGGATTTGTATTCCTTTGCCCTGCCCTTCCTTCAGGATCGACAACCAAATGTAGCCTATGGATGCCATGCTGAGGGGAAACAACATCGTGCTGACTGGCAAGGAAAATAAGCGTGGGGTGAGATCGTAACACTTCATTGGAGGTGTCTTCAATGTGAGGGTTTGACCACAAGACAATATTATAGAAGGACATAGTTGTAGGATGCATTTAGTTCACACAGAAATAGTAGGCCTAGTATAAATCTGTGGTCGGTGTGCTCTATTGGATTCTCTAAACCTCAACCATAACCACAAAAGTTAGGTTAGGTTTGATATAGAGATACGTGCTTAAAGACAGCTATCCTTGGCACCGTGATGGATTTAGGACACTGATAACACATCGGATCCTGTGAAGCTGCTGAGGAGGAAGCTGTAATGAGATGTTTTGAATGATGAGGTGGTTTTATTGGGAAACCCGGCTGTATAATTACTATTATTACAAGTCAAGCCTTCTTTGTAAAACACACGTTTGCTCTCCCTCGCTCTGTGACTCTTTCCTATTCACTGTGCTGATTAAAACACAGTGGCCATGTGACTCTTCTATTCTATTAGAAAAGGTTAATAATATTAAAACACGCTACAATGCGAGGCACGTGAGGAGAGACCAAATTATACCACCTCAACCAAAAACCAATGCAATGAAAAAGAGTTATGTATAGAGCCATATATCTTGATGCAATACTTTTATATTTCAAGAATCGGGAACACTTTACTTTAGTGTATTATATAAACAATATGGTTTATAACACTATATTCTAATTGTAAGCACATACAAGGACGTTTTAAGCTGTTATTAATGTATTAGTCTTAATTATTAATGTATTAGTCAACAATATTGTTGACTGGTTATACTGGTGTATAAATATTTAATGAATGATAGACAATATAATAACACAGTTGTAATCATACACATGATTGTCCATGATTCATTAATCGCACATTTATTATTTGTTCAAAATGTACCTTAAAAGGGAGATTTGTCAAGTATTTAATACTCTTATCAACATGGGAGTGGGCAAATATGCTACTTTATGCAAATGTATGTATATATTTATTATTGGAAATCAATTAACAACACAAAACAATGACAAATATTGTCCAGAAACCCTCACAGGTACTGCATGTAGCATAAAAAATATGCTCAAATCATAACATGGCAAACTGCAGCCCAACAGGCAACAACAGCTGTCAGTGTGTCAGTGTGCTGACTTGACTATGACCTGCCCCAAACTGCATGTGATTATCATAAAGTGGGCATGTCTGTAAAGAGGAGACTCGTGGGTACCCATAGAACCCATTTTCATTCACATACCTTGAGGTCAGAGGTCAAGGGAACCCTTTGAAAATGGCCATGCCAGTTTTTCCTCGCAAAAATGTAGAGTAAGTTTGGAGCGTTATTTAACCTCCTTCACGACAAGCTAGTATAACACAGTTGGTACCAATGGATTCTTTTAGGTTTTCTAGTTTCATATGATGCCAGTATCTACACTCTGAGCTTGCTATAACCTCTGAAAGATAAGCAACCAGTCGGATTTTTATTTAAAGAGGCAGTTAATGTTAATGCTTTAAAGAAATTTGTGGCATTAAAACGTATTTGCGGTTCCCGAAAGAAACAACTAAAGATATAGTCTAGAAGACAAACTTACAAAGCACAACCAAAAAGAAGTACTCTTTAGCTGCTATATAATACTAATAATAATAATAATATTGATGAGCAAATTAACTGAGATGTATTATTATGTTTTACTGTCAATTGTTCTATTTTTATACATCATTTGAATATTATTTATTCTCCCTGTAAATTCGTCTTAATTTTTTATTAAACCTTCTTGGATTTGAAAGCTTTAGAAAGAAATACACAAACTAAAAATAGCTGTAAAGCTAGTCAGTAGCAGAAAGAGAGCAGTGGAGCATTAGTGTTAGCAGATATCTTCATCATCTGGCAGTGAGCGTACAAGACAAAGTAGAGGGGATGGAACCGCATAAGCACGCCAGAGCCCATCAACAAATACAGTACAAGCCTCTAATAACATGTGACCTGATATGCTCTATTACAGACCGAGTCTCCACCCAGCACTGATCCTGACAGCAGTGACTGAGGATCCCTTTGATAAATCACTCAGTGCCTCAGTAAGCCGAGTCCACTGACAGGCCCAGCCCATTGGAGTACAGCTACAGTAGTAGTACAAGAAGTAATTTCCAAGAAGATTTCATCATTTTGGACAGACTGCCCACAAATGTCCAAACCTTGGCAGCACAACAAAAGTACAAAAAGGAGCCAACCACATGTGAACCTACCGTGGAAGAGAAAAGGCGGACATTTGGTACACTGAGTTCATATCCTTTGTGATATTTCTGGATATTTGGGGAGAGTATAATGACTTGAAAAGGAGTTTTCATTCTGCAATTACACATTACAAGTTGTTTTTGTTTTTGTTTTTGTTTGTTATATGATATTTTTAACCATGCTAGTATCGTGGCTCCGGGTCTGTCAGTCGGTACAGACTGAAAATATCTCTGGATGGATTGCCGTGATGTTTTGTACAGACATGAATTCGAATGACTTTGTTCTAGCTCCATCATCAGGTCAAAATCTTAATTGGTCAAATACTTTGGTTTATGTCCAAACACCTGCAAAACTAATGACATTCTGATCGGCCTCAGCTTTACTTTAGTGTTTAGTTACCATGCTAACACACTAAACTAAGATAAGGAACATGGTAAACATGCTTGGCATCAGCATGTTAGCATTCTTATGGTCTAAACTAAGTCTTCTTTAGATTAAACTTGATTGTGTTGAAGCCAAAAACTAAAATCATAATGAAATTAATTTAGTATTCTCCACTAGAATTACATCCCTGGCACCAGGCAATAAAATAGGGAGATTAAATTACAGTACAATGGTTAAATAAATGCATGAATAAAAACTTTTACAGAAACTCTAAAACAACAATAAAAAATAAAATGAAATGTTGACATTGCACGTTTCTGCAAACGACGGATACCTTTAATCTCAACGTTTTTAAACCAAAACTACATCAACATTTCTAGATATGTGTATATGAACATTATATGTTTTAACAGCTTGTAGTGCTTTCGGCATTTCAAAACTGCATTCCCAATTACGTTTAGGTTTAGGCAACAAAATTACTTGGTTTGGTCTAGTAAAAGATTATGTGTTGGGTTAAAATAAGTATTTTTGGTTTCACACAGAACATGAAGACCAGTCTCCTGGGTGAAAGTCCCATGTTTGACCCAACCATCCACTGATCTCCTCCCCATGTGGACTTTAAATAGAAATGCATTTGTGATACATCAAAAACAAACGCAATCCTGGAGAAAATGCGTTCTGTCTGTACGTAATTGACGATGCAGTTCTGTAATAGAGTGGTGCAGGAATGAGTCCTAAAACCCGTAAATGAGTTAGCATTTTAGCACTTCTGGGTCCCTTGTCCGGAAGTCGATGGATTTTTTTAATGCATTTTTGGTTAGATGCCTGAAATAAGGTCTGTGGTTAATCCCACTCGTGAATTTTGAAGTTTTTATATGTCTTAAAAAAGGCGGTAGCCAGCAAGTTTCTAAATAAGACTACTAAATAAGACTCGTCCACCTTTACAGCGTCGTTGTGTATACTCGCGCTCATGTGACCGTGGTGTAGTTTTGTTTATAGCCTAACGTTAGTTTTTTTACTTCTGGCGATTGCACTCACGCTTCAAAAATCATAAAAGTGGTGTTCAGTTGTGAAGATTATCTTGCTGAACAAAACGTGTAAGTATCATAAACTTTTGTTTGCCACAGAGCTTATTTTCTGCAATAATCCAAAACCCAATGGAGGGAACCAGGGCGATTCTAACTTCCGGGTTGGCCTACATCCCTGCACCGCTCTATGTGGGAACGGAATTTTTAGGAGACCAGGCTGAGTTTGGATGATGGCTATAAAGACTTCTTAATTGTGTCCGAATCTACTTGGGGAATTTGGACTAATGACCTCAGTATTTCTAATATCCTGGCTACGGCCCTGGGAGTTGGCTTTATGTTTAGTTCAGCTGTATCACGACTTTATATAACCTCAGGGTACAGACTTAATGTCTCCTATCTCCTCCAATAGAGATGTTAAATACTATGAGAAGTCTTCAGCTGTACTAGTGTTCACCCACAGACCTGTTACAGAGAGAATGGTACGGAAATAATTTATGTTTAATGTACTTAATTTCATCCAGATGGAGTTTTGAAAAGAAAGGACTTTCTGTAAGAACAGCCAACAGCTATAGAATGTATAATTAAAACACAAGAAGTCCAAAGCACTGTATGAGAGGCACAAACTACTGGCTTGGCAAAGTTACCAAAACCTCATAGGAAAGATTATGGAGTTTACAAAAAGGGAAAGGAGAAGAAACCGCAGATGTCGTCAAAAAAGAGGGTTTATCCTTGAGGTTACTGCTTCTACGTAAATGAACGTGGGCTGTAGGGCCACATGAACACTGAGCCTCTGATCTGAACATGAAAAACTCACGAGAAAAAGGATTGCACACTCATGTATGAGAACGCGCACTGTATGTTCTCATGAATGACACAAACATGCTAAATTGAAATGACCCGACAGTGATTTCTTTCATCAGCTGGGACATTAACTCCCACTGACCCTCCCGGTAAATCAGTGGCTGTCGCTGTGGAGCCCCACACTTGTTTTGTCAGTGTAAACAGTCTAAATAAAACAGCGTTTCTCTGGTGTGATGAGTCCTTCTCTGCAGAGACGGGTGTCTCTGAGGGGAGGCATTCATTAGAGCGCTGCACCACCCACATGCAGTTTACCGACCCCTCGACCTCACATTAACAATCTCTGCTGGCTGTGTTATGAATGTGTGTATGTGTGTGCATGCATTGGAGTGTACATGTGGTCGGATGACTTTCCCGCCCTGCAGACCCTGTTTCCACTTTCGCCTGGAAAGTCCTTCCAGACCTCGACAGAGTTTTTGCGCCAGCAAGGTTATGTTGATGACTTTGTATAAAGAATAACTGCACTCACAAATGTTTTGGCAACTTTTTCAGTTCCACAGTAGCAGGTTTGGTCTTAAGTAAAGTATGTTTTTTGTTGGACATAAGGCCACGAGTTAGACCCTTATATGGACCTTATGGACCACAGCTAAGGTGCTCTGCACTATTGACTCTTCAACTATTTAAAGGAACAGTGGGGGGTTGGTGAGGATCTATTGGCAGAAATGGAATATAATATTAATAAGTATGTTTTCTTTAGTGTTTAATCACCTGAAAATAAGATTTGTTGTGTTTTCATTACCTTAGAATGAGCCATTTATATCTACCATTGATGTATAAAGAGAACTGGATACAGCGTTTGAGGCTTCCGTTCATTCTTGTGAGAGTTGCTCAGTGGTCCGACTTCCTAGTGGAAAAGTACGCGGATACTTCTGGCGATCTTCCGCATCCATTGGGCCCACAGAGCAGGCGCAGTAGCGTTTCCTTTAACTCCGCCTCCCAGCCCTCGCTCTAGCCTCGGTCTGGGTCTCATTCACATTAACGGAGAAAGGAAAATAACTCTGGAATCAGCTATTAGAGCATTTTACAACTTTTAGGAACTAATGATTTAAAATGGGAATATTCAATTGTTCGTACTCGGAAGTTAATTTACCTAAAAAAAAAAAAAAATCTGCTGATTTACGGACGTCTCTTTCCCAATTTAAGTCTATGGGAGAAAGTCTTTTTGGGCCCAAGGGCATCACGTGACGGACATGGAAGTTGTAGCAATACCAGAGTGGGTCCTCGTCAAGGAGCCGGCCGCCATGTTTCTACAGTAGCCCAGAACAAACAAACTGGCTCTTTTCGCGGTGGCCAGCGTAGTTCTCCTATACACTTGGCACACAGGAGAAGTTTCAGTTGTAACCTGTAAACTCATCGCTAGATGGCGTCATAGCCTGCACACGGTTTTGCACTCTGCGGCTCACGTAACCGCAGTTTCAAAAGTGTGTCGGATAACTACGGTGGCCTTCAGGTAAAAAAGAAGGTTAAAAAAAACAAACAGCTAAGTGTAAAAATCACAAATTGAGATTTTACGGGGGTTTAAGTGCTGGGTTATTCCACAGTGACTTCTTGGCAGCATTGCCAGACATAAAAGTATAGTACTAAAGTATTACTACTAGACTATCGTACTAAAACTAAAGCATCATGGGCCCAGTTGTTTAGGAATAGACAGCAGGTAGAGATGTGAGAGGTCAGGGATCATGTGGTGCTGAGGCCATGAATAGAAGGTGTTGATTGTTATTAATCCAGATTAATCCTGGAAAGCAATCCCAGTTTACACGGATGGTACGCCCGACAAATTGTTGCTATGACTGGTCAGCAGCCAGAATGATTATAGACATGCTGAGATGTTGTTCTTTGAATACTTTGGCCTGATGAGGTGAGACAGGCAGCCAGGGAAAGCTTTGCAGACACAATGGAAGCTGGCCAAGGTGGAGTAGAGAGTTGCAGTGTGAACCACTGGCAGAAAAACAGCAGAGAAAAGGTTTGTAGGACACCCAAACATTTTGTTTGGTCAGCTCGCGGTAGTGGGACAGACGCCAAACTTTCCTTTTGTGGAATGTAGGGAGGGACCCAGTAGTTTGAGCAGCATTTAAAAGGACATAAAGTTACTGGAAATCTAAAATGGAAGTGAGACAGATTAATTTCCTACAGTACCAATTATCACACCTTTCAGTCTCGCTAAAACAGCTATTTTATTTAAATAAAACGTGTTTATGTTAAAGGTCTCATATTATGCTCATTTCCATTTCCATTTTCTGAGCGATGGAGCAGGAGAAAAAGAGAGAGGATGGTCTTTTATGAGACTATGGTGGCCTGTAGACACACTGGGGACAGATATTGATGTTTAAAAGACATGAAAAAGTGCGTTTTGCATAATAGGTGACCTTTAATACTTAAAACGCTGAAGACAATCATGATGATTCTGATAGCTGTTTGTGTATTGATTGACTGATCCCTGTCATTTTAACCACTAAGGGCATCAACATTTTATAGTGGGATATGTGCAAACTAGTATTTCTGTGAGTTTTCCTCACACTGATTCTTGCACACTATGTGCGTGACTCAGTTGCTCAGGCTGTGTTGCTATACCTCATGTTTTCCACTAGATGTCCTCCTTGGTACGGCGTATTCGTTATATTGTCCTGGAATTGATGTGTCAAATAATACCATTTCTTGAAAGTCCATCAGGTTGGTTGGTCCTAAACTACCTTTTAAACCATAATCATAATAATTAGACAACTACTAGAACTAATTACATTTTCCTGAAAACAGGAAATATTGCTTACCTAGCAGATGAAAGAAATGTGACCGTATATTCAGATTAACTTAATTCTGTGACATTATATCACGAATGTGGATTCTTATGGTAAATACCTTCTTTTATAATAAACATCTTTTTATGAATTATAATTTGCTTTTTAAAAAAGGACCTATCGCTGTTGGACTTTTTGTATTTTTGCTGTAATTTAGGCAACACTGTTGCCAGTTTCAGATGCATCTGCTAAATTAAATTAAAAAAAAACAACATTTTGTATTTCATTCATTTACTACGAGTAATTGATCTTTAATGCAGCTGATGATCAATAAAGGGGGGAAAAAGGAAGTAATTTACATCATGAGTTAACATTGTGTCTGACAGGAGATTAACTGTAGTTGTGGATGATGAGTGGATTAGAGGACATTGTTTAGGGTGTTGTGTGTGGATGTGTGTACAGTATGTGTTAGGGTTATTGACCGTCTATTATTATTTATCTGTTGCAAATATGCAGATATCATTTACCAAGTGATTGTTTTATATTAAGGGTTAATCAACTGTGGGACAATGAAGCACATGTATATCACATCAGATCAATCTCTCGTCCTTTTGCTGCTGCTGACTGGACTACATCGTATTAAATGTGTTTCATCGTATTAAAGTTGTCTCTAACATTTAGTTTGTACGACCTATTGCAGAGTTACTGTACTGGATTACTTCACAAGTGTGAAATCTCACAAAAATAGGCTAGACTACTTGATCTACACTTATATATTTGTGATTTATAATGACATGCACCCATTACCATGGGCACAGAAAAGATGCTATGGGCAGAAATATGTGTCACTAGAGACTGAATGTGAATCATTTATATTTGAATTTGA
Source organism: Sebastes fasciatus (assembly GCF_043250625.1). NCBI lineage: Eukaryota > Metazoa > Chordata > Actinopteri > Perciformes > Sebastidae > Sebastes > Sebastes fasciatus. Next base: position 13,702,324 of record NC_133813.1, read on the forward strand.
ATTTTAAAAAACTGAATTTGAATAGCATATTTTGAAAATGAATCTATTAGTTTGAAACTGAATTCCAATAAATTTGAAACTGTATTTGATCAGCAATCAAGTGCAGATTCACAGAAGGTTCGTGAAGGTTTTGATTTTTTCTTAAATTTTCTATAAACAGACAGAAAACATACCTGACAGAATCCTTTGTCTGTGCCATATCCACCTGCACAGGAAACAATGGCAGGAAGACAAAGCCATTTCTCCTCACAAACTTGCAGGTTGTTGTTTTTTAAGTGACTGCAGAACAAGTGAAGACAAAAGGGACATACACTGATCAGCCATAACATTAAGACCACTGACAGGTGAAGTGAATAACATTGATTATCTCGTTACAAAGGCACCTGGCAGTGGGTGGGATTTATTAGACAGCAAGTGAACATTTTGAACTTTTAACTTTGTGTTGGAAGCAGAACAAATGGGCAAGCGTAAGGATGTGAGCGACTTTGACAAGGACCAAATTGTGATGTCTAGACGAATGGGTCGGAGCATCTCCAAAACTGCAGCTCTTGTAGGATCTTCCCGGTCTGCAGTCCGATCCATGGAGGCCCCACCTCGCAACTTACAGGATTGAAAGGATCTGCTACGGCTTGGTGCCAGACACCACAGCATACCTTCAGAGGTCTAGTGGAGTCCATGCCTCGACGGGTCAGGGATGTTTTGGCGGCAAAAAAGGGGGACCTACTCAATATTAGGCAGGTGGTCACAATGGTATGGCTGATCGGTGTATAAACAGGCAAAATAGATT